>NC_058412.1:50621367-50969850 GCF_002201575.2 Neomonachus schauinslandi
TCTATCTATCTATCTATCTATCTATCTATCTATCTATCTATCTATCTTCATCTATCTGTGGTAGGCAGCCCCAGGATTGCCCCCCAAATGATCCCCACCTCTGGTATTCAAATACTTATATAATCCTCTCCTCTCAAAAGTGAAGTGGACATTGGTGACTCACTTCTAACAACAATCTGACAGAAGTTCAAATTCGAGTTTAGGTTTATGTCACATTGAAGTTGAGGTTACAAGAAGACTGTGACTTCTATCTTAGATATCCTCTCTTACTCACTGTGAAAGAAGCCAGCTACATGCTGTGAGATACCCTGCGGAGAGGTCCACCTAGCAAGGGACTGAGGGTGCCTCCAGCCAACAGCCAGTGAGGAAGTGAGCCCTGCAAACAACCACATGAGTGAGATTGGAAATGGGTCTTTCTCTAATAGAGCCTTCAAATGAGGCTACAACCCCAGCTGACAGTTTGATGGCAGCCTTGTGAGACCTTGAGGCAGAGGCCCTCAGCTAAGTCACTCCTAGATTCCTGATATACAGAAATTATGAAATAATAAATATGTCCTGTTGTTTTAAGGCACTAAGTTTGAGGGTCCTTTATTACATAACAGTAGAAAACCAAACCACACACAGACACACAAAATACATGCATTTATTGCTATATCAGTGCTCTATATCGGAAACCATGAGTTCACCCATACCTCCAATTCCAATTCAATACCACAGGATTCACTCTAGTTTTCTTCTTTTCCCTAATTGTAACACCCTTTGCCAACAGTGAGGACCTGACTCTCATTATTCTTAATATACTTACTTATTGGATCACCCCCCACTCCCATAACCAGCTTCCTCTCCATACAGGCTTCCTCCTCAACCTGCTCAAACCCTGACACCCCAAGTTAGAGCCACGGGTACTGTCTACCCTATGTGAACCCCTGCCTTGTCCAGATCTACCCAGTGGCTCCTGGTATTTAAGAAGGGAGGAAGGAAAAGTAGAAAGGAGGCTGGGAAGAAGGCAATATAGAATACCAAAACTGATTCCAAAAAGAGAGAAAAAGGATAGAAAAATAAGCTTGAAATAAATTGAGAAACCCTTAGAGATTTACCTGCCAAAAGCTGATGGGCCCAGAAGTATTTCAGACTCTCAGGGAATAGATCATTACTGCACTATATAAACTGTTCTAAGACCAGAAAAAATACAGGTAATATTTCAAATCGTTTTATAAATCTAGCAAAACTCTGATATCAAACCTAAAGAAATCAAAACCTCACGTAAGTAAATAAACTGAATTCAGCAATACATTTCAAGAGTAATGCATGATCAAGAAGATTATGATGTAATGTATGGTGATTAACATAATAAAATTTTAAAAAAAAGAAGATTTAACTGCAGGAATGCAGGGGTGGGTCAACATTAGGAAATCTCTTCACTTTAAATGAGTAGATAAGGAGATAAATAAATACGTGGAGATCGCAGTTGGCATCAAATGGACTTTTTTTTTTAATTTAGTCTTTTCCAAGACATATTAGTCAGCACTCTTTTGGTTGCAAGTAACAGAATCCAAGTCAAGCTTATGCACATAGGGCTATTTCATGGACGTCAATAAACCACGACTAAAAAAAATAAATGTTGGAAAGGAAAAAGCAAAACTTTTTCGTACCTGTCCATCGAGAATAAATACTCCAAAATCAATAACTTTCCCATAAATCAACAATATCCTGCTTGAAAAGCCAACGGGACAAAATTCCATTTACAATATCAATAAAAGACTACAAAGTACCTAGAGATTTGATGCTAGTGGTGCGCATCTATAGAGGAAATACAGAATATTTTCATAGGAGGACACAGAAGGAGACTTGAGTAAGAGGAGAGACGGGGACTGTTCCTGGGTAAGAAGATACATATTGTAAAGATGTTCCTTTGCCTTGAATAAATCTATAAAGTCAATGCAATCTCAATGGGACTGTCTTTAAGATTTGACAATACAATTCTAAAATGGAGGTGAAAGACTTAACAGAAGCCAGGAAAGACTTCAGATGTTGCCTCCTAGACACTAAAAACTTAGCATCTATCAAGTGCTTATACTGTACTTAGCACTGAGCTAAGTGTTTCACATGCACTGTGGATTCTATTCACTCCTTCCAAAAATTCAGGGAAGTACAATTACCTACACCTGAGAGACATTAACAAAGTTTGCCATTACTACAGAAGTACTAAATATCAGGAGTCTGTATTTGAACCCTGGACTCATCACTTCAGAACTTAAAGTGTAACTACTATGCTAATTAAATATATTACAAAGCTAGAGAAATTAAAACAACCTGCTAGTGAGAGAGAACTCAACTGAACAAATTAATTTAAAAATATATATATACATATATTATTCCCAACATAAGAATAGAATTACAGAGGCGCCTGCGTGGCTCAGTCAGTTAAGCATCTGCCTTCAGCTCAGGTCATGATCCCAGGGTTCTGGGATGGAGCCCAGCATCAGGCTCCCTGCTCAGCGGGGAGCCTGCTTCTCCCTCTCCCTCTTACTCTCCCCTGCTTGTGCTCTCTCTCTCTCTAATAAATAAATAAAATTAAAAAAAAAAGAATAGAACTACAGATTTATTTTTTCTTACACTTTATTTCTTCCAGGATTTATTATGAGGAGCAGTATCAGGGAGAATATGTTTATTACTTTTTTCAAAGAAAGAGCTGTTGATTGTATTTATCGATTCTACTATTTTTCTTTGTGTAATTCATTGCTTTATTACTCTTTCCTTATTTCCTTTGTTTTTTTTTCTTTCTTTTTTTTTTTTTTTTAGTTTCTTGCATTGAGTGTTTAATGTTTAGTGTAATAATGAAACATTTCTTCCCCATTTATTTTTCCAAATGAACTTTATGTTCTCTTTAAGTTCTGAAAAACTTACACAGAGATTATCAGAGTTTTATTAAAAGTATAAATTAAATTGTGGTGAAACGACATTTTTACATATTGAATCTTCCCAACAAGGAGCATGTCCTCCCATTTATTCAAGACCTCTTTTATGCCTTTCAGTAATGTTTTATGGTTTTATTCCTATGGGTCCTGCACAGTTTTCAATAGTTCATGCAAAGGAAATCTTCTTTTTGTTTGTTTTCTTAACTAGCTACTGCTAATTTATAAGACTTTGTTAACTGAGTCCAATTTGTGACTAGTTCCCTTATGAACTCTCTTCTATTGTTCCTAGGGTTTTCAAGGTAGAAAAAATTTGTTATATGCAAATTATGATAATTTCATTTCCTATTTCTTAGTTTCTTCTTTCAGTTTCCTAAATAACTGTATTAGCTAAAACTTCTAAAACAGTATCAACAAATAATGGTTACGGTAGGCATCTTTGTCTGGTTTCTGACTAATGTAAATTATTTTTTTAATTACACTTTTTGAGATAATTCTAGATTCACATGTAGTTGGAAGCCACAAAGAGACCTTATGTATTCTTTACCAAGTTTCCTGCAAAGTTAGGTTTTGCAAAACTGTAGTTACAACCAGAATATTAACATTGATTCAACTCATCCATCTTATTCAGATTTCCCCAGTTCTACTTGTATTTGTGTGTGCACCTGTGTGTGTTTTAATTCTGTAGAATTTTATCATACATGTGAGTCCTTGTATCCACATCCACAGTAAATAAAGAACAGTTCCTCCATCACAAGGATCCCTTGTGTTGCTCTTTTATAGCCACTCCTACTTCTACTCCCTCACCCCCACACCCCATCTCTGGCTCCTGGCAACCATTAATCTGCTCTCCATTCCTATAATTTTGTCATATCAAGAAAGTTAAATAAATGGACTCATATAATATGTACCCTTTTGAGGCTGGCTTTTTTCACCTTAATTTCCCCATAATTCTCTGGCAATTCATACAAGTTATTACATGTGTCAATAGCTGGTTCCTTTTTATTGCTGAGTATTCCATGGTATGGATATACCACAGTTGGTTTAACCAGTCACCTGCTGAAGAACATCTGGATTGTTTCCAATTTGGGGCTAGCTATGATGAATAAAGAAGCTAATAATGCTGAACATCTTTTCAGGTGCTTATTTGCCATCTGTCTATTCTCTTTATGTGAAATATCTGTTTATGTCTTTTCCCCATTTTCCAGTGGGACTTTTTTTTTTAACTATTGAGTTTTGAGAGTACTTTACATATTCTAGATACCAGTCATTGTTGAATATGTGACTTGCAAATATTATGGCTTGTCTTCAACCCTTCATATGAACCCTCACAGGGAAAAAGCTTTCAATTTTGATAAGGTCCAATTTATCTTTATTTTATTTTATTTTATTTGGTATGGATCATAGTTTGGTGTTGAATTTAAGAACTCGTTGCTTACATCTAGATCCCAAGATCTATTTTTTTCTAAAAGTTTTATAGTTTTATGTTTTATATTTAAGTCCATGAAAAAGCATTTGACAAAATCTAATACCTACTCATAATAAAAACTCTTAGCAAATTAGGAATAGAGGAGAATTACCTCAACTTGAAAAAGAGCATCTATTTAAAAACCTATAGCTAACATCAGACTTAATGGTAAAAGACTGGATGTTTTTTCTTAGGATCAGGAATAGTCAAGAATGTCTGCCCTCACTGCTTTTATTCAGCATAGTACTAGAAGTCCTAGCCTCTGTAATAAGGCAAGAAAAAGGAATAAAAGGCATATAGTTTAAAAATAAAACTGTCTTTATTTTCGGGATGACATGATTGTCTATATAGAAAATCACATGGAATCTATAAAAAAACTACAATATGTGAGTTTAGTAAGGGTATAGGACACAGGGTCAACACACACAAATCAATTGCATGTCAATACACTAACAATGAACATATGGAAACTGAAATGTAAAACATGATGCCACTTACAATAACTCCAAAGAAAATTAAATGCTTAGGTATACATATACCAAAACACGTGTGTACAGGATCTATATGCTAAAATTTACAAAATGCTGATGAAATAAATCAAGGAAAATCTAAATAAAGGTAAAGACATACTGTGTTTATGGATTTGATGACTCAACATAATAAAGATTTCAGTCCTATTCAAACTGATTTATAGATTTAATGCAATTCCTATCAAAATCCCAGCAAGATTTTTTTGTATACATAGACAAGCTTATTCTGAAGTTTGTGTGGAAGGCAAAGGCCCTAGAATAGCTAAAACAATCTTGAGAAAGAAAGATGAAGTGTGAGAATCACTCACTCAGTTTCAGGCTAAACATCTTCAAGTAATTCTTTTTAAAGAAAAATGTGGATCGCAGACTCTTACCCACAAAACTAAAACATTGCTATCTTTTCTTTTGGCAGTTAGCATTGCAGATGAAATGTTTGAAGTCATCCTAACTTGCAGATAATCTATTTTTTTTCACTTCTTGATTCCTATATATTTTTTCTTATTAAATATAATTATTTCCATGATATGTCCAGATGAGATCTCTTTTTATTATCTTGCCTAAAATACAGAAAAACACTTCTGGACACATACTTGGATTCCCTTTTGACTTCTACGAAGAAAAAGAAAATTTGTTTTGACTGATCATTGCCTCCTCCAGTTATCCTGGTTTTCCTCCCACAGCAACACCTGTTAGTCTCTGTTCATATCCTTATACAAGTCAGGGATCTTAATTTCAAGCAACCCAAATTAACTCTGGCTACTTTAGTAGTGAAAGAATTTATTAAACAGATACTGGGAACCTTACAAAAATATATCTCTATTAAAAAAAAAAGACTCAGGCGCCTGGGTGGCTCAGTTGGTTAAGCGACTGCCTTCGGCTCAGGTCATGATCCTGGAGTCCCGGGATCGAGTCCCGCGTCGGGCTCCCTGCTCCTTGGGAGCCTGCTTGTCCCTCTGCCTCTCTCTCTCTCATGAATAAATAAATAAAATCTTAAAAAAAAAAAAAAGGGTGCCTGGGTGGCTCAGTTGGTTGAGCGACTGCCTTCGGCTCAGGTCATGATCCTGGAGTCCCGGGATCGAGTCCCGCATCGGGCTCCCTGCTCGGCGGGGGGTCTGCTTCTCCCTCTGACCCTCCCCCCTCTCATGTGCTCTCTCTCTCTCTCTCATTCTCTCTCTCAAATAAATAAATAAAATCTTAAAAAAAAAAAAAAGACTCAAGCTCAGAAACGGGGCATTATAGAATGAGGCTCAGCAGCAACCAGAATGACAACCAAGTTGCACCACAGAACACATCCAACGAGGACTCCAGGATGCTACCACTAAACCCTGAGGGCTCCTCACAGCATTACCACTCTAGCCCTGGACCCTGGACACCAGCTTGTGCTGTCCTGAAGCCAGTGCTGCCACCCTCCAAGTAAATTCTCCTTAGTCCTTTCATCTGTGTGCTACAAGCTTCCTTTTCAAAGTCCCAGATGCATGTGCCTGACTGGCTGGCACAAGTCACATGCTGGTACCTTAGCAATCAGCCTGAGAAAATGGAATTCTGGCCTTTTCAGATTCTATGTGTGGGACAGTTCTGCCACCAAGACACCCCTCATGGGAAATTCCACAAACATAGAAAGGAGCTTTCATTAGGACCTTGCTTCTTTGCCCTGTGTCTCTCATTCGTTATTTTCATCTCTATATCCACTCATACCTTCTGGGACAACTACTCAAATTTGTGTTCCACATCACTATTCCAATTTTCCGTAGTGTCAATTCTGCTCCTCACCTCCTTTGGTGTGGATGTTAAATTTTTTTTTTTAAGTTTCTTTTCCATCCTTCCTTTGAAACTACAATTCCTGGGCAGATTGACAGCAAAAATGACTGTCGATTATTCCTCCTAAAACTGTGCACACCCATCCCCTCCCATCAAGAGGTGGAGACTACTTCCCTCCCCTTTAATCTGGGCTGATCTTGTGACCTGATTTAACCAATAGAATGCATCAGAAGGGATATTCTTATGAGGATTGGCAGCTTCCACTTTCTCACTTTGGGGATCTAGCTGCCATATAAAGAAACTCAAGCCACATGAGAGAGAGAGGGTCCCACAATTCTCTAGCCACCACGTGCCAGATGTGAGAAGTGAGGTTATCTTGAACATTCCAGCTCTAGCCACTTCCCAACTAAATGCTACCATCTCATGGGGCAGACCCTACACCAGATGGAGCAGAAGAATTGATCAATTCGTTCTGCTCTAATTCCTTCCCATAGAATTGTGAAAAACAAAATGGTGTGATTTAGGTCACTAGGTTTTAGCATAGTTCATTTCTTAGCAGTAGGTAACTTGACACACTCCAACATCTTACCTAGTTCCCTTTTCGCCTCACTTTGGCATCTTTTCATTTCATCTTATTTCATCATGGTCCTCTCTCCCCTCATGATTTTCTTTAGCTGTTCAGAGGCCACATTTTTTTTTCAACTTAGTGAGGGCTCCAAACAATTTTCTAAAATTGAATTCTTGTTACTCTCTGCACATCTGAGTCATCAAGATAAAGTTTCCTTTCTCATGTTCCACAGTTCATCTTTTTTTAATAGATCAAGTTGAGTGTTTTCCCTTCTTGTTCATTTTCAAAATAAAAGAGACATATCAAGATTCCATTTAGCATCAAGCAAAATGTGTAGGTTTCCCTTGGTGCCCCCACTGTTTATTGGGAATCAGTTGAATCCCCTTCTCAAAACTATAGCATCAGGGCTTTTGAGGGCTCTCTGTTTTATAGAGACCTCAGCCCAATATCCAAGGTCTGGTTCCCAGGTTTTCTTTCTTTCTTTTTTTTTTTTAAGATTTTATTTATTTATTCATAAGAGACAGAGACAGAGAGAGAGGCAGAGGGAGAAGCAGGCTTCCTGCCGAGCAGGGAGCCCGATGCGGGACTCGATCCCAGGACCCTGGGATCATGACCCGAGCCGAAGGCAGACGCTGAACCATCTGAGCCACCCAGGCGCCCCCAGGTTTTCTTTTAATATGGTACTGCCATGCTGTGGTAGAGTCTTGTCTTACCCCTACTTCGTGGCTTCCTGGAACTTTGAAACTATGATTCCCAGCATGCTTTGCTACCAGGTCTATTAAGGCTCTGTCCACCCACAGGTGTGGGGCGATGCATGAGGGCAGCGCACCTCCGTGAATGCAAAGCACTACCATCAAGATCACCCTATATTGCCCTGCTGTTCTGCAGCAGTTTCAGTCTCCGAATGAATGTAGAAATGTTAGCGGGAAGGCAAAATAAGCTGCACTCACACAGCGCTGGGACAGTTTCATAGTTTTTTAATTCATTTGGTATCAGAGTGTCTTAGGGCAACCAGAGGAGGAGAAAAGAAATTTTCTGCTTTATATCAAAAGGGACACGGGTGTGCCATTTGTTTCTGTTTTTGTGATACAGCTTTATCAGTATTGTGTTAGTAAGAATTCCTCTTATCTGATAATATGTTGTTCATCAGCCTTGGTTGTCAGTGATGTTACATATTTTCATCTCTTTCTAAGTTTTTCTTAAACTTCTAGAGGGAAAAGCATACAGGCCACATCAGGGCCTCCAAGCCCTGTCTCCATTAAAATCATTAGCAGTCAAGAACTAGTGTTGGATAGAGGTCTGTATTACATCTGCTGGAGGAACTGCACGAGTGGAAGTAATTCTAGGAAGACACTGAGCAGAAGGAATTTTAATTCCATTTTCTCAAAAGATGCAGGTGGATTATGAAGAAAAAGATTAGAAAGGAAATGTCCTAGATTAGGGAGAGGAGAGAGCTTGATGAAAAAGGTTTTTTAGCTACAGTCAGGATATTGGATCAAAAAATTATGAATCATCATAGTGCCAAATTTTAGGCTTGACCTAATATCAGAGTAGAGATCTTGAATGCTACAATTTGAATGTTGGAGCCAATATCAGTAGTTAAATTGGGGCCAATAAATGTCCAAACCATAGAAGCTCTTGAATCTAAGTGCAGAGAGAGTAGAGGTAAGGAGCCAGCTAGTATAGGGCATTGAATAAAAAATACGCAGATTGAATCATGCAGTGTAGCCCTAAGCTCTCTCCTCCCACTATTCTGGTTATCTATTGCTACATAACAACCACTCCAAAATTTAGTGGCTTAAGCCTATGAGCATCTTATTGCTTACAATTCTCTAGGTTGACTGTCCCCAGCTAGATAGTTCTTCCATACCAGAATTAAAGATCATGTGTCTCCAGATTGAAATGCAATTTTTTAAAAAATCCACACCAATACCCAATGTCATGAAACTTTAGCATACCAGGGGTAAATACCTAAAAGCTTTTAAAGAAAAAAGATAGCCCAAACAAACGGCTGAGAATAAGAATGGCGTGGGCTCTTCAACAGCAACATTAGAAGATAGAAATTATGAGGGGAAATTATTTTCATCCAACAATTCTCCTCCTGTATTCAGTCTAGTTTGTGGGTGGAATAAAGGCATTTCAGACAGTCAGAATCTCCTAACATTTATTTCTGTTGTACTGTTTCTTGGGAAGCTATTGGAGGATATGTACCCCCAAAGCCAAGGAAGTAAATCAAGAAACAGACAGACATGACATGGAGTCAAAGCAACCAAGAATAAACGTTAAGAGCAGGGCAAAGGCAATGCCAGGATGTTAGAGAGAGGAAGGGGCAGGATGAAGCTGTGCAGCAGCCAGAGAGAGAAGTGAGTCCAGATAGAGCCACAGACCTCAGAGTGCAAAACAGGACTCCAGAGGAGAGAAAATGAAAGTGGTAAATTATCTGGTAGGCTTGACCAATCAGAAAATTGCACTGAGAGGTATTTTGCAGAGCTATGAAGGAGTGTGAAATTACTTAGCTGTTCAAAGAAAATAAAACAAATGAAAATCGGATGCAATTATTAACTCCAAGAAAAGCTAAAAGCTGTACAACAAATGAGATGTAATTAGACTATACCATTTATGTCAACAGTGAGCAAAATTTATAGCCATAATGATGAAAACTCTGAAAATGATTTTAACTAAGAATCTAGATATAATGATATTAGGAGAATAGGGGGTGTAGGAGAGTGTGTATAGGTGAGTTTATATTTTCATCTATCATAATAGAAAGTCAATATTGCCTGAAGTTAATGGATAAAGAGAAAGCAATGCATTCATTTTAGTTAGAAATATAGATAGAAATACTAAAAGAAACACTAAAATAGTTTAAAATGCTCCCTTGTGAACAGTAGGATGGGAGTGGGGGTGCAATCTCGAGAGGTCTTAACAGGACTTCCTGCTATAGCATCTAAATAACCCACTCCTTACCTCATGCCCTCTTCCCTTTCCCAACCAGGCACTCCCTATTATAGTTCCTTGCAACCCATTTCTGCTCTGTCACAAAACCTCTTCCTTATTATCCTCTCCCCCAACCCAGGCTCAGACACTGCCCAGACTACCTGTACTCTTTACTCTGCACTTATAAGTCTTTGAGACAAGCATATTTGTTGTCTGCAAGTTCCAGGAGAAAATGCAGATGAGAAACTATGAGAAACTGAAGACCTGGGACCAGTATGGTCAGAGGAAAGGTTTTTCAGCCTAAGGCTCAGAAAGCAAGTGGACGGTCACATTTGTGAAGTTGAAGAGATTGTTCTAGCATGGATAGCCATATTTACCAGTTTCCCCTCCTTCCTAAATTCATCCTTCAAGTCTCACCTCCTCCATAAGACTCCATCATCTCCTAATCTGCAAGGACATCACCTTTTCAGGACAGAAGTACCTTCAGACTTGACCAACTCCCAGCCCATGCAATCTCTAGGTGGTTCTCTAGCCAGTCTTGGAAGAGAAAGCACCATGCTACTATGGCTTCTCTATTTATTTATATCACAGCAGTGGGCAGTGAAGGCATTTATAAGCCTTCAACAGAGGCTGAATATATTGAATTCCTTGATTCAACTTAGCAAATGCCCAGAGTCTGCTCACATGTCCTTCTCTTCCCCGCTGAACTGGCTTTTCATATCTGTGTTTTTAATAGGTGTCAGTCAGTGTTTATTAAATGAATTAATTAATGAGTTTAATGACTGCATATTTTACTGATGGTTCCTGCCCTTATTAGTTGATGTTAGCATAACAAAGCTGGGTTAAATTACACTAAGGTAGTAGTTCTCAAGGTGTGATCCCTGGGTCAGCAGCATCAGCAACACTTGTTAGAAATGCCTCACTCGGGACCTCCTGATTTAGAAACACTGGGGGCAGGGCCCAGAAATCAGTGTTTTGATAACCCCTACAGGTGATTCTGATGCAAGCTCAAGTTCAAGATGCTAACTGCACTAATGGTTCCTCTCATGCCCAAGGCTATGTCTTGCCCTGCATTTTCTCACACAGAGATACTACCGAGTGAGATAAAAGTAACCACAGCCAGAAGTAAGGCTAGCAGAGGCTCAGTCTGGATCTTGCTAACGGAGAAGCCCGCTGCCTGATAGCAGGGCTTTCGGCAGATCATTTGTTCTAAAGAAATGTGATCTGATATTTTAAAGTCCTGTTAAGAACTGCCTCAGGCAGGAACCCTGGGCTTCAGCTACAGCAAAAAGTATCCAGGTTAGACAAGAGGAGGACTGTTGGACCAGCTTCACCAAAGGAAGACATAGAGTATCACCACTGAAATGCAAGGAAATGGACAAGATGACTGCCAGGGGTCATTACGTGCCAAACAAGCAGGGGTCAGATGCCTGTTCAGAACTGCCCTGCACTCTGAGAACCTTGCTCCTCCTCCCCCACCCCTTCCCTCCTTCCTCATCTTCCAGGGCAGAGCTGGAGCCAGCTGCAGGGGCAGATTTACAGCTCTCCTCCATGAATAATGCAGCAGCCCAGCTCTCCAGGCAGAAGCTTCTGGGTAGCCCGTAAATCATTGCAGACATTGTGCCAACCTGCTTAATCAGCTGTCTCCAGGGCACCTCAGCAGAGGGAAGGAGGGCACCCTGGCCGCACTCAGTACTCCATTAATAAGGCCCCAGGCTACAGCTGCCAACCCCTCCATGCTAGCCCCACAGCCCCCACACTGTGGCCCCAGAGAGAGACTCCCCTAGAAGGGACAGCAGAAGGACATAGAGGGGAGAGGAGTCCTTGATCCAGAAAGCCCCGGCTTACGCACACACAAGCACTTCTGTTCCTGGGCTCTGGGCCATAGCACAAAGGTTGTGCGGGTCATGCCTTCACTGCATAAGGGCCCGGCAGGAGGGGCATGCAGAAGGCTGAAATCCGGCCCAGCCACTGCCCACCAAGCCTGCACTCTGGCTCAGGGCTGTGCTCTGGCACCTTTTTCTGATTGTTCAAAGACGTGGTCTTGGCTCACAGCTGTAGTGCTGGGCATTTATCTGGGTCCCCTCTTCCTTCCGAGCCCCACCTCCTCTAGTTCACGGCATTGGCGCTGCCTCCTCCTAGAACCCCAGTCTCCCCAGGTACACTCCCTACTCCCTGTCCGTAGCCTGAAGCCCTGTCCCCCATGACGAGCCATTTCTTGGTGCCTATTTTTCAGGGCTATCTAGCCCACATTCCCCACCTCTAAGTGACTAAGAATGGAAAGCCCAGAGCTGGCATGTGCCCACACATTACTGTGGTCCACAGATACACAGAGCTTTAACATGACTTTCCCTGAGACAGCCTAAGGCAAGGTTATTCCCAAGTTCCCTGATGGACAGGCCAGGGCAGCCCCTTGCTGTAAGTAAACAAACAATACATGATCCCCAACCCATAGCAGAGTGCTTGAGTTTCCTCCAGTGCCTCCGTATTCCAAAAACTGCATATTTCCCACCAGGACCCCTCAGGCAAGGCTTAACCATAGTCTAGCAGAAAGACCTTCTCAAATTAAGAGATGATTCTCAACCCACTGGAACTCTGATTCATGCATCTACAAATGTTTCTTATTCTCCACTGGAAAGGAGGATATTGCTCATAATAAAAGGGTATGCTTGGGGAGGGGTATGCACAGGGGAGCAGGCATCTGAAAATAGGGTCAGGAATTTTAGAAATGTACGAAGTTCCCAAACCATGTCTCCTATCACGTGACCCATTTGGTGTCTCCGGAAATCCCACATGGAAAATTGGACCAAAGCAGGGAGACACAGCTTCCCCAGGGAGGCGGGAAGGCTGGAAGTCGGCGAGCCGAGCCTCCCTGGGAATGGTGGTGCCCTTGGACTTGCGGTTTAATGAATGAGCCAGGTCACTAACTCTGGGAAGAGCCCCGGAGGCCCAGGAGGTCATCGGGGCAGCCCACCCTGGACACAGCAGCCCACTTCCTGCCTTGGCCATCCTCCCTCCCCCAGCCACCGCTAACTCCAAGAGTTACATGACTCAGCACCCAGAGCCACCAACCACTGAGTTCATCAGCACCCCTGGAGAGGCCTAGGCAGTTCACCAAAACCCACAGGCTCCACGTGAAATGATCTCCCTGTCCTGGTGAAAAAAAATGCAGCTCCTGCCCTCAGGGGGGTGACTGTCCTGTGGCCGCACCATTGGCCACCACAGCCAGGCATTCAGCAGACACTCATTGCATAATAACAGCAGACCAGGACTGGATGGAGGAGCCAGGTCTACGGTCCTTTCTATAGCCATGAGTCAGATAGTCACGTAGTCATCCAACACATGCGACTGAGCCCTACCGTGTGCCAAGCGCTGGTAGTGCATGCTGTGCCAACCTAAATAATAAGACCTTCCTTGGAGGGCCCTGCTGGGCCTCAGCCTCTTCTAAGGGCTCCAGATGTGTCGGCCCATGTAAGCCCAACAGCAACCTTTCATGCCATCCTTATCTTACTGGAAACTGAGGAACAGAGCGGTTAAGTGACTTGCCTCAGGCCACATGGCAAAGTGATGCCTGGCTCGTGGTGATGTCCTTCTAGAACCCAAGGCAGGTGATGCTGAGGGCTCCAGGTGGCAGCCGGCCTTACTCCTCCACAAACAGGGCTCCTCTCTCAGTAGCTCACAGTCTATGAGAGAGCAGGGCAATGAACCAAATAATTAGAATATGGAGCCCCTCTAGGTAAAAACACTAACTCTAAACCCATGCCTAAATGGAGTGTCAAAGTAGGATTTTGCCAGGGCAGCAGGGCCTTCCCCAAAAGGGAGTAGTCTATGAGAGAGTTCAGAGGGAGTAGTCTGTGAGAGAGCTCAGAGGAATAAGAGCTTGGCATTTCTGGAAAATGGCAAGATGCACTCCGAGGCTGTGGTCCATGACCAGGTGAGCCATCTGAGGGCCCTTCAGTGCCAGGCTGGGGCATGTAGGCTGTGTCCCATGGGCAGTGAGGAGCCGCTGCAGGTTTAGGCGGGGTGGTGACATAGCCCCCATCCAGCAAGAGGCCCTGGCACAGGGGTCAGGGGGCCATCTGTGGCCAGCCTGTGGCTAAGGACCCAGTGGCTGGCTCCCCCAGGGACTGGCCTGGCCTTTGCCTGCCCTGGGCCTGGGGCGGGGCTGGGGGAGCCGGCCGGCTGTCTCCAGATGATTAAGGAGCTGGCAGCTGCTCCTTGGTCCAGGGAGGCTCCAGCCAGCACAGCACAGTCTTCCCTCTTTCCCTTTTGGCACCGGGTGGGCCTATTGATGTTTATCAGCCCGTGTTTATTATTCTTAACGCTGTTCAGGATGTTCCTCCCAGCTGGGGAGGGTGAGGCAGGCCAGCGGGGAGAGCACGGGGCCGGGACCTTGGCCTCGCTGCCACCCAGTGTGTGTGTCAGGGCTGGAAGACTCACAGCTCAGCCAACTTAGCTGCCTCATTGACAGATAAAGAAGTTGAGGCCAGAGACCAGGAGAGATTTGCCCAAGCTCACAAGCAAATTAGATGCAGATTATCTGCAAAGAGAACCGAGCCTGAATTCAGATCTCTTGGTCCCTGCAGCCCCTGGAACAGGGCTTGGGGTTTTGTTTAACAAATGCTAATCACGTGTCTGGTATCTGAAGGGGCTCTGCGAGACGGAGTATGAATTATCCAGGGCAGGAAGGCTGAGACGGGGTTAGGAAGTTGGTAGGAAGAGTGCTCTGAGTAGAGAAAACAACGTGGGCAAGCACCTGGAATATGCAGATGATTCCAGAGCTGGGGAGGCAAAGGGTGGGGGCCAAGGGTGCGGGTGGGCAATGAAAGAGACCAATAGTACTGACTTCTCTCCAAGCTGGAGAGCTCCCCAGGATGCCTTCTGCACACCAGCAGTGTGGCCAGCTGCCTTCATCTGTCCAGATAAAGCTCAAGCACACCCCTGCTGCCTCCAGGCCCTTTTGAAGCCTGTCTCTCTGTTATCATTCCCCCACACATGTAGTTGATTCTGACCGGGGTCAAGAGGGACTCCAGGAATTCAGCTCTCCCTGGTCATTGGGAGACTTTGTGTCTCTACAGAGATGTGGTTTGATGGGGCAAGGGCCTCCAGGTGGAAGGAGAGCTGGCTCAGAAGGGCACGGGTAAGCCTGTTGGCAGGGAGGTAACGTCTCCCCAGGGCCGAAGGCAGGTGAGGCTGAGGGCTCCAGACCAGGGCACCAGCCTCAATGGCCCCTTTAGGCTCAATCGAACTCCGCCTCCCTTCCCATCCACCTGCCACAGGGCTGTGAGACATGGTGCTACTCCAGCCCCAGCACTAACCAGGGTCCTCAGAGAAGAGGGCATCCTTCTGGCCCCTGTCCTTCCTCTTTTCCCAGGATGTCTCTGCCCTGAAACTTCCCAGAGTTTATCCCCCTCCAGAGAGCCCTCCCCAAGTGTCCCCCGACTCTGAGAACTCTTGTGTGGTAAGGACACGAGACTCAAGCCCAGGGGTTGCCGTGTGTTTATTCACACTTGTTTTTCTTGTCTGTGGCCTGTGGCTGGGCGTGTTCTCCCAGTTAGCAAGTGCCCGGTGGCCCCACTGAGATGGATGGGCCTGTAGTAACTCCACAGCAGGCTCTTCTCAGCCCTGGCTGAGCCTGCCAGGCACTGGGACAGGATCAGGAAGGTGCTTTGATGGCCTTCTACCTTAAATCTATCCCCAGAACTTGATTCTAAGACCTGAGACCCAAATCCATCATCTGCAAGGCTGAAGTCTTCTCATGCCCCCAATAGAGCCTGAGCACCAGGTGCTTGATGGGAGGCAGAGGAGAAACAAGCAAACCTGGAAACCAGCAGGGCAGCCAAGAAATGCAGCAAGGGCCTGGGAGGCTGTGGAGGCATCGGCCAGCCCAGGGGTCTCAGGACCTGAGGAAGAGGGCAGTGGCAAGATGAAGGCTCCGAGTCAACTGCCCAGGGCAGTGGGCTCACCAACAACCCCTAGGGTTCCAGAGTCAATCATTCCACCAGCGCTGAAGACTGTGGACCAAAGCCTTGTCTCCGAGGGCTTCACCTGCATGGTGAAGGCATTGGTTGGTCCAGAAGATTCCTACGAGGCTTCTTAGATCCGACCGTTGAGATTCAGTTTGTTTTAATGCTCATGCTCTGATTGCAGTGCGCACAGAAATACAATAGGGGAATGCATTTCCAACCACAATAACCCAAAGCCAGGGCCCTGGAAACCCACATTAAAAAAGACTCATGGCCCTGATGCGCTGCCTGAAATGCCCAGCGTCGCTCAGAGTAGAAGAGTGCAGTCTCCCTAATAGCCGAGGTAGCAGAGATCAAACAGCTAACCCACGCATGGAGCTTCTGTTAGTCATCTGTGCTCAAGGCCAGTTGTTAGTTAAGGCCCTTGGCTTTGGAGGCCAGAAGGCGGCAATGAAAATAGGGCACAGTTCAGAGAGGGGAAGCAGACTCAGCACACATTCCTGTGTGTGCCAAGGGCTGTCATAAAGGCAGGGTTGATTCACCACTCCATTCATCTCTTTGGCCATTCATCGTTCACTCCTTGAGTTCTCCCTGGTTGCAGTTGCACGGCAGGGGCTGTGCGGACGGAGAGGATTAGGTAAGACAGTCTCTGCCCAGAGGCGTGCGTGGCCAGGCTGGTGACGCGGCAGTTAAGGGCTACCAAGGCTTCAGGAGGCTGAGGTTGGTGTGTACCTGGCCAAGGTGGCCCTAAGGAAGCAGCATGTGGAAGGAGGTGCTGGCCCTGGGCTGTGGGGAGGGAGCAAGTAGCGGGCAGGTGAACAAGACCGAGGTCAGACAGCCTCAATGGTGCAGCAGCACCAGGCCTGAGATCAACGCCGAAGGGAGTGGACGTTAGCCAGAAGATAGGAGGAGGCCATCAGGTGAGGGGTGGTCGTGCCCTTAGCAGGTGCAGGAAGGTGAAGGAAGTGGGCTATCACCCCAGACACCCAGTTTTCTGGTCTGTGCAGCTCGGGAGGTATGTCGAACACACAGGAGAGGGTTTGGGGGAAGACGACAAGTTCAGCTTTCCCGGAATCACACACGCCTGTATTTCCTTCAAGCATTAAAGGTTTCATCGACAGTCTGCAAATGATTTACTGTTCCTCCCCGTCTGCATCCATTACCCTTTGGGTTTTTAGTCCTATATACCCACAGACAGAGAGAAGCACAGAGACAGGAAGAGAGCCCCAGAGAGTGCATACCAGAGAGAAGCAAACCCTTCCTTCTCTTTCCCTTTGCCCCTAGACCATGCCCATCACACGTGTGAGCCAGTCCCGCAGCCCACACAGCACCTGCAACCCACCCCCCCCCACATCATTCTGAGAGTGGTCCAGGAAGCCTTTGGAAATGGAGGCCCCAGGAGGAGCCGTACTTGCCAGAGGTCACACTTGAGGCAGTAAATGTTTCCTGATGCTCACGGTGTGGTGGTCACCGGGGCACGTGGCTCTCCCTCCCCTCGTGGCTGTCAGGAGGCACCCAGCAGGGCCTGGGACATGGTAAAGCCTCGCCTTCATCCATGGGACTGGCGTGGCCAAAGGATGTCTCTGGTGTACGCACCACGGGTCTCCAGCCCAGAAGAAAGGTTGAGATTATGAAGAAAAAAAAAGGTCTGAATTCCTGTGGAAGTGCCTCCTGACCTTCTCTAACATGGTGTGGTTTGAATTTTCCGGAAACCAAGCCCCCCGACTAATGGTTCTACTCTCTTTTCTAATAAATACGTGGCCCTGGGCCTGGCTCCCTTCTCTGCTTTGTCATAAGGGACCCGTTATTTATGACTTAGGGATGAGTCACAGGCCTGGCAAGGAGCTCACGGCTCTAGGCCCAATGTATTTTTCCACTCAGTAGCAAGTGAAGGAGGACGGATGCTTGTAAATTCTTGTGTCGAAACGACTGTGTAGGTATCTTCACAGGGATGCTCTTCCTCGCTCGGCTATCAATCCTGTTGGACATTTCTGGTGGTCTTTAGCTGCTGCCCAGGAGTACGGGTTCTATGGACTCTGGACTCAGCCCCCACCCCGGCTCCCAGGTCACACAAACAACCACGTGCCTCACAAAAGTGCCACGTATTCTGTGGGGATTTTTCCAAGGCACCTTGGACACAGTGACCCAATTGGAAATGAAGGTGTCAGAACTATGAGTCCCAGAGAAGATAAGGGTGGCACATGGGAGACACGGACAGCAGGATATAAGGGCTTCCAGGGATCCCCATTACCCTCAGAACTCAGTGTGCCTTCCTTAGCTGGACACTCCTGATTCTCTGTGCTGGGGCTGACCCTCACCTACACCAGGTGTACACTGTACTGGCCTGCATTCCCAGCCTCCCTGCTTGGCTCCAGCGCTTCTCTCTCCCTCCAAACCCCCATCTACAAAGCCCCTACTCAAGCACTATGCTATTAGTGGTCAGACTATGTTGCAGATGATTTTTTACTTCCTATTCATTTGTCTTATTTGCCCAAAGAGATTTTGAGCTCCTGAGCAGGAGGTCTCATGTCTCTTTACAACACTTACATGATGAGATGACCAAGCACTTGATTTGGGGGACCTGTAGGAGAGGTGTTAAGAACTGCAGAAGGAGCTGAGATTTGTACCCTTCTTGCAAGCTAGAAAGCTTGCCTGCCACTATTCCATGGATGCTGGCAGAAGACATGAGACTCCTGGGTCAGAGACAAAGGACTCTATTACTCACAGTGATAACAGTATCTGGAGCATTAGAATTTGTGCCAGTCCCGGGAACCTTAATTTCTCCAGAGTTAGGCAAAGAGGCCAGGTGATACCTGCACTGTGGGTTGCATTACAGAAGATCTCTGAGCTTAGGGAGCCTGAATCTTTTATAATAGGCAGTAAGCATGCCTAAATTTTGACCCAGAAGTAGACATTCTCTTTACTGTTCTGGACAGCAGACAAAGCTGCTCTCTGCTCCACAGGGAGACACTTCCGTCTTCCTAGACTGTTAACTACACAAACAACCTTGAAGAGGCAGTCAAGAACAAAGGGAGCCCATGTTTGTGCTGGCAAGATGTGCAGAAAAATGACACACATGGAGCATTGTCTTCCAACAGGGGGCTCAATAGATTTTTTTATTCATCTCATAATGACCAGCCATGGCATTGTCCCAAACTGTGTCATAGTGCACCAGCCTAGAGATCCCAAACTCTGAATTGCACATCAGAGTCTTGGTGAGGTTGAGGGCAAGAGTGAGGGATATACCTCATTTGTAAACGCATATTGCAGCAGGCTCTCCTGGTTTTCTGCCATAGTCTTCAGTGTCACCTCCAGACTGAAGACTATCTGCAATGCACCTGTCTCTGCCTGTGCATAGGACAGCCAGAGCTGATGGAAGTTTAGAACTCCTGCAGGCAGTCCTCAGCCAAAGATAGGGAGATGGCGCTTAGATACCTCAGCTTCCTTCCCCTCGCCTGGGACAACCCAGTGAGATTGTGCCCCAGTTTTCCACACCAATAGATACTCAATGGCACTCCCTTTATTGACTCCTTCCCTTCTCTTTCTCATTTCTGCACTCTCTCAGTGCTTTCTGAGATCACTTCCTTACTTGTATTCAAATCCTTTTCTTAGTACTACTTCTAGGGGATCCCAACCTCAGACACTTAATTGGCATCATAATACTCTATGTTTGAAAAATGAAATGTATATCGGGGCGCCTGGGTGGCTCAGTCGTTAAGCGTCTGCCTTCGGCTCGGGTCATGATCCCAGGGTCCTGGGATCGAGCCCCGCATCAGGCTCCCTGCTCTGCCAGGAGCCTGCTTCTCCCTCTCCCACTCCCCCTGCTTGTGTTCCCTCTTTAGCTGTCTCTCTATCTCTCTGTCAAATAAATAAAATAAAATCTTTAAAAAAAAAAAAAAAAGAGAAGAAAAATGAAATGTATATCATCCTCACAATACAAGGTATAGAAAATGAAGTTTAGCATACTATACTTAAGTCATGGAGATATGCAAAAAATATAACGATTCCTTCTAAGAGAGGGGCAGATCAATGGAGGGCAGGGAGGGAAATACGGGATTAAAGAGGCCAAGATACCCTAATCTAGACCCTGTGCTGGCTCTTGAGAACACAGCAGCTGAACGATCTCTGCCAATACAAAAGGGAGACATGTAAGGTAAGGACCATTGGCCAAGGGAGCACTGGCATGCAGTCTTCCCTTCTGTGGAGGTCTCCCCTTATATTCCAACTCCAAGTCTACTGCCTTCTTAGCCCAGACTCTTCCCTTACAGGAAGAGATTGGGATCATACACAGGCATGAGTATCTGAGAATAGCTATGAATGGGATCCTTGGGGCACTGAATTTAAATAAGCCTCAAAGCCTTGAGCTAAAGTAAGGAATACCCAAGAAGGGGAACAGGGTGGGAGTCAAGAGCCTCAGAACCACTTGGAGAGCTTATCCAAACCACACACCTAATGGGCTGGAGATACCCCAAGAGTGGGCTGAATGTCTCAATTCAGCCACATCCCTACATAATTTACATTCTGCCCAGAACCACTCTGCCAGGCTTCCTCCCCAGCACATACACTGGAAATTCTCCCCTCCAACCCTTTAGCAAGCAAATAAAAGTGTATTAGGAAACTACTAGCATTAATTAGCACTTATCATTATTGCTCATTATCATTATTGTCTCTTGAATTAGAACAGTTCTTTATATTTCTCAAAGCTTTATCACATTGACTATATGTCATCTGAGCCTCTTTCTTTCCATCCCCCCCATTAGATAAATAAGAAAATATTATCCTCATATTTCACAGAGAGTGAAACTTTGGATTAGAAAAGGAAGGTTGATGGAAATACTTTCACTTTACAGATAAAGAAACTGAGAGTCAGAAAGAGTGGCTTGTCTAAGATCACGCAGCACATTAGTGTCACAGAGAGTAAGAGGAGCACCTTGTTATATAATACTGTAGTGGCTATCACTAGTTGGATGTCTACAATCTGCCAGGTCCTGTATGTGGATTACATTCAGCTCATCATCTTCATTAATGCTCATGACAAGCCTTCCAGGTAGATGTTATCATGATCCCCATTCCACATATGAGGACATCAAGGCTCCATGTGGTTAGTGCTCTGCCCCAAGAGGAAGGCAGATCCTGGTTGGGTGGGCATGGATGTGTGTGGAGTTAGGCTTCCTGGCCTGCCAGCTCTCTCCAAGCATGAGCTCAATCAGATCTGACAGCCAGATGGCTGGGCTGTGACGTCAGGGCTTAAGGCAAGGGGCTGGGGGACAGCCAAGCTCTGGTTGGTAGCCCCCACCCAGACAGCTCCCCATGTGCTGGGCCACATGAGAGCCAGAGTGAAAGAGTATGTCTGTTCCTCCCAGCTGAAAACACCCCGCTGATGGGCCTGGGACTGGCCTTTGTACCAAAACCAGACCAGTATTTATGGGTTGCTGGTTGGAGTGGGCCCTTGAAGAGTCCTGGACTCCATTCCTGCAGCTCCAGGTCCCCTGCAGGCAGATGCGCCAGAAGGGGCCAGTGACTGCTCATCCCAGGAACACCCAGCTGAGCAGAGGACTGCCCTCACCTCCCCCATCAAAGCCTCCTCTGTTCATCCGCAACCATTTGGCCATTGGTTCTCCCACAGATCTGTTCCATGGTCTCTTCCCAGGGAGACATCTTGTTCCCCTCCCAGGTATGACCCACAGCTCAGAATGTACACCCAGGCTGACCTCACTACTTCGCTTCAGGAATGGTCTGGTGTGAGTGCCAGGCCAAGTCTCAGGTCACTGGCAATGAAAGTCTGCTGTCACGTCCCTTTCCCCCAGCCCTGACACTGTCCTTCAGCAGCAGCCCTTGAAGCCTTCTCAGTATCCAGATGTTTGGTGTCCTACAGCCTGGCTGATGTCCAGCCACACCACAGTGGCATTAATGGACCGTGCAGGCATGGAGCCTTCTGCTGGAGAAGATGGAGGTCAGTTTACTTAACTCAATTATAAACAAAAGCAATAATTAGCCTGGGTGAGGGAGGGAAGGAAAAAGGAATAAATTAAGCCCAGGCTGAAGAAACACCTGTGGAAAGGACTCCTCAGCCCAAGGGAAAGTGGCTGCAGTAAACAAACCACGAGTGACCTTGGCTCACAGACTTAATTTGTTGATTGTTGATGGGTTTACACAGCCTAAAATGGGAAGAAAGCCATGGTCAGGCAGCAACCCAGTCACCCTGCATGGGAGCATTTAGTCACAAATTAGCAATTCATTAGTCATGAGTTAGCAAAGATGGACCAGCCCTGATCTAGGGCCATAGGCCTGAGGGGACTCTGCCATCTTGCGGGGTGGGGGGCACCCAATGGGGTAGCTGCGCCCCCTACAAACTCAGAGACGGACTGGGAGAGGGGTCCCATTTGCACTCAGATAGCTGCAATACTACACAGAACCAAATAGGTATATGCATTAGGACTCTTGGTTGCAACTTGAACCAGATTAAGAAAAAAGATGGATATTATTTACTCAGAGAATCCAACCAAGTCATGGCAAGAGCAAGGATGCAAATGGGCTTCAGGAATCATTCAAGCTCCTCTAGGCCAGCTTCTATCTGCTTCTCTCTCCCTCTCTCTCTCTCCCCCCCGCCTCTCTCTTGCCATATATACAGATGTACAGATGTACATCTGTACATATATACAGATGTACGGATGAGAAGCTGACTCTTTGGGCAGACCAAAGAAGGTACCACGCAAGTGAGTTTTGAAGGATGGGTAGGTGTTCAACAGGTGAAGAGAGGAGAAAGGGCCCTCCAGGTTGGGAGAAGCAAGGGACAAAAGATATAGGAGCCTAAGAGTAAGTAGGTATGACAAGAAATGGTGTGTCTGGGTGATGGACTGGGCGGTGAGCCTGAAAACCCTGACAGTCCCATCATGCAAGGCCTTGAATGTCTTGGAAAAGAGCTTAGACTTTATTATATTATTATTATATTAATTATATTATATTTATTATTATATAGTCAACGAGGAGCCACTGATGTTTTTTGAGCCAGGGTGACATGATCGATTATTTATTCAACAAACACTTTCTAAATGCTTGTTATTTTCTAGGCCTTGTGCCTGATGCTGGGACCAGGGAAAAGGAAAATGCATGCCCTCAGAGGGCCCTGAGGCAGGTGAGAGGGATGCAGAAATGGAGCATTACAGTTCTGTTCTGACCCAGACAGAGGCTGTGTCACAGAGGCCAAGGGCTAGAATTAGATCTCACAGCTCCCAAAGGGCATGGGAGTGGGTGAGAAGGGGCTTCCCAGAGGGATAAACACTTAGGCCAAGTTCTGAGGGCTGAGCAGGTATCTGCCACGTTGGGCAGATGGAGAGAAAGGGATGGGTGAGAAACACAGACCAAGAAACAGGACGTGCAGTTTTCAGAGCTCATGAAACCACTTGGAATGGGAAAGCAGGAATAGGAAGAAGCAGGGCACGGGCTGGAAAAAGGAGCAGGGCCAGCTGGGGTGCACTCTGTGGGCAGTGGGGAGCCATGGAAGGTGGATAAGCAAGGGGTACACATTTTAGACAGTCTGGCTGCTCCGTATACCTGGGGAGGCAGATGCAAACAGGAGGCACGGGGACAGGTAGCAGGCAGCTGCAAGGCCAGGAGGAAAGGGAAGACATCTGGGCCGAGGCGGGGGGTGGGGGGTAGGGATGAGGGTAAGGAAGGGATGGCTATGAGGGGGCTTGAGGGGTGGATTGCATGGGAACTGATGGAGAGAACCTGGGGCTGGAGGGGTGGTGTCACACACAGGAGCAACAGCCCCATGGGGAGAAGGAGATTTGGGAAGAAAATAATGAGTTAGGTTTGGGGGCCTATTGATTTTGAGGTATTAGTGGGACCTCCAAAAGGAATTACCCAGTTGTGGAGTGGAAGTGTGGGTGTAGGGTCAGGAGGTACTTCTATGCAAAGATACAGACTGCAGAACACCTTACTTTGGGAAGGTGGGGCTTGACTCTGTAGGTGCTTTAAGTCCCCAATAGAGAACACATAGAGAGAGATGAGAGCAGGCCATAAAAGGGAGTACCAACATTTCAGGGACAGATAGAGGAAAACTGCTCCGGGGAAAATATTAACAAGGAACAATCAGAGATAGTTGTCCACCAATATCCGTTCTCTCCTCCTTACATGGCAACAGAATTTCTGCCTGGCTCAACATCACAGTCCCCGGCTAGGTGTGGCCATATGCTGCCTTCTGACCAGTGGGACATGAGTTGAAGGGACACTGCAGCTTCGGAGTCCTGCCTTTGAAGGGAAGCTGCGTGGCTTCCCCTCCCCATCGCCCCTTTCCCACGGAAGACAGGATCAAGAGCAGCCAGCCAGGGCCAAGAAACCGAAGTGGCACACAGAAGATGGCAGAGCAAGAAGGAGCCAGACCCTGACGCCATCGAGCCACCACACCAGCCATGCCCCCAGCCTTCTTGACAGAGAAGTGAATTTCCATCTTGCTTCAGCCACTGTATCTTGGGGTCCTTTGACTCAGAGGGTAGCAGAAAAGCCAGGGAGGAGGATGGTCAGGATAATGGGCTACCATAGAGGTCAAAGGAGTGAGGTCAGAGAACGACTTGACAATGAGGTCACTGGTGACCCCGGTGAGCACGGACTCTGTGCAGCGGAAGGGTCTGAGTGGAGCAGGCTGAAGCTGCCAATGGAAGTGGAGCAGAGAAGCAAGTGTAACAGCTTCAGGAGGCAGGCTAAGGGTGGGAGCCAAGAGACGGGCTGTGGGCTGGATTACCAACAGCGTGTAGACAATGATAAAGGGCGTGCTGTGCTAGTAGGCGAGGGGGAGTGAGGGAAAGGGTATAGGGAAGCCCAATAGTTGTGGGAATGTTCTTGAATCCCAGGCTAGAGCACAGTGGCTGGGATGGACATGGGAGGTGTCATTTCTGGGTAGGGACACCCCAATCCACAGGCTCCCCCAAACACCCCAAGATCATGAAGGAGACCAGGAGAATGGAAAGAATTGCAAAGGCAACGTGGGGTGGGGTGGGAGAATCAATGACTTCTTGGGGCTAGTCAGGAGATAGGTTTGGACAAGGGTTGGGTAGTGTTTCATGACAGGTTTGGGAAGAAGGATAAGCCTTTGCTTATCCCACAAAGTACCATCAGCAGCAGGCATGCGCAGATCCAGAGACTGCCCACACCTGCTTCTTTGAGGTAGCTTTCATGGGGCCATCATTGTCCAGTGTTGGGGTCACTGGCTCTGTCCAAGCTGATGTCTGCTGGGCAAGCAGAACCAAGGGCTCAGGGGCAAACTGGGGACGTGCTGGAGAAAGGAGGAAGGCAGAAGGGAAAGCGTGGCCAGGGGGAAGAAGAAGGAGGGACCCATCTCTTGGTCCCGGGCTTTCCATCCCTGGAACAGGACGAGTGGGGACTGGAAAGGTCTGGGTCAGGAGGAGGTGCCGAGTAGACGGCTGGGGACACGCTGGGCCTGAGACTCCCCTGGAGAGTAGCGGGGAGACAGAGGGTCGAGGGTTCTGGTTCTCACATCGCTGGGGCTGAGGGGAGCATGGCTGGAATGCACTACAAGCCAGCGTCCATCCCCCGGGGCAGCCAGCAGGGAATCTCCAGCCCTGAAGTCATCGCCACCCGAGGAGCCTGGACCCCGCCATGGAAAAAGGGTCCCGCAGGGGCACCCGGCGCCGGCCAGTGAGGATGAGCTCATCACCGCTTGCCGCCTCTTCCCCTCTTTTCCAGGCCTCTCAGATTTCTGGCTGTCAGGAGCATCTGACAGACAGGAGCGGAGGACGAGAATGGGGCTGGGACCCAAGGTGGGAGGTAGGGGGCCAGCGGTATTCCCCTCCACGCCAGCACTGCTCCTGCCTCCCCTGCTTCATCCTAGGCCAGATGCAGGGGTGCTCCCAGCCCTCCCACTTCCCATTTTAAGGGACCAAGGAGGCCCTAATGACAAGGCACCTAAAAAAATGCATGTGTTACGCAGAGAGATGTCACTGCTGTCCTTTCCCATCAGCCCACGCTATTCACCATGCACTTGCTATGGAAATGAGGGTCCTGGACCCAAAAGAAATAGGAAACAGAGCAGAGGAGGTAGTCAGGGTGGCAGGAGTCTGATGAGGCTGGGGACATCGGGCAGGAGGCAAGGAGCTGCCACACGAAGCTGCAGTCAGAGCACTGTGCTAAGAGTCTGAGCATAGGGCCGGGCCCAGCTTCCCGCTCCACCACTGCGTAACTGTGTGAGCCTGGGGGAGCCACTGTCTGTCTTCCTCAGTTTCCCCTACATGAAATGGAAAGGCCACCTGACCTTAGAGTGTTTTGAGGATCAACTGAAAGCATTGGGCTTTGGAAGCTTATAGCTCTTTACACTCAAGGAGAGCACATTACTGATGCAAATGCCGTGTGATTTACTTCGTGGCTGCTACACTTACAACCGCAGGCACCAGCGCTCACCCCGCAGCCTGTAAGGATGAGCGCTCCCATGATGCGAGTGATGCTCTCGGCGGTGGTGCTCACCTGCGGACCTGACCCTATAGCTGGGAAAATGGCTGCCCAGAATTTTCCCTGCACAGGGAGTGCGGCTACCCTAGTCATCTGACCATTGGGTGGCTCTCTGGGAGCCAGGCTCCTGCAGAATAGTCCAGCGTGGGAGATTCTAATCTAAATGAGATCATGCTGCTTCCCTAGGGGAGGCAACAGGAGGAAGCCCGCCCATTGCACCTCACGAAGTCAGGATACGGTCAGACACACTACAGTTAATGAGACCATCAATGAGACTACAAAAGAGACAGCGACACCCTGGCCAGGTCTGGCACCTGCGAGACTGGATCAGACATCCCTGGAGGACTACCCAGAACCCCTGTGAGGTTATCAACTGTAAAGACAGGTGACATCAGACTGTTAGGGCTATTGCCATTGTCAATCACAGATGCTATAGGCCAGAAGTGGCCTTGGAGGTTGAACACTCAGGTGTGACCCCTCTTTAGGTCACTGTCTCCACAGTGGGATCCTGAGGGACAGGGGGCCCTGCACTCAGGGGCAGCCAATCCCACAGGCATACAGCTCTCCCCAGCATCTAGAACTAGAGGCCTCTTGGCGGTGTCATTTCACCTGCAGGGAGAATTTTCTAAGGGGAGGGAGGAAATGAGCTACCAGTTACTGAGTCCTTGATCTGTGGTAGGCACTTTACCTATGTGCCCAGCACACAGTAGATGATGAATAAATAAGGTGCTGAATGAATGGATGGATGGATGGTTGAACAGTGGGAGAAAAGAACCAAAGTCTTCTAACACCTGACTAACTGCAGTGATCCTGCCTCCTACAGGAATGATATAATGCCTCTTCTAAGTAGACACCTTTGTGCAAAGCGAAGTGCCCTGAAGAGGCATGGGGTTTTTAAAGCTGGCCTCAGGGAGGAGAGATGGGACACCAAGGGAAATCATTTTCTCAGCACAGGAAAACAATAATTTGACAGCTTCTGGAGAGAATGCAAGGGTACAGGAAATGGTGTCTGGGAATGGGGAGAGGGTTGGAACTTGGCAATATATGATAGCCAGGCTGGGCCTGCAGAGAAATACAGCCAATAGTATGAGCAGCAGAGGTGAGGGTGGACTTTTCAGAACAGCAAGGGCTAGAGGTCACTCTTTAAGCTCCCACCTGGGCTGCACTTGCAGAGATCCAACCTCTAAAATATTACCCCCAGAATATAAGTAAAAGCTGCCACATATGTGGCCCTGTACTTAGGAATATGAAGAAATTTGTGGGGGTAAGGTGTCCATCAAATAAAACTAAGGGCCAGCCAGGTGTTGAGAAAGGTACAGAGGTGGGGATTGACACAAGTAAAAATACATGCCTTTGCTCATATGCTCCTGTTCACAGTTCTGTGTGAGTACAGTGGCCAACATTGTAGCCATCAGAACTCTGGAAATGAAAGAGGCAACCTCAAATGTGGAGAGGGCTCCAACCCTAGGTTTCTAAACAAAGTTCTTAGAAGTGGGTCTTAAGCCCTGGAGTGGGGATTGGACCACACCAGGTCCCTCCCAATCCCAACAGTCCATGATTATGTTAAAATAGTCAAAGAAGTCCTTCCATTCATTGAACCAACATCTGCCTCCCTATCTGTTCCTCCCCGCTGAAGCAATACTGAAAAGTTCTGGCCTTCATTCACTTTCAAGTCCTTTAAAGATCTGAGGAGAGCTGTTGTGAAGAGAACATTCGGGCGCCTGGGTGGCTCAGTCGGTTAAGCGACTGCCTTCGGCTCAGGTCATGATCCTGGAGTCCTGGGATCGAGTCCCGCATCGGGCTCCCTGCTCAGCGGGGAGTCTGCTTCTCCCTCTGACCCTCCCCCATCTCATGCTCTCTCTCTCATTCTCTCTGTCTGAAATAAATAAATAAAATCTTAAAAAAAAAAAAAATAAAATAAAATAAACTGAAGAGAACATTCACTGCCCTCCAAAACTTCATCTCTCCTGTTTGAGCAAACTTCTGGACTACACTTCCCAGCCTCCCTTGCAGTTATGTGCAACCACATGACTAAGTTATATCCAATGATACTTTAGCAGAAGCAATGTGTACCATCTCCTGGCCTGGCCCATAAAATTCTCCCATGCCCCTACTCCCTGTTCTTTCCCCTCCTGCTGACCAGGATGTTAACACCCAGAGTACTGGAAGCCACGTGTTGAAGATGGCAGAGTTATCACCAGTGGGTTTCCCAGTGTGAAGAGAGTTAATGTACAAGAGCGTATTTGGCTATGTAGCATTTTATCTGTGGCTTATGTTGCAAAATATCTCAGCATGGCATTCAAAGCCCTCTATCCTATGGCTCTAGCTGACCTTTCCATCCTTGTCTTCTGCTGCTTCTGTCTATGAATCTTGTGCTCTGAACAAACTTTCCTAGAATCTGTTGGATTTCTGGGAAGCTAGAAATACCAAGGGAACTGAGGAGCAATGGCGAGCACATTTGTGAACTTTGCCATAACTAGTCCTGCCTCTAGCTCCTGGTGTCTCCTCCCTCTAAATTGTTTTCCCCTTTCCATAAGCCCCTCCACATTGACCAAGTCTTTCTTCTATGACCATAGCAGCCTTCCATGATAGCTACATTGTCCCCACTCCCTCCTGTACCCAACAAGCAAACAATGCCTGTCACTAAAGAGGACACAAACATTCCAGTTCTTCTCTTTCTAGGCACCTGAGAAGATTGCACTTCCTTGCTTCTTCTGAAATTAGTCTCGCTTCAGCCAATAAAATGTAGACAGAAACGATATGTGTCACTTCTGAGCAATGTACATAGAATGTGAGTGAGAAATTCTGTTGTTGAAAGCTACAGAAATTTGGGGGTTTTGCATTACCACCCCATACCCTAGCCCAAGCTGACCAATACAGAAATAATGCATGACTCATCACATTTTCTTCTTACTGCCACAGTGATCCTAAAAGCACACAGAATTGGATCCTCCATCAGCATAGCCCACAGGTGACTATGAGAGCAACATACAGCATGAGAATTAAACTTTGCCACATAAACTCCCAAAGGAGATGTTTGTTGCTACAGTATAACCCAGACTATTCAGACTGTTATCTTTAGATGCCCTACATATGTATCTGTCTTATGATTTTGATCAATATTCTCATATTTATAATATTGTGTTGGTCATTGCTAAGTCCAGGATCATTGCTTCCATTGCCAATACCACCATCCTCACCATCATGAAAGCCACCATCTTGGCCATAATGACTACAGCATCCACACCACTATGAAATCCATCATCACTGCCCACATTCCCACAACTACCACTTCCAACATCAAGGCCACAATCATTCCCATCATTCCCACCATTACCACCACCGAGCACTAGCACTATCACTTCCACCTTCATGGCTATAATTATCAATGCAATCCACATTACTATTACTTCCCCTTGTTGCCTCCCATTATTGCCATCAACTCCATTAATACCATGTCTCTCATCATGCCACTGTCACCACATCACCTCCACTACCATTGTTAATATCCCCTCCTCTAACATCTCATCTTCACAGCCACAATCACCTCTATGAATACAATCACTTTCATCATCCCACTAGGATGTTTTGCACCATTACTTCCAATACCATTGTCCATATCACTTCCACTATCACTAGCACCATCTCTGCATCTATCACTTCTCCAGCCACTCTCTCTATTATGCTCATTATAAATTCCCATTGTCATTGCCACTTCCTCACCTCTATCAGCTCTATCATCACACTATCACCCCCAGCTTCACTGCTACCATCACTGTTGGATTCTAGAAGTTATTCACAGCTTTCCCCCCTCCCTCTTTGCTCTACCCTCGAGGAGCATTGCAATAGTTACTCAGGTCTAAGAATATCCTATGGTGCACTGTGCTAGTTAGGGAGATAGAGTGCCAGACTGAATGTCTAGCCCACATGGGTGCAGTATGAGGGCTAGGGCCTGCTCCCCCAGGGAGAAGGCCCAATCATCTCTCCTCATTTTTGGCTTGAACCTTTTCTCCCCATTCCTCTCTCTTTCTTCCATGTGGCAGCCACATGGTCCTGGAAAGGCTTGAGAAATGGAGCAAATGCAAGATGTTTCTATGTTTCTTGTGCTCCCTTTTGTGGCTTTCTGGTGAATGTGGACATATCCAAGACTTGGGTTTGGACCTAGAGGCAGTAGATGGAGCAGGTCTTTCAGCTGATTTTGGTTCTGAGCCATTTGGACTGACTTATTTGGTCAAGAAGTTCTCCACATAATCTAGCATGGCTCACTAGAGTTCTCATTTTTATATTCTATTTAAATCTTTATTTTTTTAATCAAAGTAATACATGTACATATTTTTGAAAGTCAAATGTTCTACAAGGTTTATAATGAAAACCATAAGACTTCTGCTCCAATCCTGCTCACTTTTGAGTCCTCCTTTCTTGAAGCAAGCACTCTGAATTATTTTAACTCTTTCCTCTAGTATTTATTTCTTTCTAATTGACATGGTAATACTGATATTTCTTATATTTTTCAGTATTAGGTTTTATCTATTGACCTTCTACTATGGAAGATGAGGATTCAGCTCTCTTACACCATATCTTTCTCTCTCTCTCTCTCTCTCTCTCTCTCTCTCTCTCACACACACACACACACACACACACACAACATTGATACTGAATAGTCATATTCAGGTTTTGCATTACTATCATTCACAATTAAACCACTTTTCCTTTCTTGTACAACTGTTTGGTTTCCCTTGGAAATAATAATTACCTTGCTTTGCCATTTGCTTAATTTTCCATGATCATTTACTAATTCATCTCTGAACTTTCCAATGGAACTAAAAATTTCCTTTGAATGTACATTACCATCAGTTTCATTTTCTTCTTGGAGACCTCCCTCCTGGAGTCCTGCATCCTCATGGCTAATGTAGACTGACTTTTCTCTACATATTTTACTTGACTGTCATCCTAACACTTTTCTTCACCATCATTCTCGAACTTTCCTTTGTCTCTATCCTGATCACAGTATCCTTTGTCTATTTCCTCTTCCTTGGTTTATTTCCTAAGTAAGGTGGATAATACTCCCCAAGATCCTCCTGGAAAATACCGCTTAGGAGGTAAATTTGTAAGACCATTCATGTCCAAACGTATCCTTATTTTTAGTGCCATACTCAATTGCTAGTTTGCCTGGGAATAGAACTCTGTGAAAATCATTTCCCTCAGGATTTAGAAGCATTGTTCATTTTCGTCTACTTACATGGTAGTTGCAGCGATCTGTGATACAATTCAAATTCAAAATAATTTGTAAATAAACTTCTTTCCCCATGCTGGAACTTTTAAAGTTTTCATTTCAATGTTCTGAGATTTCACTGCAATGTGCCTTAGGATGAGTTGTTTTTGTTTTTAAATTCAGTTTGCCATATATTCATAGAAAAATTTTGATCTGTAAATTGGTGTTTTGCAGTTCTAGGAAATTTTCCTCCTTTTTAAATTTTATTTCTCGTAGGACTTACATTTTTATATGCTGCTCTGAGACTGATCATCTGTTTCTGTCAATTTACATTTCTTTGTTATACTTTTTGGGACTTTGTCCCGACTTTATAGTCCAACTCTTCCTTTGACTTTTAATCAGATATGGATGTTATATTTGCATGTTCAAGAATCTTCTTTCTTCCGCTCCTTTAAAAAAAAAAAAAGCACCCCCAGTTCTCACTTAAAGAAGGCATAACCTCTTTTATCATTCTAAAAATGTTAATTATAGTTTCTGTGCTTTTCTTCCTCACTGTTTTTTTTCCATATTCCTTTTTCCTCTTAGTTTGGATGTCTGCCTTTATGTTGAAGGCCTTCTTGAAATATCAAGCAATTCTTAGCTGTCCATTCATATTGATGTATGAGGCACTGCAGTTCTGATTGGAAGCAGTGGAACAAGAGAGAAAGTTGTTGACATGTGGGCTTCACCGAAGGGTAATTGATTGGGACTAGCAGTTTCATGAGGAGACCAAATACCAAACCTATAGGAGAAAACTTGGAAAAATAAGTTTCCCAGGAAACTTTCCTCTGATAGCTTGCCTATGTGGTATTACCCTGGCTTCCAGTGTTCTGGGGATTGATGAGGAAGAGAGCTGAGAGCTTCACCTTTCAGAAAACAGACTTATTTTTAATCCCTATTTTCAGAATGACTCTTCTCTCCCTCCTAGTTGTGCCTGGTGCTCCTATGTCCAGAACCTTTTAGATTCAACATCTCAGAGCATAAATCTTCTGCCTTCTGCCAGCATGGAAGGGGATGGTTACCTGGATGCATAGAGTAGAGGAGTAAATCCGGGATGGGGAGGTTTTTACTGCTTTTTAAAAAAAACTTATAACCAATCTTCCTATTTTCCACCCTCATTCTGAACCCTTGCTTTCGGAAGTTTAGCTGGTGCCTCCAATTCCCAGGCTTTTCTGGGAATCTGTGGCTAAAAATATTTTACTACCTATCGGTTCCTGCCATCTACCCCCACAACCTTGTGGGCTTGAGTTTCAGCTTTCTGTGGTCTGCTAAGCCAGGTACCACTCATCCATACACCTTCTAATTTCCAAATTCTCAATTCTCTTGTCTGCGCCTGTTCCCTCTCCCATTCTCTTTTTCCCCGTGGGTTTATGATTTTTTAAAAATCTATTAATGACATGTTAGTGGGGTTTCCGGAAGTAGTCAAGATAAACACGTGTGTTCAATCAGCAATGATTAAGAAGTCTAATGTTTTCTATTGGAGTTTAGGGCCAATGTAACAGTTAATCATAAAGCATTCTTCTACCTTGCTTTGCCTGCCCCCTCTGGGCCTTTCTTCTGGAGTAGACAACTGTTGAAGGTAGTCCTGATCACATATCTCACCATGACTCTAAATCAAGTGGAACAATCATCCCAAACAACATACACATCATCACCTCTAACATAGCCTTTATGACCACCGTCACTATCACTGTTAGTCTCATCCCTGTCATTTCCCTCACCCTTACTTCAGTGCAGCCTGCACTACCATCTCCACCACTGCCCCCACCATCACCTTAACCACCTTCTCCATCATCTACTCCTGGCGTCCATCAGTACCATCATTTCTGACATCATCACCCTTCCACCATCATCTCATCACCATGACTACCATCAGCTTCACTGTCACCACTTCCATAATCTTCACCAAGACTTCCACCATCTCCTCCAGCATTATCACCTCTAGAATGTTTTCTTAACTATATATTAAATATATTCTTCCATAAGAGTTGCACTAGTGATTTTCAGTTGTGTGGGGAAGGAGTGATTTCTATCTTTGAACACACATAATCCTTCTTTGGACAAAAAGAGGGGTAGAAAAGAACCTCCTGGTTTCTCCAGCTTAAGCCACCTACGTGGGATGAGGGAGGGGGAGGGGAACATTCACTGAGCCCTTTCTAGGTAACAGGCATCCTACTAGGCACATTAGTTAGAGTATTTTCTCTGGTAAGAATCATTGCCCCAGTTTTACAAGGAGGAAACTGAGATTCCCAGATGCTAAATAACATACTCAAGGCCACACAATTAATAAGTGGTGGAGCCAAGATTCCAACCCTGTGTGACTTCAAAGTCCATATTCTTTCCATTACACTATGCTGGCAAGAAATCTCAGGAGCTTGGTTTAAGCACAATGGGTTATGACTCTGAGCAAAGAGAGCCATAGTCATGGTCCCTGATCCCAGGGAGACCTGATCTGATGAGGCAGAAAGAAGTTCCTCTCTCAAAAAGACTATTATCTAATGAAGAAGATTCTATTCCAGGCTCACAGAGCCTATGCCCTGCCTGAAGGCCTCACTCAAGCAACTCTTCACAGTGCCCAAGACTGCCACCTCTCCCTGACCTTGAGTTCCCAGAGGGAGGGGGAGGGAGTGTGGACATCCAGTCCTGGGAATGCCTGGGGTTGAGAGAGCTGAGTTATTTTGGGATTGTTTACATTTGGAATCTTCCTGATCTTTGGTCCCAGAAAAACACCCACATGTTGGAAACTCTTCCGAGTTATTCACTGTTGGGGTTTTTCTTCATCTCCTTCAGCTTTTTCTTCTTCTTGGATGGAAAAAAAAATCTGCTAGTGATTAGTCACAACCTGTGAGGCTCAGCTTTTGACAGCCCCACTGAGAAGAGAGAGACAAAGAGGCTCAGAGAGGGGCCCATGGGCAGATGCTGCTGGGAAGGAAACGTGGTTCACAGCATTGACCTCCCGGGATGAGGGATGGTCCATTCGCCTCTCTCTGCCAAGGGACAATCACTCCCCAGACCATGGTTGTTCCATTCCAAGCCCTCATCCCAATTTCACTGGGAGCACAGGCCAGAGCATAACATTAGAAGGAGGTGCAGGGGGTCAGGACCCGGAGAAGAAGGCTGAAAAGAGAGGAAAGAGGAGCAGGTGCCAGGCACAAATGATGCCTTTCCCTTAGGCTCTCTGGCCATGTTCTCCACTGACAACCCAGAGTGCCCCATTTCAGGATGGAAGTATAAACTGACAATCCCATACCTCTTTGGACAGCCATATGATCTCTGACAGGTTTTATTACATCTTCGGTCTCCTGCAAATCCCAGGGTGTTGAGAGGGCCTCCTGCTTTTTTGCAAGAAGGCTAAGGGTCGGGTGGGGCTGAGCACTGTCCACAGAGGCCAGGACAAAGGGAGATTGTTTGAGCTGAAGAATTAAGGCCTGGAAGTCAGATCTGGATCCAATTTTAAAATCTAAGGATTGTGAAACATGGTGGGGAGGGGGTAATAAAGGGAATTTGGGAAATCTCCCTTGGTGTACATCTTTTTAAAGAGGTTTCAAGGCAACAAAGGGAAAATCAATTAATACAATAAGCAATAATACAGCAGGATGGCTTAATGTCAGGGGAATGGCAGAGCCATCCCTAAGGTGTATGGGACCCCAGGAAAAAAATTTTTTTGCCAGGTTCCTGTCTATGTAAACAATTTGAGTCAGTCAAAATCAGTGTGTCAGCACCATTCTGAAAGCCCAGTCTTGTGTGATCCCACATAAAAAATACTTCACCAGCCAGGGGAGCAATCCACTTGCCAGACTGCCTGCCTAGAACTGAGTATGTCCATGAGGCCTCAGGATGACTGCATAGGCATGAGTCTCATTGCTTCTGGAAGCATCTGGCTGACCCCACATATGGGATAGAGGGTTGGAAGGTACTTGAAGGAGGAGAAGGAGGGGCTGGGGATCATCTAAGGCTCAGTCCAAGCACAGGGTGCCCCAGTCAGAGAGCACTGCCAGCCCTGGTCAGTTCTAATCACAGAAGAGGACCTCAAATATCTCAAGGAAAGAACTCCAAGGCACAGGGCCATTTGTGCCCAAGCCTCAGGATGGTACTGGGACTAGAGGCAATAATCTTTCAGCAGGTCACCTCATACCACTGCAATAAGAAGTGCTGAGGGGCAGGCGGCAACACCTGGTTTTTAGTCCTAGCTCTGTCTTTTACTGGCTGTGTGACGTCAGGTAACCCTCTTTTCTTCTCTGGGCCTCTGGTTCCTCATCCATACACCAGTGATACAATGTCCACCTCAGATTGCTGCTGTGAAGATTAATAGCCCAGTGCCCTGGTCCTGCCTCTGCCTGAAAGGGGTGGACTTGCCCACAGGCAATATGGTCCAGGTCTAGAATCATGGCCCTGCCTTCCAGAGTCTCCAGGCTGGCAATGTGCTGGCCACCACCACTTCTCCTTGCCCCCAGTGCTGGCCCTGGGGTCAGAGTCCTGCTTCTCTTGAGAAGACGGGCCTCTAGGCCAGGCCCCCTGAGGGAGGACAGAAGGCCTATTATCCAAAACAGGCCGTTGAAGCCAGCAGGGTTCCAGATGCAAGCCTGACAGGAGGGGGAGGAAGGTCCAGTCTGGGTCACCTAAGTGAGGCTCTAGAGGATGTCATACCAACAGAAACACGGCCAGCTTGGACTGAAGGGGACAGAGAGAAGATGAAATGAGACAAGGGGTTATGACAATGAAAGCAAAGACTGAAGTGACGAAGCCATGAGCCAAGGAGCAAGGGCAGCATTCATCTTGGAAGAGGGAAGGAAATGGGTTCTTGCCTGTGGGGGCTACAGGGCCAGAGGCCGAGGAAGTTGCTGGTCTGGGAGTCATCCCGGCCTTGTCATAGAAAAACGAGGTGGCAGCTATGCCCTCAGATAAAACTATTCAAGCCTCCCTCTTGATTCAGTCCTAGGTGTGACTGGATCTTGGTGGTGGCCTAGTACAAGTCCATATTCCCACCCCCAAAGCTGTCACATGAGCCAGCTGAGGAGCAGCCAGGGGCTGGGGGCCAGCTGGGGCATGGGGACCAGGACTTGAATAAGCCAATCATGCCCCCTCTCCCTGACTCTCTCTTTATCTCCTGATTACCAGCCTCAATATACATGGGGGCCTCTTGGAAAATTCCTTCAGATGTCACCTGCTCTTGCCTGTGGAGCTGGACTGAGGTCCCCTAGGACCCTCAGCATGGTCAAACCAAGCTAGAACAGTCCCCAGAAGTAAAGGCAAAGGAAGTCCTTGGCAACAACCCAGCAGGGGCTCCATAAGAGCCTGTCATGAAGAACCTCCATGTGACTGCCATCCCCAGAGCTCTATCCTGGCAGGTGGCTGGCCTGGCCATTCGCCCACCCTCCTCACACTGCAGAGCCCTCTGAATCAGCCTGGGAGGCAGTCTCCTGCCCAAGCCCCACCTCCATTTGGAAACACCTCCTTCCTCACCTATGGCTACTTTCTTTAAAAAACCAAAATGTAGTCTGCCAAAGGATTTTGTTTTCTCATTTGTGAACTTAAATGAAAGTCTTATCAAGATATAAAAAAATCAATTGCATTTATAGTAGACATTCAATGCACCAACATGATCAGAAAGAAGAGACTTTTGTGTATATCGATGACTCTAGAATGAGGGCTAAAGCTGCAGTTGCCATGCCATACCCACCAATGCAGCCCCAACCTGCTAACAAAATACGGGACAGGTACCGGCCCCACCCGAAGAGGAGAAAGAGCTAAGGGCCTGCTGGGTCCAGAAAGCTGGAATGAGGGGGAGAAGGGGTCTCCAGGCCCCAGTGGGGAGAAGGGTGGGAAAGAGCACTGAGAAAGCAGGACAGATGAAAGAACTACACCCGAGGGGAAGATTGAGGCCCAAAGCATGGGGACCAGGAGGGTGGCCCCCTCAGGCCAGCCAGTGCACTTCTGCTCAGGATGTCATTACTGTCACAATATCCTTTTCGGTCTTTCTCATAACTAACGACTCCAAGGAGGGAGGTTGTGCATTATTTCTGTCATTTTACAGACGGAAAAGCTGAGATAAAGTGATGACATTTGTGTCCTTCCCTTGCTGACACCCTTCTTCACAGGCAGGAGCCTGATGAGGAACCCAGGGGAGCAGCATGGAGCCACTGGTCCTAGCCCCACATTTTGGTGGAGCCCTGTCTTTGTCCCTCATCTCTCTGGGTGGGGTGAAGTGGAGCCAAAGCTTCCTGCACCAGGTCATAGAGGATGGCTCTCCACAGGACAGGAGGGGCCACTGATCACCAGGAAGTAGCCCAGCCTTCTTGACCAGGTGCCTTCACCCACACACACCAGCCAAACTGCCTGGACCGTGGCCTCTGGCCTGGACCTGTTGTCTAAGAAAACTGGCATCTCGAGAATCCGCCCTCATTCTATCAAAGACTTAGCCTCATCTCAAGTACCTGTGCTCAAATGTACCCACTCCGTTCTGCTTAGGCCACTCTGCTGGAACTGAGATCGGGCCCAGCCTCCACCATCAGACTGGGGGCTCCCTAACAGCAATTCTGGATCTCTCTCCCTTCCACTTTTACATGTTTACTCCCAAGACTATTTCTTGCTTATTCTTTTCTTTTTAATACCCTGTTATCTCCCCTGCCAAAAAAAAAAAAAAAACACTGGCATTAAAAGATTGATACTTTCCCCTCCCAGATACCCATCTGTCTAACTTGGATTTCCCTCCATAGACTGACAGAGATCCACTATGTATTTGCCATTCGACAAATGGGTCTGAGTCTCCTCATTTCTCAGATGGAGAAAGCAAGTCTCAAGAGGTTGGGTGACTTGCCTGTCAGGATGCAATCAGTCTTGGACCTCTGGCCTTCCAGCCTATCGTCCTTTCCCTAGACAACCTCGCCACGGCCTCCTGGTGTTCACCCCAAGTAAAATCCAGGAGCCAGGACAGGAACTGGGACAAAGAGGAGGAGGACACAGGGGCCCAGGCCTTGACCCCAAGTTCCTATTTATAATCCTCGTTCCGGAGACGGCCACTTAAACACACATTCCTGATAACTGAATAATCTTTGGCACCAAGCAAAAAATAGCCTGTGGCCCAAACCACAATTGCACAGCTGGAGCAGGGTGAGCAGGGGCAACACAGGGCCCCAATGGTGCAGGACAGGCTTCTGGGCGAGGGGGGGGGGGGGGGCGGCAGGCAGGGCTTGGGGTTGGGACAAGTGAGTGGAACTGCAAATATAGCAGTTAAATATAGCCTTGCCGACCTGGACATGGTGTCAGCCTCCTCTGCAGGAATCGTTTCCCATATAGGCTTGGATCTCCTTTTCCCAAAGGAAATGAGAGCCAGAGTCTTGAAGGGAGGAACTGGAGGGATCTTGATGGCAATGGAGCCCAAGGCTCTGAGAAGTCTGCAAACAAACTGGGCACCAAGAAAAATGGCTCTGATGACATCTTCTGGAATTGCCAGTCTCATCAGGGAGGCATGGCTGTTCCCTGAGGCAAATAACAGAAGATACCTCATTTCCCAATCAGCTGGTCAAGACCCCATGCATCTTCCAATTCCAGGAGGACTGATGCTGAGGGCTCTTCCCTAAGAAGGCTCAGACCAGGGTAGAGATGGAAGTGAGAGACATGGAAAATTCTGGAATCCAGAACCCTAAGGGATCTCTGAGGCAAGCAGTAGGCACCTGACCCCCTCCCCCAAGGCAGGGGCCCCAGAGAAAGCAGCCATGGGCCCTCCCTCCCTCAGCACCAGCTGGCCCCAAGATGAACCAAGGTGCGGCTTGAGCCAACACCCTTGACAAACTTTTCTGCTCTTAATGTTTCCTCTCAGGACCCTTCAGTTGCTCCTCTGGGGCACAAGCTTGGTTCTGAGTTCTAAATTTTGGAGAGTCTGTGTGGCCCTTCTTCAGGATTTATAGACAGTAATAAATAAGGTGCATGACTCCAGGTCTCAGGTCCTCCTGCCTACACGGAGGCGTCCCCTGCATTCCCAGGACATCTCAGGCAGGGGCTCACTCACAGCTGGGGATAAGTCTCCTCACCTGTCTGCTTACCATAAGCCATCTGAAGAAGTTTCACCCCACATCTGATGCCACTATCCCTTGAGAACCCCCTCCATGCCCAGGTGTCCCCAAGCTCCCAAGGTCACCAAGTCTGCAGAATATCAAAGTACTGCTTTCCTTCTGACCCTCCCTGGGCAAGGGTCTGATCCATCAAGGTCTCATGCAGAAATGAAGAGAACATCCCCATCTCCATTACTGTGCTACAGGTACTGAAGCGTCACTGCCTGGGCCCCAAAACCCACAATGTCCAGCAGCTTCTCTCTATCAAGAGTACGATCCACACTTAGCACACTGTGTTTGCCCTCCCTTCAACAGCCTTCCAATTTGGAGGAATCCCTCTTGGGTGAGGTCTTGTAAGAAGCAATGCCCCACTCCCCACTTCAGAAGGTGAGAAAGCCCAGGCCTCCCCTCACTGTCCCTGACAGCCAGGGCCAGGTACTCAGCACAGCTAGGCAAAGAGTGTGCCAAGAGCCACCCCTCAGCCTCCCCAGGCTGTGGCTGTCAGGGGTTCTGCGATGTTGTGGGGGAAGGGGCTGGGCCACGCAGGTCCCAGTGTGGGGCCCTGGCCCCTCACTCCACGAAGATGCCCCAAGCGCCACCATGTGCCAGGTGGTAAGCTAGTTACTGAGGGCAGCAGAGGGAATGAGAGCCAGGAGGCCCCTGGCGGCTGCTCAAAACCAGGAACGCCGAGAGCATTGAGGGAGGGCAGCGGGAAGCCCAGCTGGTGGCAGACAGGGATTGGGAAGGCCTCTGGAGGCCAGGAAGGCAGAGGGGGCAAAGGATTCTAGGCAGCGAGCCTACATGTAAAAGGCCTGAGTGAGGGGAAGGGAGGCCATCTGAAGATGTGGAAGAAGGGCAGCATAGCTGGTGCTCAAAAGGAGAGGGGGAGAGACAGGAGGCACAGGACAAGGTTAGAAGAGGCAGTGGGGGCCAGATCATGCCCTGGACTCCTCCTGAGGGCAACAGGGAGCCCTGAAGGGTTTTAAGCAGGGGCTGACCTGATTGATTTATATGTGAGAAGGGTCCTTTGATCACGGAAAGTAGATGGGAGGGGGCCGGACAGGATGTGGGCAGACCAGTTAGGAGGCACTTGCTAATGTCCAGATGAGCAGTGATGGTAGCCTGAACTCAGGCACTAGAAGGAGGTAGAGAGAGGTGAGCAGTCCCGAGACATATTTAGGACAAACCATAAGACATGGTAAATACTTGATGTGAGAAGGAGAGACAGAGAGAAGTAAAACATTCACTCATTCATTCACTCAACAGTGATGCAGAGTTTCTAACACACGTGAAGTTCTTTGCTGGCCACTGGGGATACAACAAGCTCTCTGCTCGTGGAGGTTTACCTTCCAGTGGCATGAGAGCAATGTAAAATCAACATGAAATCAAACACAAGATCGTTTTAGGTAGTGATAAGTGTTATGAAGATAATAAAAAAGGATAAATAATAAAGAGTGATTTGGGAAAAGGGCCTACCTTAGGTTGGGTATTCTTTGAAGCCATTTCCAGAGGAGAGGATTGAACGCTAAGGCTCCAAGTGGGGAAGAACTTGCAGTCTATAAGGAACAGAAGGAAAATCAGTGTGACCAGGGTGTAGTGTGAGAAGCTTGGAAAGTATGAGGTCAGAGGATTAGGCATGTGCACATGCTCAACATGCACGCACGCACACACGCACACATGCACACGCACGTACACACACATGCCCCTTAGGATTGTGCAGAGTTGACTTGACACAGAACAGATTTGGGGAGAAGAGAAAGAAAGGAAGAAAAGAAGGAAAAAAAAGAGAAGACAAGAAAAGCCATCACTGAGAGGTCATAAAATAAACAGGCTCTCCACTGGAGCCACCAACCAAATTTGCATCACTAGGTGAGTTCAAGGCACCTTACACTGTGAAATTTTATGTAATTTGAGATCATACTTTTAGTCTGGTTTTTTTTCACTATTATACTATGTAAAAAGATAACTTTGTAATCTAATTAAATGTGTTTACATAAGATATCAAAAACCTAAGGCTATATGCCATGGAAGTCCTTACCAAAGAACAGCTAAAGTAGCTGTGTAATTTCAGATAAGAGATTTTAAGGAAAAGGCATTACTAAAGATAAGGTGATTCCTTCACAATCGTAACAGATTTAGTTCATCAGAAATGTGTAACTAATTTAAATTCTACGCACCCAATAACAGAGCCTCAAAAGTGCAAAACATAAAAATTAACAGAACTTCAAAAAAAAGCTCACAAATCCACAATCACAGTAGGAGATTTTAAGACATTCTGTTAGTAATTGATACAATAAAAAGAAAAAATATCAGTAAGGGCATAGAAATTTTGAAAAACAGGATTAACAAACTTTACCTAATGCATCTATGTAGGAAACAGGACTCAACAAGTGCAGAAGATACATTTTTTGTTCAAACACACTTAGAAGATTTCTATAAATAGATCATATACTTGGTTCCAAGGCCAATCTCAAAAAATGTGAAAGAATGAAATCATAGAGCATACTCCCTAATCCCAGTGCAATGAAACAAGAAAAGTGTAACAAAAAAAGATAACAGAAAAATCCCCTTATGTTTGGAAACTAAGAAACACCCAAGTGTCAAAAATAAATCATACGGAAACTAGGAAATATTTTCAACTGTATAATAATGAAAATATTACATATGAAAGTTCGTGATGCAACCAAAGCAGGAGGGAAATTTACTGCCTTATAGTAGATGTATTTCAAAAGGCTGAAAAACAATGAGCTAAGCATCAATGAGCTAAGTTAGAACACCACCAAAATAAACCTGAATAAAAGGAAATATTAAAAATAAAGGCAGAGAATGATGAAATAGAAAACAAACATACAATAAAGAGGTTCAACAAAGAGAAAAATAGAGTCCTTGAAAGAACTAATACAATTAACAAACCACTAATGAGAATGATCGAGAGAAAGAGAGAGAGAGAGAGAGAGATGGAATGAGAGAAGACAATAACCAACATCAGGAGGAGAAAGTGGACATCTCTGCAGATGCTCTAAAGATTTAGAAGGTTAAGGGAATGCGATTTTTAAAAAAATGATGAGAATAAAGTTGTACGCTGCTGAGATATCACGGAAAATAAGAACCAGAGTGACCTGTGGGGGCAGCAACCACAGAGGCAGCCAGCTGCCCATCTGCCCTCCCCGCCAGATGCCCTCCTGGCCCAGGCTGCAGGGCGTCCCATTCCAGGTGGAAGCCTTTTGCCTCTCTAGTCCTCAGGGGCTGAAGGGTCTCGGTGAACTTGACACAGACTCGAATTAACGCAATTTACCCAAGCCAGAGTGTAAACCAGATGCCAATTTGTTCTTCTGCAGCAGGGACTATCCCTTTCTATCGCCTAGAACACACCCTCCACTCCAGGATACCCTTTCCCAAGGTCAGAGTGGAGAACAGAACAGCAGAGTATAGTTAAGTACGTGAGGTCGGGAGCCAGGCTGTCTGAGTTCAAATCCTAGCCCTCTCGTTTCACTTAAGCTCTCTGAGCTTACGTTTTCTCACTACAAATTTGGGATAACAACAGATTATTGTGAAGATTTCATGAGTTAATACCTGCAAAGCAGTTAAAACAGTGTCTGGCATACACTAAGCACTCAATAAACGTTAATCATAACAACTGCTACTACCTGAGAAGGCAAAGTCTTACCCAGAACATGGCCTGGTGAATGTGGAACTCGAAAAGAGTTGTGGATTGGTTTAGAGGGAAATTTTACTTTGCTCTAGGGAAGCCCAATAAAATATCTCAACTCTGCAAGTGGACCCCCGCCCCACTTCCTGAGCCTCTCTTCCCTGAACATGGCTGGCAAGCAGCAAGCAACTCTGGTTTCTCTGATCCTTTTCATTCTAATCTCACCATTCCAACCCACCCGACCTCTTGTAAATGAGCTAAGCATCAATGAGCTAAGTTCACAGTTACTGTAGCTGTGAACCCAAAGGAGTTTCTTAATGCCCTGTACCTCGATTTCACATAAATTTCACAAAATCATCAACATGGCTGGGTTGTTGTTCCAGTTATCTATGGGTGCATCACACACTACCTTGACCCTAACGACTTAAAACAGGGGTCAGCAAACTCCGGGCCACTTTGTGGTTTTGTACAGACCACAGGCTTAGAATGGTTTCTTAGGTTTTTAAAGAGTTGCAAAAAAAAATATCAAAAGAATACTATTTTGCGACACGTTTAAATTATACAAAATTCTAACTTCAGTGTATATAAAGTTTTATTGGAACACAGCCACACCCATTCATTTATGTGCTCCCTGGGGCTGCTTTTGCAGGACGACAGACGTGAGTCATTGCAACAGAGACCTAAGGGCCCACAGAGCCCAAAATGTTTACTATCTCATCCTTTACAGAGGAAGTTTTCTAGGCCCTGGCTTAACACATCAACTGTCATTTATTTTGCTCATAAATCAGCACTCAGAGGGGATGGGTTATCTCTGCTCCTTCCAGGGTCATATGAGGTGGCTCGAGGCCGGGAGTGAGTCACGCCGGGGAAAAAACTGTCTGAAGCCCAGCTCAGTCACCTCTCTGGCAGTGGGCGGCAGCTGTCAGCCGGGACCCCCTCCACTGGAACAGCTGGTCAGGTCACCTATGTGTGACCTCTCCATGTGGCTGTCTGGCTCCCTCACTGCAGGCCTTCAAAAGCAAATGTCCCAAAGGTTAGGAAGTGAAAGCCACCAGTTCCCTAAGCCCTGGTCCCAGAAACTCACACAGCATTACTTCCACCACGTTCTGTTGGCCAAGCTGTCCTAGAGCCCGGGTGCAAGGGGAGCAGACAGAGACTCCACCTCTCATTGGAAAGGGTGTCAAAGAATGTGGTGGCCATGTTTCAAACCCAACACAGTTGTTGTGAGCATTTGGGGGCACGAGGCAGGGACCCAAAGAAGAGCTGTTATTATTACTGCTCTTGCTTCTGCTGTTCATCCGCATCAGAGTCACCACCATTCCAATTCTCTTTAAGGAAGCCTCTGCTCATGGGGCCTAGGAGATTCCCAGGCTCCTCCCTAGCTGTTGACTTACCTACATTCAGGCCACAACTCATCTACAGGAAAGTGCACACATCCTTCTATTTTAGAAGCTCCTCACATGATTCTAGTGTGCAGCCCAGGTTGAGGACCACTGAGCAGGGGAGCAAGTCTAGCATTTGCTGTCAGTCCACATACAGTAAATGAATCCATTTCTCTAGCCCTTTATGTGAAGACTTGAACAAGAGAATCTGGCTCACCTCTTAATTCCCTGCAGAGTCCAGGCCAGGGCCTAGAGCACAGCAGGGTCTCAAGTGATGTCACTGGGGTGACCTGCATCTGAGGGTGCCAGGATTCCAGCCCTCCCATCAGGCCACCCCATTCCCTGCAAGCTTGTTCTAACACTGAGCTGACCCAGAGCTGACCGAGAGAGAGCAGAGGTGCCTGTACTTTTCCCAGCCTTCCAAGCCCCTTCCTTTCCCTGCTTCTCCTTCTAGAACGAGCAGTTTCTGGGACAACACATTGAAAGAGGCATGAGCTCAGGGCAAAGGAACCATTCAACTGCCCTTTCTCTTGGGCAGAGGAGCAGTACACTGGTTGTTTTAGGGGATGAAGAATGGACCTGGATGGGATGAGGATTGTCACCCAGCCATGCTGAAGGCCCACACACAGCCATGCACATCTGAAGAGCCCTTGCCATGGGCCACATTCCATGCCAAAGCCTGGCCTCCAGATGCCAAGCTCCAGTCAGGGCCACCATCTGCCATGGTTCCCATAGGACCCCCCAGACTGAAGCCATGTGCAAGAGTCCCTTCAGTTGTGAGCTGGGGCCTTCCAGCTGTAGGGACACATGGCCTGGTAGATCCACTGCTCCCCCAACCCCAGGCCTCAGCAAGGACTTCAGAACTCAGAGCTGCAAATGTCAAGACAGTGCATGTGTCTCCGTTGGAGGGGGGACTTTCACCATCTGGGGCTTTGTGAGGTCAGTCTCATCCACATCAGTTACACTGAAGATAAACTGCTTCCCAGTCACACTCAGCCCTAATTCTGGTCACATCAACGTAACCTCAGACTGACCACAACCGTGGCCACAGATCAACCCTGACACTGACTCAGACTGATTTCAACCCTAGCCAAGACCAACCTCTGACACTGGCCACAAAACTGACCCTGTCCAAAGACTAATTCTGACCCTAGCTACAAAATTGACCCTGACCCTGACCACAGACTGACCTTGAAATAGGATTAGTGGAATGCACCAAACCATAGCATAGTCTCATGGGCCCAAAGGTGCAACAGTCTAGCTACACTTGAGTGACAGCCATGTGGGCCAGGAGCAGGAAGATCTGTCCTGTGCAAACCCAGGGCCACCTGCAGCAAGCAGGTCCTGAGTGACTGCTCCCAGACAGGATGACTCAGAAGCACCTTCCGGAACGTTTGAAAGGGCCAAACAGTTGCCAAACATACCAGCTTGCTTGGCCTCTGGACCTTTGCCCTGGAGTTCCCCACCAAGCCATCCTTCGTCTCTTCTGCTAACTCTAATCCTGCTACATCCAGTTCCACCTGCCGGAGGAGGCTGGTCTGAATGCTCCACTTAGGTTTTCACCCGCATGATCCTGATGGGAAGTGTCCTCTAAGAAGATCACTGAAGAACTTTTCTCTCCAACCTTCCAACTCAACACTAGACACAGCACCTTCCCCTGTTTCCCCAAACACAATTCAGTAAGAGACCAGTCTGGAATTATTTAAATAAGATTTCGTTGCTTTCTTGTGTACATCATTGCCAGGGAGAAGTCTGGTGCCAATTTGATTTGGGTTTCTTTTTGTAAGTAATCTGTTCTCTTTCCTCCAATGAGTCAGGAGGAGAGGGCTAGGGGGCAGAAGGGACAAGGAAAGGTTCATCCCTTGGGACACGGGGACTGTGGACAATGGGGTGGGAGCCTGCTTGAGGGTGCCTTGGTCATGCTCTCTTCCCACAACTACTGCACCTAAGCTCCAACTGCTACCCACTCTTTCCCCCTGTATTCCTGAGCCTTGACTCCTTAAGAACCAGGGCAATCTCTAGTCACAGCCTCTGTTCTCAGAGCTCTGCACTTCCCCTCTCTCATGGCAGGAGGCCAGTCCCCCTTCCTGCACACACATGTGAGTATCTGCTTTGCATATTTATCTTTATCTGCTATGCATATTTATCTGCATGCATGTGTGCATGAATGCGTGTGTGACTGTGTGTCTGCACCTGTGCACATGTATGTGTATACATGTACATAGATATGGATGAGTGAGCATGTGTGAGATATCTAGATGTGAGCGTGCCTGTGTTCGGTATGAATGTGGGTGTGCATGGGTTATGTGGATATTGTGAATGTGGTACATAAGAGATGTGTCTATGTGTGTGTGTGTGCTTGAGAATATGTTGCTCTTCCATCCCTGACCAGCAGTTTGCTTCTTGGGGGAGGCACCCTGCAGTGCCCCCTCACCTGTGTTTCCTGCACAGCCCTTGGACTGGATATGGCAAATTCCCAGCAAAGCCTCAGGGCTTGGGTCCAGTGGGACAAATCCCAGGCCTCCTGAGTCCGTGGCCCGTAGCCTTGATAGAGCCAGAAACCTGTCAGCAGTTCAGTGCCTATAGGTGGCCTGGAGAAACAAGGATACCAGGAGACTTTGGGGATGGCCTTTTGCCTCAAAGTTGTTATCCCAACACCAAGCGCAACTTCATGGGGCAGTTACTGGCCAGCACACAGCACCTGCAGCTAATGCTGTCCTTCTCTCCCAAAATCCTGCCCCCAGGCCCCAGGCCCCAAGGCCCAAGCCCACCAGCATGCGAAGCACTAGCTCCTGCTTTCCCACTCCACCACTAACTCCCAGATCCACCTGCTTAGCTCCACATGCCATACGTACCCTTCCAGAGAACAGGAAGAGGGAGTCTGTGTCTTCCACTCCCAGGAAGTTCACATTTTCCACAGCCAGGATTCTGAGCAAGCCTGAGGGTGAAAACCAAAGAACACCCTGAGAAGAGATCCCACGGCCCTGGGTAAAACTTCAACCTCCGTCTCAGCCCTGCCACCCATGAACCAAAATCTGAGGCTTCAGAAACCTCTCCAGGTTCTGCTGCACCCTATAGCTGGGAAAGATTATTAGAGAGTGAAGTGACTTCACCTGTCTCTCAAGGCCTGTCAGGAGTTCAGGTGCCCAGCACACAGGTTCTCACTCTGACATGCGCTAACCACCCGCCCAGGTAGAGGGAGAAGCAGAAAGTGAGGCCCTCTGAGAGGGCCGTGAGGCATCCTGGGAGGGCCGTGAGGCATCCTGGGAGGGGGCATCGTAGAAGGCGCATGCGTCATCCTGGGAGGGGCGTGAGGCATCGTGGGAGGCGCATGCGGCATCCTGGGAGGGGTGTGAGGTATCGTGGGAGGGGCGTGAGGCATCGTGGGAGGGGATTATGATTTGGGTCAAGTCCTGGCTGAAGCGCTTATTAGCTTTATGACCTTTGGCAAGGTTTTCTTTAGTTAAGCTTCTTTATATATGGTGACGATTTAAAAGCCAAATTGAAACACTCTTAAGAGTGAAAGGGGACACTATGAATAATTATACCCAGACAACAGGTATGAATCCCAACCATTGCAGGCAAATGGGGACATGGGATCACCCTATGTCATCTACAGTAGTGATAATGAGGAGCAGGAGGGAGGAATTCCAAAGGGAAGAGCCCCTGCTAGATGTTCCCGCGTTCCATTTGGCCACGGGCCAGGGGCTGAAGGCGAGGGGAGGAAGAAAGGGCCGCAGGCGGTCCCTCTGCCTCGCAGCCGCTCTGCTCGGGGCCTCTTGCCCTCTCCCCGCCCTGCTCACCTCCGCATGCCCCGGCTCTCCGACTGTAAGGCCGCGCTGATGCCTTTAGCAGCCGCCCAGGTTTATCTCCAGGGGAGTGCTAGGTTCAAAGATCAGATAAATTTTCTGGCAGACGTGGGGCTGGTGGCCGACTGCCAGAGGTAGGAATGGCCCTGCCGGGGCGGGGTCAGCCGGGTTATTTTGACTCCTCCGCATGGGGTGAGGAGCCTTGGGAAGGAGAAATCTACAGTGTAGACGCAGAGAGACTCCCGTCTCTGATGAGCTGGACTTGGCTTTGTCTTCCAGCTTGGAACAGGAGAGGGAGAAGGAGGAACCGGGGCAAGGAGCTGGAAAAGGAAGGGGGAGAAGGAGCTGAGGAAAAAGAAACCTGGAGAAGGACCTATTTTAAAAGTCACTCGTTTTTGGTTCCAGCTCTCCCCCACCACACCCCAAAGCCCAGGCATTGGCCCACAGGGTGTGGTGACAAGGTGTGTGTGGTCGGTGATGGGAAACCCTTAGGCATCCAGGACAGCTGGGTAGAGGCCGGGTAGGGGGTGGGCAGGGCCAGCCATAGGTCACCTCAGCCAGTCCCCTGTCTCATCACCTCGAGTGCCCCTAGACCAATGTCTTCAAACTTTTGATAGTGACACACTTTTATGCTACAACCCAGAACCCATAAAGGTTCTCCCAAAATACTTGCCCCTATTAAGTCAATGCATGCTATATTTTCAATTCTAGTCTTATTTTTAAAATGCTGATTGCAACCCAGAGCATTGTTTTCACAATCTACTATGGGTCATATCCTGTGGTTCTGAACACCACTGCTCCAGACTAGCACTTCCCAAACTTTAATGAGCCTGCCTATACAGCACCTGGGAGCATGCTAAATGCAGATTCTGGTTCAGTCGGTCTGCACTGGAACCTGAGACTCTGCATTTCTAATAAGCGCCCGAGGGATATAATGCTGCTGGTCCTCAGACCCTGGAGAAAAAGTCCCCGGATCACAACTTCCTGGTCAGCACCAATTTCAACGAAGGGGCTTAGGTGTCTTGCATGCAAGGTGAACGGAAGATGAAGGGTAACCGCACTGAGGGTTGTCCGTCGCTCAGCCTCCAGGCAAAGCCGCAACTGAAATGTAGCAAAGATACGATGGCATAGGATGGCAAAGAGCTGCCCCCCAGGGCCCCTGGCTGAACCGCTGTGATCGGGGAGCCAAGTGAGGGCACAGCTGCCAGTCGGCATTCGCTAGGCCTCACACACACAAATAGGAAGGAGGGAGGGAAAAGGAAAAAAGAAAAGAAATTGTAGATTTGGGGACCTCACTCAGCACACTAGCAGGCAAGGCTGACATGTCAAACCGGGATTACTCCTCAGAAATCTAGCATTAACCAGCAAGAGCTGCCTTGTTACTGTTCCATTCTGGAACAGTAATGCTGACCTTGCCTGTAGGCAATTGATTAGGGCAGTGGGTCCCAAATAGAGCTCTACCAAACACTAGCTCAAGAAGATCAACCAGAAATGAGCGTCAAGGTCAACCGTGTTTGGGAAACAGCATGTTATCTCCTCCAGCCTCACTTGGAGCATTTTTGCTCACATTGGAAGATGACAAGAAGACCAGCAGTCAAGAACCCTATTTAATTTGCTTGAACGCATCCTTTTTCACACTTACACAACCATGGAACTCTTTTTCTCTTTAACCTACTGGTATGGACTGAACTGTGTCCCTTCAAAATTCGCATGTTGAAGGCTCTGATATGACTGTATTAGGAGATAAGGTTATATGAGGTCCTCAGAGTGGGGCCTTAATCCGGTAGGACTGATGTTTTTATAAGCGAAGGAAGAGACGCCAGAGCACTCGCTCTCTCTCTCTCTCCCTCTCTCTCCCCCCATGCGCTTCCCCAGAGGAAAGGCCATTTGAGGTCACAGGGAGAAGGCAGCCATTTGCAAGCTGGGAAGAGAGGTCTTACCAAAAACCAACCGTGATAGCAACTTGATCTTCGACTTCTAGCCTCCAGAACCGGGAGAAAATCAATTTGTGTTGTTGTTGGTATTCTGTACCGGAGCCCAAACAGACTAATATTATCCACAAGCATGCTGTGGAACTCGCTTTAGGGAAGCAGGATTAAACCTGTGCTTTTCATACCCTTGATCTTCTAGGAGACTTAGAAGTTCCTGTAGACAGGAGAGGGACTATGATCCCTGTTTGGAGGTTAGGAAATGGAAGTCCACAAGCATGAAATGAGTGGCCACAGAGCTGGGCCGGACTGGGCACATGGAATTCAATCTCACTGTGACTGACTCAGAAGACAGGTCCCCTGCCATCCAGCAGCTGTAGTCGACTGAGCATGGCATGATACTCCCACTCACAATAAATAGGGGGCTATCTCCCTAAGCACGGACTGTGTAGTAAGGAAAAGTGGTGTCAATCAAAGGTTTCCTGGAAAAGGTGATTCTAGAAGGGGGCACAGAGTAGCCATGTTGGAAGTAACCAGGATCAAAATTGGTGAGACCCTTTGATGGCAGGAACTCTAGTACTAGGCTGAGGACCAGATATCTTCCTGGCTGGGCAATAGGGAGCCGGTGTAGTTCTTGAGCAGCAGGGCATGACATGGTTTGAGTTGGTCTAGGTGTGTGGGATAACTGGGAAGGAACCTGGATGTGGGAGGCCCAGAGGCCAGACCAGCAGTGACCCTGCAGAGATGGAACATGGAAGGATGGCGGCGGGGGGGTGGTTCACTTTCTCATTCGCCTCCCATGCTTGCCCCCATGATCTTGCTGCCCTGGGGGATGGTTGGACTTTTCCAGGTCTTGGCATTTAGAGCTGGTCCTGGCAGCCAGGTCCTCCCAGGCTCCTGCCGGGGAAACTGACAATGAGGGGTAAAGGGTGGATGGAAAAACTATTTAAGGTACTAAACACACACACACACACACACACACACACAGCATGGATGGCTGTTGGGCAGGGAGGCTCTCTCTCTGCTCCCCTTTTCTGTTTCGCACATGTAAGTGAACCCTAGCTCACTGCTCTGATTTCCATGTATCCCAGACCAACTCATTCAGTCATTCAGCCTGGTTTTGTCACCACATGAGGGAGGGAGAGTCCTGTGGCAGATTCTGGAGGAACTGGCCAGGGACCGAACCAGGGCACCAGCTGGCTCCCCAAAATATGGACAGTTCACCCTTCAGGACAATGACTCTGAGGTCTGAGGAGGCCTGGGGCTCTTCAGTGTGCCTTGGAAGACAGAGGAGTGCTGGCGGTGGCCACCCCCCATCCGCCCATCATTCCCATCCAAACTGGACTTGAACCAGCTCAGCTCAGCTTTCACTGACTTTCACAAATTGGGGCCCTCATACATCCATTCAGAAAGGGATCTACGTCTTTAAAAAACCATTATCGTAGGGTTGAGGTGGGGGAGCAGAGGTGCTGAGCTGCAGCTGACACTTCTGGCAGCCGGGCAGGGATCACAGTGGTGACAGAGAAGCGTGGGAAAGCTCTGCAACCCCCTACTTAATACACAAGGCAGCTCTAAGAGCTAAGGATGCTTCTCCCAGTTCACACTATGGAAACTGAGTCTGGAAGACATAAACTAACTTGCCTGCCCCTGACCACACAGCCAGGATCTCCCATCTTCCGTGGGGTGGCAGCAATTCCAGCAGCTATGGGTTACTGGGAGGAAGTCTGAAACACGCCACCACTGCCCCAGTCCAGGAAACATCCCTCATGGTACATTCTAGAGAGGCAGCAGGACATGAAGACTTAGAACAGAAGTAGGGATCAGAATCCTGTCACCACCAGCCTCTTAGAACCTGTGTGAGCTTGAGCAAGCTGTTTGACTGCTCTGGCTCTCATCTGTTAAGTGGGGACAGACAGGACCTCACCCCCAGGGTTCTGGTGAGACGCAGTGAGTGCATATCCACGGTGCCCGACTCCTCACAAGTATACGTGAACTCACTCATTTGATTCTGTGTGGTTGCCCCCCCCGAGGTAGTACAAATCAGCGGACTGGGAAGGGGAATTGCTGCCAGAGCCAATCTGAGTTCAAGCCTGCGTCATTTTCCACGACCTTGGATGTGACCCTCTTTCTGCCACTCATTGAGTGATGATTTGGGCTGGCAAATCCCACAGGAAAGCCTGCTGAGATCAAAGCCCAGCTTCCCACAGCCCCCTTTCTGAGCTCTCTGCCTCCTTCGTGCACCCTGTTTGGCCAGGACACACATCCAGAAGGCGAACTCTCTGGGACCCGAGCACTTAGGGCCTCAGCATGGTGAGGCAGAAGAGGATTGGCGACCTGGCTCCCCTTGGCCATGACAGACAAGAGGCAACATCCCCCACTTCCTCCTCTACTTCCCTGTCTCCTGTGCTGTGGCCACAACTCACTTCCCAGGCTTCCCTGCAGGAGCCCCTCCTGTGGCCGCCCCCATCCTCCCTCAGATGAACAGGCGGCTTCTCCTCTCCTGGTCCTGGCTGTTCAAGGCCACAAGGAGGGGCTGGAATTGGGGCCCTGGCTGGAGGCCTCAATGTCTTCCAGGTGTGGGGGAGGCCCAGCTGGACGGGCAGGTGTGGGGAGGGCCTGAGCAGCTGTGGGGTGTCTGGAAGGCATTTGGGCAGCTAATGAGCTCAGGATCTAATTAAAACATTGGAGGAAGAATCTGGGCCCAAGCCATGCGGCACAGGAAGTACAGTCCAGGGGCCTGCCTGGGCCTGGGTTAAGTGGGAGGAGTGCCTGGCTGAAGAGCGGGGTCCAAGCGGGGACTCAACTATAGCCCTGACCCCACCCTTCCCGGCCCCACCTCTTCCCCCCAGAACCCGAGTTGCGTGGATTCTGAAGTGACCGGGGACTTTGACACCACACCACTGCTCTCTGCAGAGAGAATCGGTCAGTCGGCAACTGGCTGAGGGTTGAGGACTGGGGGCGGGGGGCTCAGGGGCGAAGACCGGGACTCTGCCCAGCTAAGTCCAAGGTGTTTCTGCGGACTGGAGGTGAGGAGCAGGATCCAGGTGAAGAGAAAGCCGGGGAAGATTCACCAGCCTGATAGCCCACTGCACCCCAAAACCGTGGGCATCCCAGTGGAGCGAAGCTGAGGCCATCAGTCACCGCCATTGAAACAGCATCGCCACCATCACACTGTCTCCGTCAGCCACAGCCACTGTCACTGTCACCATCAACCCTATGGATGCCACTCATCGATCCGCACGTCCTTGACAGCCTCCCCACCCCAGGTTGAACACCCACCCCTCATTTCTGGTCTAGCAGATCCCAGCTCCCTTGTACCTCGTCCACCCCTCGACACATGCCTGCACCCTTCACCCCACCCCTGCTAGTGCCCTGAGGGGCTCAAGAGAGGAGCAAGGTGGTGTGGGTCCCCAAGGTCCACATGCTGAGACTTCTGCTGGGACACTCCCTCGGTAGCCATGGTTCTTGCCTCTGTTCTTCCTGAAGGCCTCTGTGTACCTTAAATCTGGAATTCCCCACAGTCTAGACCAAAGGACTTCCCATGGAGGAGATATTTCTAAAGAATTGGCTCAGGACCCCAGTAGTCTGGGTGAGGGTCTGCCCAGTCCTTCCCCACGAATAATCCCATCAACCCTCACGCCTAGGCTGACCCTCTTCCTCCTTCACGTCCCTGCCCCTCCCGCCATCCCTTCCCATCTGCTCCCAATAAGTTTGGCTAACATCTCCCAGCATGCCTTTCACCTCCTGGTCCCTGTGGGAGGACTGAGGAGGCATGACACCCCCCATTCTGTCCCAACTCAGGGTGTTAACAAGGAGCAGGTTTTCACCCCAGCTGTGGGCTCAGACGGGAGTTTCCTCCCTCCTGCCTTCTCCTTTATTCTTCAAATGGCCCAATTTCCCCAACAGATGCTGGAGGTTGAGAGGAGAGGGGCAGGTGGGGAAAGTGAAGGTTTCCTTCTGGAGTGGAGGTGATAGGGAGGGGAGGAGAAGGTGGGAGCCTGGGGAAGTAAGGGGGACACTTCCTCTGGAGGCACCCGGGGAAGCAGCCATCCAGAGGTGAGAGGGGAGGTCAAGCAGAGGTCAGGCCCACAGTCCTGGGCGCAGTCCTAGGGGAGAGCTGGATGCTGAGGTCCCCCTACCAACCCTAGTCTCCTCAGCCCTCAGCCTCAACTCCTGCCTCCCCCGTCCTCCCATCTCGCAAGCCCTGGGGAGAAGCCTTGCCCCCTAAAGCCTTCCGAGAGAGCCCCCACCCTCCACAACACCTTGGCCCCCACTGGCCCAAAGCAGCCTTCCGGGGCACAGGGGCACCTGCCTGAGCAGATCTATCTGCTTCCCTGAAGGCCAAGGCAGAATCTGCCTCGCTTGTCTGCCCTCCTTACGCAAGCTTCTGAGCTCAGCACACCCTCTGGGGGTGCTTGCTAACCGAATGACCGAATGACGACAAGAATGCGGTGGTGGCGCTCAGACCAACCGGCAACTGGGGACCCGACGCATGAAGTCCTGTGTTCTCTCTCCCCCGCTTGGCTGTGCAGGTTTAGGCACTTCCTTGCTGCCTCTGGCCTCGGGGGGTTGGCCTAGATGCACTGGGAGCGGGGTGCTGCTGTCTCCCCAGCATGGTAGGATCTGACGGGCTATGGCTGAGAAGCTTTGCAGCCCCAGTGGCCCCCCACGTGCCTTCCCCGGGAAGGCCTCTCACAGACTTCCCTGGGGCGCCGGCCGGCCGGTGGGCTGTCCAGGGGCAGAACAGCTCTATGGACACAGCCCCGGGTGGGATTCCATGTGCTCCCAGGATCCCGGGATCCTGCCTGGTGGGAACACCATGAGAAGCATCCCCCAGGTCTGGCTGCCCTGGCCAGGCCAAAGAAGCTGCGAGAGACAAGCCAGCACTCTCCAGCCAGGCTCTCAGTGAGGAGGGGTGCTCTCCAAGGCAAAGCACTGACCTCACACAGATACCAGGGCTCACCCTCTCTGCCATCGGTCTCTGCCCATGAGCACGTCAGCAACTCAGGAGGTGAGGGGGACCGGAAAGACCTCTCCTCATGTGGGCTTCCCATGGGGGTCATGGTAAACCAGGAGCCTGGAGAGGGCAATGCACACCCACCCGTAAAGAAACAGAGCTCTGGGGGCAGGCAGAGGCATTCTCAGAGCTCCAAAAGTCCAACCCCCTGGGCCACCTCTGCCAGGAAGCCTCCCCCCTCCTAGGGATGCCTTCTTGTGTTCTGTGGTCATCGCTTGGCCCTCAAGGGCCAGGGTAGAGCTCCTGCCATTTACTTGCTTTCCCTGGGACCTGCGAGGCAGGTAGCCCTGCTCCCAGTCACTAATTAGCATTCCTCCTCCTACAGTACCCCAGTGAGCCCCCTCACCCCTATGTGCCCCCAGGAAATTCAGTGGGTCCCAGGGCCTCTATGGTTCTAGCCCCCTGGGGCTTGCCATGCTCCCGGCCTCTGCTGACTTCTTCACCCCATCCCCAGCATGGAGAACACTGCTGTTCATGCTGTTCTGGGACTGCCATCCTCAGGAGCATCCAAGCTCTGCTGTTCTGCCGGAAGCCCTCAGAAAAATCCTTCCAACCCCTCCCGCGACGGCCCTGCCGCCCACCAGGCAGCTTGCACCATGCCCAGCATCAGCACCACTGCCTTCCTCTCCGTCAGCTCCCCTCCTGTCCTGCCAGGACCCAAGCTCTCCCCCTCCCCAGCTCCCATAGGAATCAGCACCTGCCCCGGGGTCCCCTGCCCTGTTCTTGGTCGGATCCCGCAGGCCCACCTGAATGCCCTTGAGTCTCAGCTGGGGCTGACCCTGCTGCTCACGTCTCTGTGGTCTTTGCCAGAGGTTCTGAGGGTCTCCATGGAGGGGCTGTGCCTCCACCATTTGACTGTGGAGTCTTCACCTCCCCCCTCGGAATACGTGTCCTCCAAAGGCACTGCCTTCTCCATTAATCTTAGGTCTCTTCAAGCTCAGGGGCTAGTGGCCTGAGGCTCCCTGAGAGCAAGTATTATGTCTCCCACATTGGCCTGGTCTGCCCTTTGGACAGTATATGCCTCTTCCTCCAATCTATTGGATCCCTAAGGGAGAGGATGTGCCTCTCCCATTTGACCTGTGTCTCCCCAATCAGACTAGTGGCTCCTAAGGGAGCAGACCTGGCTACATAACTCATAGGACCTGGTACAAAATAAAAATGCAGGGCCCCTTATTCACAAAGTATTCAGAATTTCAGGCAGTGACAGGAGAGCATTAAGTCAAAGGCAGGGAGGGCCCTTCTCAGCACAGGGCCCTATGCACAGGTCACACGTCCATAGAGGAGGGGACCATGCCTTCTCATCGAGGTGGAGGGCAAGGAGCAGAGAGGCCGGACTGGCACAAAGCCAAAGGGAATGGGAAGCGACGGGGAGGTGAGCGGTGCAGGCCCCAGGCTTGGAGGAGGGACACACAGGGTCACCTCCAGGAACAATGGGGCATTCAGGAGCAGCTAGGCTTCTCAGCGGGGCCCTGACGCCAGGCTCAGCCCTGCAATTCATGCTCCACTCACTGAGCGAGCACTGGCAGGAGCTCAAGTAGGAGAAAGTTGAGGCTGTGGAGGTGGCCGTGGTAGAAACATCTATTTTTACACAGGCGGGGTGGGGAGGCAGGTCAGCAGTGGCTTTGAGTGAGTCGCAGAGCAGCCACCACAGGGGCCAGTGAGGGCCTGGGCTGGGACAGTCAGGAGGGAAGCGGGGAGGGCAGGCCATGGCAGCTGAGGGCCACCCAGGCAGCCCACCCGAGCAGCACTGGGTCAGGCCTGTGCTGGGCCAAGGAGCAAGATAGCCTCCCTAAGAGAGGCCCAGGAGGGCACCACATCTATCTCCAGTTCTGCTCTCCCAACACTAACTCAGGTCCTTGTGGTGTGACACGGTTGGGCTGGAACAGAGCCGGAGACTTGTGGAGCCCAGCCCTCACCCCCCACACCGACTCCTAATTAAGGACCGCCACCCACCTCCCCCCAGGTCCCTGGGGATGCTCTGGCCCATCGAAGCTCGTAAGGGTAGAGGAGGAAGAGAGAGTCTTGGCTAAGTTACCCTGCGGGGGACACCTGCTCAGTTACCCTCAGTTGGAAGTGGAGTGTGGGTTAACCTTTAAATAAGGAGCCAAGAGATGTGGTTGCTGAAGCCAGGGAGTGAAGCACCGCTGGGGGATTTCAGACTCTGCACCAGCCTGGCACCCCACTTGGGTGGCCCCTACCCAGCCTCAAAGTGAGGCCAGCTCGTCCCCACCCCGTGCCTCCAGCAGCCAGCATACGAGGCCCCCACCTGTCTTCCCCGCAAGGGAGATGCTGTGTGCTGGGGTGTTTACGTTACATAAACCTAACCACGCTCGTCAAGACAATTCGTGGCTCCCCCTGAGTAACGAAAACTCAAACTCCTTCTAGTGCAGGGCCAGGCTGGGCTCCCAGCCACAAGCCCTGGATCCACTTCTAACTCCTGGATTCCTCTGGGCCCCTGCCAGCATGGGAGAGGAGGACAGACACCCCCCAGCCCTACTCGGCTCACCTCTGCCTACCCTGCTGGGCTACCTAAGGAAGGCAGGAACCGGCCCCTTGGGCAGCCTGCTGAGACTGCCGGGGGGGGGGGGGGGGAGACCCCACAGCGCCCAGGAGCCCTGTACTCCACTCTGGGCAGGCTCCCTCTTCGTTTAAGGATAGTCTGCCACCACAGGCCGCCGGCCTCACTCCTCAGCCTCTCTTCCTGATCCATCCCCTCTTCGGCATGGTAGCAAACACTTCTGCAGAGTTCCCTTCCTCCCTGTCAGCCCCTCCAGGTGAGAGGGCTGGGGGCAGAGGTCCCGAGGCAGGAGCTGCCCTGGAGGCTAGGGCAGGGGTGGGAAGGAGAGAAGTGAACAGAACGTGCACACACGGCTGCACTGCTTATGTCCCACACAGCCCGGGGAGGGGGGGAGGGCGGGGGGCGCCATCTATAGCGTTGTCCTTAAGGATGGAGTCCTTGGAGGTGTGCAGCCTCCTCAGGCAGCCCTGTCAGCTTCTAAGGAATGAACGGCAGATCAGGGCTCCCCCGGGGGCACCGCTCACTCTTTATAGGTCTTCTGAGCAGACCCCAGCTTGTCCCCTAACAAGTCCTGCCTGTTCCAGGGGGCCCAGCAGATTCGAATCTAGCTCATAAGCCACAGAGGTCTGAGTGCAGACAGCCGATGGGAGGAAAGAAGGCGCTGGCCCCCGCCACCAGCTGGGGGAGGAGGGGGAGCGGGGGCTGTAGACAAATGGTTTTTACACTTTGAGTTAATGAGGGTCAGGCAGGGGCACCCACTGGCAGGAGAGGATAAATGAGAGGAAAAGTTGGGGGAAGGGGCAGGAGGAGGAGGGGAGAGTACTCCAAATATGGGAGGTGAGCGGAACACTTACGCCGTCGTAAAAACCTCTTAGAGACACACACACATGCACAAAGAACAGGTCAGCCCCACACAAGCTTCCAGAGCCCTGCTGCGTGCCAGGCCTGGTGCTGGAGGCTGTTGGGACAGCTGTCTCCGGGCCCTTTACTAGCAAAACCCTATCAGTGGAGAGCCTGCACTCCCAACAGATTTCTCCCTCCATGAATTACATCTAGTACGACTGCCATGAGTTCGTTTCTCAGGGCACATTCTGTGCTTACTTAGAACAGCTTTGGTACAGGTAGTAGGTGTAAATCCTAATTTCAACGTGTGCCATCTCCTAGTCCTTGTGACATCTCAGTTCGGATCCCTGACTTCTTGTCAGATCTAAGGAAGTGCTTGTTTTTCTACTTGTCTGAGGAGCCCTTGCGGGGGTAGGAGATGCGTGTCAGCTCTGCCCGGCATTCCTGCTTTGCCTTGTTAGCTTACCCTCACTCTGCTGTCCTCTTCTGTTCGCATTGTTCGTTTATCTCCCATCAGTGTTTCAGGGCAGGAGTCTTTCCAAGCCCCGTGTCCATCTCTGTGAGGGCTGGTTTAGTGAAATCCCCATCATGTGATTGTAAATCCTCTTAACCAGGCTCACTCAGAAAGCTAATACACAGGAAGCTGATAAGCAAGGGTTATGCTCCTAAGACCCCTGCCCTCAGGACGCCTATTTACTTGGCATAAAACCTGTACCCATCTGTCACGTGGCCTAAGAAGAGTCCAGGATGGATCTGAACATGACATACTGGGAAATTTTTGTAAATTTTGTAAATATTCTCTCCTCATACACCGGTGAAGGGTTGTGCACCTCCTGAGGTCTCTGGAGACCCCTGTCGGTTCCAGCCCTCCCCACCCAACCCCGCCCCAGGCCTTTGTGGGCAGCCTGGCAGCCCAGAAATTGCCTTCCTCCATAAGCAGCACTGTTTGTGGACAGCTGCCGGGAAAACCTCGTTTTCCTAGTGAGTCCTCTCTCCTCAGTGTTCCCAGTGATTCAGCCTCTGCCTGGGGGTCGCTGAGAGACCGAAGGGGCCCCTGCCCTAAACAAGGAAACAGGGACCCACTCATTCAGCCCAGCCCCCCGTCCTGATCTCTGACAACCAGAGGAGACTTATCCCACCTCGTATTTCAAGGACTGCTTAGACACTTCAAAATAGCTTCCCAGAATGGCCAGTGAAAAGCCCTGTGGACAAGATGTTCCAAAAGAAAAGAGAAAAAAAAGAAAAAAAAAAAAGGAAACTACCTTAAAGTCCATCAGTATGGGCCTGGCTACATAAACTGTGGCTTATCCAAATGATAGACTGTTTTGGAGCCATAAAACCATGTTGTAGCAGCACACTCAGTGATGTGGATGGAGAGTCACAGGATGGTGGCTGCAAGCCACAGTGTGCAGTGAGATCATATTCTTTAAAAATCCTAACATATATTTCATACTCAGATGGAAAATTCTAGAGACACCTATGTGCCAACAGTGGTTCTTTCTGGGTAATGGGATTAGTGGCTCTTTTATTCTCTTCTTGTTGCTGGTCGTTTTCTCAAATTTCTATAATGAACATAATACTTTTGTAATAAGACAAAAACCAATAAAAGCTATTTTTAAAAATAAAATAAATAGTCACCCTTGCCCATCTGGAAATAGCATGTTGCCCGAATCCCCCCAGGGGTTAGAGTGGGCAGTGAGGAGTGTGAACACTGGAAGCATTCCCCCAAGTGGCCAATCATGGGAAAGAAGACAGCCAAGGAGGCTCTGTGCCACACTTAGCCTAGCCTAGAGTGGGTGAGGGCACCCACTTCATTCCTGGCAAGGGCAACACAGGGAGGGATAGGAATGAACTGGATGACACTTGCTGAGATACTGCTTTCCCTGGTCCGGAAGAGTTGAAAATGAGCTGTGTAAGAGATGATAGGCAACTCCCAGGCAGTGAACAGTATGACCAGACCGGAAAGCCAAACTCCTTCCTGCCTCAGGGCCTTTGCACTTGCCGTACCCTCTGCTTGGAACGCTCTCACTCAGGTTTTTCATGGCTCACTCTCTCACTTCGGCCAGGTTTTACTCTGATGTCATATTTTCAGAGGGTTTCTCCCCAGACCCTATGGAAAAAGGCCACTCCACACCCCACCCAAACCCCGCCACCCATAGTCAGGTTTATCTCCTCCCCCTGCTTTATTTTTCCTCCTCACATTCCCTTCTCACTACCTGCAATTGTTTATTGTCTGGCCCCCTGACTGGGCACTTTTACAAGGGCAAGAGTTCTGAGCTTAGAGCAGAGCCTGGGCACACTTCACAGTGCCCACGCTACCTCCACGCACAATCACACAATTGTCCCTCCTTGATTCATTCCCATGCCAACCACACCCAGCCGGGGCTCTGGGTCCAGCTGAAAGTCACCAGCTGTGAGACTGGGGTTTGGCAGGGGAGGGCCTGGGCCTGTGGCGGGGCAGGAAGGGAGCGTGGAAAGAGCAAGCACTCTGAGTCAACATGGCCGGACTTGCCTTTCATCAGCAGCCCTGTGGCCTGAGTCTTGGTTTTCTGGTCTCTAAAATGGGGCTCAAAATAGCTACTTCTCACAGGTGAGGATTAAAGGTGACAATGTGCCTTGTATCGCACCTGACTTGCAGTTGGCACTCAGTAGTCAAGGGCTCCCCCTCTGACCAGCCTCCAGCTTCATCCTCACCCCTGAACTGAGCCAACTCCAGAGGCCAAGGAAGAGCTGGGGCTCCCCCTCCCCCCTCCCCAAGCTTCCCTACCCCATTGGGAACAGGAGAGGAGAGCTGCTGGTAGGGATGGGCTCGTCCTGGAGGCGGCAGGCCTGAGAGCCTGGCCCGGTGGGAGGTGAGTCCCACGCATCTGAGACAGCCTGACTAATACAGAGTGCAGCATCCCCCACCCAGCAGTCCTCAAGGCAGGGACCTCGGCTCCCAAGGCTGGCACTGACCGACCAGGGGCTGACACAGACAGCCTCCCCTCTTCCTCTGTCTTTCTCTCTCTCTGTCTCTGTCTCACACACACACACCCTCACACACACATCACACATGCATACACACCACACACACACACACACACACACATCCCTGGCTGCCTGGCCTCCCTCCCTGGCCTCCTCCTCCTATTCTCTGTGGTGGAGGTGTCCCCTCAGGCCCATTTTTCTCATTCTTCTGGCAGCCTGAGCCGAACTGTGAAAATCCAGCTCTCCCTGGGCCAGGACTGGGTTATGTAAGAGGCCCCAGAAGCCCCGGGGGAGGGGCAGGAAGAGCCCCTACCTCCAGTCGGGGGGTGGAGGCAGCTCTCAGCTCAGGGTCCCAGGGCCATTCCTACCTACCTGCTCCCACCCAGCCTCAAACCCCCTAACTACCCACTGACACACAACTCCCTCATGTAAAATCCGGTCTCCGCCAATTCACCCATCCTCTTTCAAAACCAGCCTCACCTGACCTTCAGGAATTCTCATGGAATTGAACACACCCAACTCCCCCCACCCCTGCAAGCCCCCTGAAAGTAGCTCAATTCCCCCACCTGCTGCTTGCCTCTAGAAGAATAAAAGGAGAGGGCTGTCACAGAGGACCAGCCCTCAGTCTGAGAGGGGATGCACTTCATTCCTGGTGTGGGGCAGACAGGAAGTCCCCAGACTCCCACAACCCGAAAGAAGGGTATCACCAAGGAGAGGCTGTTCGCATTCCCCACCCCCAGCGGACTTCTCGAGGGACATTCTTGGGCCCCCCACCTGCAGGTGTGCTCGCTTGCTAAGCCCCGCCTGACGGTGTGGGTCTGAGGGAGGCTGTGCAGCTCCAAGGAGCAGAGCCTCATTAACGGAGCTCCGAAAGCAGCGTGTAAACCCAAACGGCCATGTGGAAGTGTTCCGTGTGTGGCACAGCCAGCGCCGTCTCCGCACGCACTCCGGGCACACAGGCCTGTGCTGGAAGCCGCGACAGCAGCAGAGGTTTGCCCATGAAGGGCAAGGGAGAGGGACAAGGTCAATGCTTCATAGCACTGGCCTCGGGGCCCCCTCACCAAGTCTCTCTTCCCTGGACGTAGTCGAGGCGTGTGTCTGGGACTCACACTGTTCTCCCTAGATGGGCGAACCTGCGCTCCGTGAGGGCTTGCCAGGCCCCAGGACCGGTCACCTCATCGGGGAGCCTTTGCCCGCCTATGCTCTGGTCCCGCATGCAGTCATTTCCTAGTTCAGCTCTGAGGGCAGCCCGATTTCCGCCGGTTCTCCGTTCTCGGATGGCACCTTGCTGCTGCCCCAAGGTCCGATCCATGTGGGGGATCCAGGAATGACTGCAACTCTTTCCTGGATCCTGGACAGCAGGGAAGGGAAATGAGGGTGTGGATCAAGAAGGGTTGCCTGCCCTGCCCCATTTTCCAGGCTCAGCCACGTACTTACTTGTCCCCTCATTTCAGTAGCTGGCAGAGAGTCATAATTGAATTTGCAGTAGGGCTGAGAATGAAAAAAGAAAACCCTTTACATGTCTGGGATTAATTTATCCCTGATGATGGCCACATTCACACGCTCCTTTCTGCTTAGGTTTCCAGAGCATTCTGGCTGACAATGTGAAACACACACACACGGAGAGAAAGCATATGTGCCCTGAGTGCACGCTGGGAGCGTGCGTGCGCCCGCATGCATGACTGTGTGTGAGAGCGCGGGGCTTCCTGGGAGGGTCTGAGCATGACGGACGCAGCCGTCTGCCAGAGGGGGTCTGTGTGGGGCAGAGGGAGTCCTCCTGCATGTGCATCTGTAGGCATGCCCAGGCTGGTCATTTGTGGGCAACTCTCCGCCAGCTCACCCAACGCCCCAGTGGAGTAACTGAGACCGTGCTGCTTTGCTACAAAAGGAAAGCCTGGACATGGTGGCCAAGACAGGCTGGTGTGATGGGCGCCACACGTCTTCTCCCACTCCCTGCTCTCATTCCAATAGCAGCAAGCCCAGTCCCCCCCCCTCCCGCCCCAGGCAAAGAAATGGGTTCACCATCACCCCCACCCTGGAGGAGCCCCCCGGAGAGGGGAGCCATCTCTCACCTGCCCTGTCTTCTTCTTCAGTGCTCTCCCTCCTCCCCAACACCCAGGTCAGCCCAGAGCTCCTTTTCAAAATAAAGGGAGCACTCCCTCTGTGTCAGGTACTGTGCATCATCTCGGGTGGTCCCTGCCACACCCAGTGAGGGAAAGGCCACCATCATTCCATGTTTCGGATGAGAAAATAGAGGCCTAGGGGTAAAGTGATATGTCCAAGGTCACAGAGCTAAGTGGGAGAGGCAGGGCTTGAACCGCTGTGCACCTGATTCTAAAAGCCACGCTCTGGTGATGGAGATGAAGGAGTGCACTTGTGACGAGCACCAGGTGTTGTATGGAAGTGTTGAGTCACTATATTGTACACCTGAAACTAATATTACACTGTATGGTAACTAACTGGAAATTTAAATAAAAACTTAAAATTTTTTTTAAAATAATAAAAGCCACACTCTAGTAAAATCTCTTTTGACCAGGAATCTGTCAGGCTGGGAATCCTTTTACAGATGGAAGAAGCCTTTTGGTCCTTGAAGCTCTGCTCCCAGACATATGTCTTCCAGGTGAGTTTGGGTCTCCTCAGTGGGAGTGTTCACAGGACAGGCCTCTCTGCATTCCCACCCCCAGGGAGACCCAAGAGGGGTGCCCTCCTGGGGTTTCACACAGTACTATCCTTCTGCCTTCCCTGTCCTGAAGGGTCTCTTGACACCTTCTTCCTGGTCTCTGGATAGTGAGCCTGGGTAGTAAGAGTGCCCCAGGAAAAGGAGAGGAAGATGTAGATTACAAAGAAGTAAAGGTACCAGCATTACCCATTATAAGTGTGAGTGATTTCTTTGTGGATTTGGGTCTTTTGTCTCACCCTTGGTTCTTGGTCAAGTTCCTTTTGAAAAGATCCCAGAACATCTCTGCTGAAGCCAGAAGTAAAGGAAAGAGTTTCCTGCATAGGCCTGAGCCAGCAGAGGGATGGAGTGGGCCCAGGAGGCTGGGGGTAGGGGCACAGGTGAGCTCTCGGGGGGCCCCATGGTGATCCCCAGCGTCTGCCTGAGGAAGGGGCAGCCAGGCTCCAGCCCCAGGCTGATCGTGGAAATGTGGAAAACCAACCACTGCCCCCAACTCCAACCCCCCAAACACACATAAGCCAGCCCTGCAGAGTGAAGGGACATGGAGCCGGGGTCATCGATGGAACCCACAATGAACTATTGGACTATGAGGGAAATGCGACGTGGGGCTTCCCCAACTTGATTGGGCAGGACCAGTGCAGGGGGTTTGTCTCTCTCTTCCTCCCTTCCTCTGTTTCCAGTTGAATAAGCCTGAGAGCCAGTGGGGACGGCAGAAGGGAGCCGGCTCTGGCCCCTGGAGGAATGACGAGCCAGCGGAGGACATGCTCCAGCAGTTGGGTGAGGTGCTGGTCTCTTTCCTGTCCCCACTGCCACAGTCTTCCAGCTCGCCTGTCTCTGCCTCTGGCCCTCACCATGAATCTGTCTCTCCCTACATCTGTCTCATCTGTTGTCTCTCTTTTACACACACACATACATTATACACACACACACACACACACACACCATGGAAAACCAAGACCAAAACGAAGGCAGAGAAACGGGATGAAACCCCCACCGGGCCAAGCCACAGGGAATAGGAGCTGCAGCCGGATGGCCCCGAGGAAGGCACAGCAGCGAATGGGAAAGGGGGGAGAGGGAAGCTCCGGATTGTCACGTCAGTAGCTCAGCCGCCATTTAAGGACAAGCACATCAGGCCATACCCGGCCCTCCCCCGGTTCTCTTCGGCAAGCAGGAAACATTTCCTGGGCTGTCCCTGTGTCCGTCAGGGGATGCCCACCTGGCTCCTCTGGAAATCCCATAATCCCACATTTATGAAACACGTGGAGAGAGGATTGAGACACATTTGGGTTCCCTGGAGGTGGAGGCCAAATGCGGAGGGGGGTGTGGGCCCAGGGGCAGGCCAGGGCTGTGCTTACAGCTCTTTCTGTCTGTCCACCCTCCCTGTCACCCTTCCTGGGTTATGTGGAGAAATGGTGTGTCCATGTATGCGTGTGTGAGCATGTGTGTGCACGCATGTACACAGAGCGCCTCTCTCAAAAACACCATCAGAGAAAAATAAAGGCAGGGAGCTGAGTATTCTGGATACAGAAGGCTTATCAAGTTTTACTGAACCATTTTTAACAGATGAGAGTTATTCTCCACCTTGCAGCAAGAAGGGATCTCAAACGTTGAGAACTATCTGAATGTCAGAACATAAAAACCCATTTTGAAATGACTCTGAGGCCCTGGCTATTTAAAGAGAACTTTCCATGAAATGCTCAGTAAAGTCCCTTCTGTGAAGGAAGCAGACATCTCATTAAGAACTGTGATGCGATTTCAGCCCTGGAGGCGCAGACTGAGGGTGGGGGAGGCCGAGAGAATCAAGTCCCCCGGTTTTCCGCAGTGGCTGCTCGCACCAGAGCCCATCAGGGGAAACACCCCAGGAGAAGGGCCGGGCGGCGACCTCAGTGATGGGCAGAGGCCGGGTCTGCCCAGGGTTCAGCTCCGCAGAGCACAGGGAGAGACCGCAAATGGCAAGAGAAAGGCAAGCAAGGTGTGGCCTCTGGAGGAGCCCGGTGCCAGGATGGTTGACCTCCCGCCTGAGGACGGTGGAGACGCAGGCCGGGCTCAGTTCCACTGCTTGTGGACAACGGGTCAGGGAGCGGAGAGGAGGAGGACTGAAGGAACGATACTTGGGTTTCCACGAGGCCGATGCTGGTGGTCTGACTGCAAGGGCAAGTGGTGGGAATGGGACGAGAAGGAGATGGGTTCAGGGAGATTCGAGAGCCAGAATCTGGCATCTGGTGGTGTCTTGGATAAGGGGGAAGAGGAAGTAAGGTTCATGGATGCCTCCCACACATCCAGTGCCAGGGACCGAGGGTACGGAGGGAAGAGCAGAGCAGGAGTTGTTTCCGTGGGGCGGAGGACGGAGATGATGAGTGGGAGGGCCGTGTCGAGCTTGCGGCGCCTGTGAATTACCCCCGGGAGAGACCCCGGGGGGCAGACGGTGGATGACGTGGCTACAGCGCGGAGCGGAAAGGGGGCAAGATGTAATCGAGATGTGGCAATCGAAGCCACAGGGACACATGAGGTTGCCCAGGAGGCATGCAGTGGAAGAAGAACAGGGGCCCGGGGCGAGAGCTTGGGGAACACGTAGACCGACAGAGGATGGCTCGAAAGAGAGGAGGAAAGGTGGACCGCTGCGAGCTCATGGAAGCCGACGACTGAAAGCGTATCACGAAGCAGAGGAACATCCGGTGCCACCGGCTGCTGCTGAGAGGCTAGAAGGGCAAGTGGTGAGAGCTTTAACAACCGGGGCAAGACGGGGCGCCGGTGTGAATGAGAAAAAGGAGCCCCTCCCTCAAGGTAGTTTACGTCTATGAGAAAACTATCGTAACACACTGATTTTATTGGAACAAAACACTTTACTGCCATCTGTAGGAAAATTGTTACAATAAATAATAAACGCATGACGTCTTAGATGTGGTGCTTGTACAGGGGAGCCCTGGCTATTGGCAGTGCAGTAGAAGAGTGCTCAGCAGAGCACAGAATTTACCAGTGAGCACGCTGCGAGCTGTGGGTAGCACACTACACAATCAAAGATGGCTTAAACAGTAAGGACTTTATTTAAAAAATAATAATAATACTAAGGAATTTATGACCCTGTGTAACAAGACAACCAGAAGTTGGGACAGCTCCAGAGTGGGTTCTTTCTCGACAGCTTCATGGAGAACCAGGTCCTTGCCATCCTCTCTGTGTGCTGGCTTTCTTCCTCAAGCTTGTCCCCTCATGATCACAAGATGCCTGCCATAGCTCCGGTCATTACATTTTTCCACAAACAAGATTCAAAGGCAGAAGATGACGATGTGCCTCCTTGCGTGTCCTTTGTTATTGGACATAAAGTTTCCTAGCAACTTTCCCAGCTGCTTCCCAACCCCCTACCCCCCCACCCCCCGCCCATAACCACCACCACCACCTTCCCCTCAGGTCTCACTGATCATAAACGAGTCACCTGCATCTCCCTAAACCAAATCACGGGCATCACCGTGATTGGTTTGATCTAAGAAGACATCCCCCCCCCGGGAGCGGGGACGGGGCTTCTCTCTGGGCACTTGGCCGTGGTGAAAGCTGAGCAGCCCCAGGATCCTTTCAGCAAGGAGGAAGAGAGAAGAGTCTGCCGCAGGCATAGAATCAGACCACAGTGGGTGGAGGAGTGAGGGTGAGGTAAAGACCAGATCTTTAAGCAGGGTAAGGAGGCAGAGTGACAGAGTGACGGAGTCACAAGAAATCCCAAAATTGTGGGGTGGGGGATAAGGTCACAGCCAAAGGTCCAGCAGCACAGGGAGACACAAATGCAGACGATGCTTTCTAGAACTTTGTGAAGGGAGGAGAGACACCATCACCAGGGAGACATGGAGGACGGGAAGGGTATTGTGACTGTGCACTAAATCTGTCTGGACTCTCTTGTCTGAAACTGACTTCATGCATGGTACCAGCAGTCATAAAGCCAGACAACTGAGATTTATCCCAGTTGGAAGTATCTCCTATCGCACCCCACCCCATTCCCAGCCCTAGCCAATCGCTCCCCTGGGGCCCATCAAGTCTAATTTTCAGTATCTCTAGAATCCACTCTCTCTATGCCAGAGTTTCTCAATAGCAACAGGAACAGTGTTTTGGACTAGATAGTTAATTGGGGAAGGCGGGGGCTGTTCTATGCCTTGAAGGATGTTTAGCAGCTGCTGGATGCCAGGAGCACCCTCACCAGCCGCCCCCCTCCAGCCAGGACAATCAAAGACATCTCCGGGCACTGCCAAATAGGCCTTGAGGGGTACAGCTGCCCCTGGTTGAGAACCACTGCCCGGGACCCACACAGAAATTCTTATAGATATTTGAACTCATTTCTGGCTTTGGCCAGTCTTCAAATACTCTGTTCCATTTTCTTTCCCACTCTCTGCCCTTGACCCTGTAATCCGTGCTCATCCATCACTGCACTGTAATTGCCTATCTATCTATCTTCCTCTCCCACTCAGTGGTGAGATGTGGGAGGGCAGGAACCATCTTTAAAAACCAATGTTTATCTTGATCGACATTGTATCTCTAGAGCCTAGCACTTTGCCTGGTACACACACACACACACATTTCTTTAATGAATGAAGGAATGAAAAGCATGAATGAATTAATGAAGGAATGACTCCTGCCCTGCCTTTCAGATCTTCCCCAGCTGGATATTGAGGGCCACTTCCATCTTGAACTTCTCCTGAAGAGAAAATCACTCTGTGAAGCATAGTTCACCCAAAAGGGTCCAGGCCATCAGCCCTGTGCCATTCACCCCAGTCTGCCAATCAGGTGAGACAAGGCAGGGCCGCGTCTGGGTCCCAGAGTGCAGGGAAGAGCCAAGTGCCCTGGAAGGATCACGCTGAGGCCTTGGGGCCTGGGCCAGGGGAGCAGGCTCACAGCGGGAAATAGGAGAAGCCCTCCTGGGGAACAGGAGAGGAGGCGGCCAGTGCTGCGCTCCAGAGTTCCAGCCCCTCAGGCGAGAGAAGCAGAGGCCTCTGTTTGGAAACACGATGTTTTCACGCTCTTTGCTTTTTCTCTAAGTACGTTCCTGCTGCCCCCATAGATTAAGCCTGATTCCTGCAGGAGAAGACAGACCCGCAGCTAATGCTAAGCTTCAGACCACAAGAAAATGGTGTGTTTGTGCAGACCAGATCTTTAAGCAGGGTAAGGAAGCAGAGTGACAGAGTGACGGAGTCACAAGAAATCCCAAAATTGTGGGGTGGGGGATAAGGTCACAGCCAAAGGTCCAGTAGCCCTCCCTGCCTGGAGAGTTCCTGGCCCAACCCTTTCCATGGTGCTCCACTTGGATAAAGTGGACCGTCTTCCTGGGCGTGGTCAAAGAAAGCAGAAGGTACAGTAACCGCCCGCCTAAGCAAAGCGCAGCCTGGGAAAGGAAGAGGAGAAGCCTCAGTGAGGAGGGAGAGGGAGGAGGGGAACGTTCTCCAGGACCAGACACCAAACCTCAAAGCCCACGCACCCCGACCAGTCTTGTCAAAGGATGAAGTTCCACTCAGAATGCCGAGCCAGAGATGGCCCCCGCCCGACTCACAGCCCAGCGAGCCAGACACAGCTGTCCTCTACCCAACCCCACCTCACTCAGGCACTACGGGGACACACACACCAACATGGCCCTGTGGTTCAAACTGTTTTATACTGAAATACATATGGGCTGATCCAAAAAGGGTTGGGTCGGGGGCAAAAGAAATGATGAAACGAGGGTGATCCCAGGACTCAATGTCACTAGCTCTTGGAGTGTGTGCCAGTCTGTCTGCTGGCTGGTGAGGCCTGGAGGTCCGGAGGAGCTCGGCTAAGCTGGGTGGAGAAGGCAGCCAGTCATGGGCCAGAGTCCTCAGCTGAAGGGCTTCACCAGCTTCATGGCTGCATAGTTCTGGAGGGAGGGAAGAGGCAGGGACACATGATGACAGCTGCCAGGGGGGCGAGAGCTAGGAAAGGAGGCTCACCTACTCAACCACCTGCCTCCACCTTACCCACACCACCCCCCACACCACACTCAGCTCAACATCCCACTTCCCGGGGCTCTCGCCAACCACACAAGCCCACACCCTCCTGAAACTCTGCTTGCACCCTCCAACCTGGGGCCACGGTGCCTGAGTGGCTCAGTCTTCTCCCCTACCAACCCAAGGCCCACTTCCGTGCTCCAGCCACCTGCCAAGAGGACTCTGATCATCCAGGGCCTGGTCAGGGGCAGGCCTGTCCTGCCCTCTTCCATCAGACAGGTGGCCTGAAGGCATGGCCATGATTCTCCCCAGCCCCTCCCATATACCCCCACATGGGAACCCACATGGGTTCATTGGCCACCACACTCCCATCCAGCCAACAGACAGAGAAGGCTGAGGGGAGGGGTGTATGGGGATGACCTACCATGCAGGTCAGCCCCAGAGATGGGTCACCCCTGATTAAGCCCTGCCTGCTGCAGGACTGACAGGAATCTCCCCTCCCCCCTCCCCCCCCCCCCCCCCCCCCAAAAAACCATGAAAACACATACAACACAACACAAGGCTCCTAATTGGGACAGTATGTTCCCCAGCGCCGGCCCGGGAAAGCCAACTCTGGAAACAAAGCCGCCGCTCCTTCCCCGCCAGATCGCCTCCTGCCTCCCCACGCTGGCCCTGCTCCCGGCTGGCTCTCGGGGGGAGCTGGGAGGAATCAGACAGGCTGCCCTCCATGTCCCCCTCCCAGGGCAATTTCCAAGAGGGTGGGAAGTTAGGCCAACTGGAGGGGGGCAGCCCTGGCTTTGGGCCCCTCTCTTTCAGACCCTCGGCCCCCAAGGCCTAAAAGCCAGGTGAGGGTCTAGGACCCACCAGGTGATCAGGCGACTTGGCTGGAGGGGAGCAGGATTTGCCTAGGTAGTAACAAAGACCTATAAATAAACAAGGTCTGCAGCCTCAGGCCTATGCTGCCCCTCTAGCCCTGGCCCCCCTCACCTAGGATCTGGCTCTCACAGCACCTCTGGGAGAGGGAAGGCAGAGTTGGTAGTTTAAAGAGGACAATTTCCAGCAGGACTCAAGGAGAGTAATGCCGCAGCTGGGGGACAAGACAGGGGAGGGGCTCTGAGCAGGGCTATTGGTCTAAGTGCTCCTCTGTTCCTGCCCACAGGGCCTGGGGCTAAGGCTGCCCAGAGGGGAGGAAGGACAGCCAGCTGGCAGTGACTGGAAATCTTCCCCTCTCTCTCCTGGCCAGGGAGCAGGCCCTCCTTCCCCGGGCCCCTGAAGGCCTGGCCTGCTACCCCAGTGCCTGGCAGGGCAGGGCCCCGCTGGCCAGGAGCTGGAGCTAGTCACAGAATGGGCAGTGGTGACACTTGGGACCCGCCCCTGCCCTCTCCTTAGCTCTTCAGGAGAAGGCTGGTTTGATGTCCGGCACCTGCAGGGAAGGCAAAAGAGCTCCCCTAACCACAGTGCTAGTCCCAGCGGGTCCCAAACCCCTTCTCATGTGGGCGGGAGAGCCTCGCCAAGGTCACAGGGGAAGTCACTGGCAGAGCCCGAGCCTAGCCGACACCTGACTCCAAGCACAGAGCTCCGTCCTGCACAGCGGCGATTCGCAAACCTCAATGTGCCCAGTGCAGATTCTCCTCCACAGACCTAGGGCCAGACCAGGACTCTGCATTTCTAACCAGCCCCCTGCTGCTGCCCCGCAGACCACCTCCCTGAGGAGCAAGGGTCTGTGCCAGCTCTCCTCTCCCTAAACTCCCCCGGCCCGGGCCTCGGGATGGAGCACTGAGCAGTACCCTGGCCCTCGTTCACCCGCTTCGCTGTGTCTCCCAGGAATCACGCTCCCCAGTGGCACAGAGCTCATCGCTCTCATCCCCGCCACACTCCCTCACCTCCCAGACACACACCCTGTGCTTAATGAAGCCCTCGCCTGAACTGAGTGGCAGCCAGATATACCCAAAATGAGAGGACGAGAGCCGGAGGACAGGCTGGCGAGGGGAACCATGCCTCCCCGACCAGGCAACCCAGGCCTGCCCCGGTGCGGGGAGACACGGAGCCCGAGTCTGGATGCCAGGGTGCCACATGGCACGTGCGCTCCGTGGGCCTGTATCGGTGATTTTGTGATTTTGTCTTCCTTTGCTTCAAGAGAGCCCCCCAAGCTGCACATGTTGCAGGTAGGTCCCTACCACCTGGACCCTCCTTAGTCCGCAACCAGAGTTAGCCAATTAGCCATGACTCCTCCCGGAACACGTTTCAGCATGGCGCTCCAAGCGACCACAGCCGGCTTAGAGGGCCTGGCTGCAGCTGGACACATCAGCCATCCTGGCTCTAGACCCTCCTTTGTCACTTATGGTCCAGAGAGTAGCTGGGGCCTGGACGGCCCGGCCAGACAGTCTCCCTGCTATTCCTCACAGTCCATGATGTGAGGGGACTGAAGGGGAGGGCTTTGGGGTTTTAACTGCAGGAGATGCACGCTGCTCATATAAGTCCTCGCCGGCCACAGTGGGAGAGAGCTCTCCATCCTCCTTCTCCTCCTGGAGGATTCACAAAGCAAAGAGCACACCGACCCGTAATTGTAATTCCCAGAGCAGACTGCCTGCTGTGGGGACCGTGCTCTTGGCCGGCAGCCTGGTGCTGAGCAGGACTGAGGCCCACAGAGGCCGGAACCCAGGACCAGGAGCTGTGCAGATTGCTGTGCAGCCCTGAGCCAGCCCCTTCCCTTCACTGAGTGTCCGTTTCTTTGCCATTAGAAACCAGGTGACATGGGGTTGATCATGCCATTCTCTCTACTTTTATATCAATTTGAAATTCGCATATGAGAAAGTTTTTTAAAAATTTAAAGAACGTTAAAAATCAGGAATCAGCCTGGGAACACTTCAAGGTCTGAAGTTCCAGAGACACGGTGGGGTGGGGGCTGGAGCATCGCTGGGGCTCCCTGATGAGCTGTGAGGGCCAGGGAAGCACAGACAGGGAACAGAGGCCCTGTTACTCCTCCCTGGGAGGGGCCCAGTGGAGCGGGGAGGGGGGCGGTTGAAGCAACCCTCAATAGCGTGGCCCCCCGAGGCTCCTTCCCCGGGCGTCAGCTGGCTTCCTACCAGCACCACCAACGTGCCCTGGTGAGAGGCTCCTGGGCCCACCTCCTGCCCGCCCACACCGTCCCCCAAACCCACCCCACTGCAGGAGGCAGGACACACCCCATCAAGGTCCTCAGGCGATCACTGAGAGACCCTCTCCCAGCACCAGGACATCCCTTCCTCTGGAGCTCAGCAGGTGCCATTCTTATAAACAGGGGGCCTTCCCCTCTGCTCTGCCATCCACACCTACCTTTCCCTTCCAGACCGACTTCCACATGCTCCTTCAAAAAGGTTCCCCTGCCCACCCCTGCCCAAGGGGCCTCACCTTCTGCCCATGTGGATTACAGAGTCTAGGGGCTTGCTGAGGACAGCTACGTCTCTCTGTTGAAAGCAAAAACTCAGCCACCCCCCACCCCCTGGACGAGGAGTAGGACTTCGTCCCAAGGCCAGGGCTTTGTCTCTACCACACTGGGGATTCTCCAGAGTAGGGGCTCCATCTCCCTCATCAGACCAGGGGCTCCTCCAAGACTCACCGGGAAGGAATAGAGGAAGATGCCCAAGAACAGCAGTAGGATGAAGAGAATGATGAAGAGGATGATGACGCACCGGAACCGCCGCCACAGGATGAACTTCACAGTCTTGTACGGAGAGGTGAACCAGAGGAAGGAGGTGTCAGGGCGCCTGGAAGGGAGACCCCAGAGCTCAGCAGGGCACCCCCTACCCGTGCTGCCTTCTCCAAACCCTGCTCCCAAACCGCCCTGGCCCTCCAGAGTTGGCCCCAGGAGCCCCAGCCCTTGTCCTCTGCGTTCCCTTGTTCTCTGAGCCTCTGCCACAGCGAGAGCCTTGCCTGGGCTGCCCTCCTCCTCTCGGTGCCGCCAAGCCCTAGGCACCCTCCGAGACCCGGTTCTCAGCCACCAGCTCCCCTTCCTGACCCAGAACTTAATCACAGACTAGTGATGTGGGAGCGGGGTAGAGGCTCGAGAGGCTGCCATATGAGGTGAGCTACGGCCCCCTGAGCCCCAGTTAAGCCAAACCACCTGCCTAGATGCACAGGGCTGCTCCATGGTCAGGGAAGGATGGTGGGAAGTGAACCCGGCAGGCTGATTGTCTCTCACTCACAGCTGAGAACCTCAAAACCTTCCCCTAGCTCATCTGCCAACTCAAAGAGCGTGCAGGGCGTCATGTCTCAATAATGGCTGTTTTAACACCCGAGTGCACGTCACTGGGTGTACTGGGTCTCTCTTGTCTTTGCACCCAGATCCCAACATCCTTGGGCAGGGACGCCTCTCAGAGCCCCAGGCACTGGGGATCTCGCCGAGATAAACGGCCCGTCTGCGCCAAGTGTGACCCGAGCCGGGCTGTGGGGAGGGACCCAGCAAACGCAGCTCTCACCGCTGCCCCCACAGCCATCCTCCTGCCCCCAGTAACTGCCCTCAAGGCCTCAACATCCACTGGATTGGTCTATATCTTTTAGGGGCCTAGGAGGTAGGGAAGACAGGGATTCATGGATGGCCAAATTACGGCTGGAAGGCCACTTGAAAGCCATATGGACACCACAGGTGAGCCACAGAAGGCAGCTTGGTCAAGGTAAAAACCTTCATTGGGCTCCAGAGCCAATCAGAACAGGTGTGAGAATTCCAGCTTCACTTTCCCAGCGGAATGACCTTATTTAACTTTGCTGACATTGTTTCCTCATCTGTAAAATGGGGATAATAACAACCCAGCAGGGAAGGTTCCATACCATGACATATATATGGCACGTGACCATGTGCTCGGCACACAACCAACACAGACCCAACAGCCCCTGCTTCTCAAATTTAGCTGAGGAGTGCTCCCCATCGTGATGCTTGTCATCTGACCCTAACTTACCATGTGGCTTTGGACAAGTCACGTCCCCTTCTGAGTCATGTGGGCCTTGTGACCTCTGCATGACTATGCAGTGGGTGCCTCCTGGACCACCCCTCCCAGCCCCCTGGGCATCAGGGGTCAAGGGCTGGGCACTAACCTTGGGTCCTCAAGCTTGGGGTTCATGTTGGGTTCATCCCGGCCCTGGCCAGCAGGCCGCTCCTCATGCTCACTCTCTGCTACGATCTCCAAGGTCATTTCCAGCTTGCCCTGAGGGGACAGAGAGGACCTGGTCAGGTGCACAAAGGCTCTGCCCCGTGGCTTGGAGAGGAATCTGGCCAGAACAGACATGAGAGCCACTTTATTATTTTTTTTAAGATACAGGGTTGTTCAATCACAAAAGCACTACTGCTCCTTGTAGATCATTTAGAAGCTACAGAAATGTCTAAGGGAGAACATCAGCCATACTTCCACTATGTAGAGATGAGCACCATTCATATTTTTATGTACTAGAGCTATTTTCCTCTGCAAGTATATGCAATATGTCACTGTGTCTGTATCATTCTAGAGCTTCCTTCTTTCACTTAGAAGTATTTTATGTTTCACTATACAATTATATCTTCTTTAAAGTTTGCTTTTTAATGGCTGTAAAATGTTCTATGGGATGGTTGACCATAATTTATTTAGTAAAACACTTATTTTGGTTCATTTAGGTTGTTTCCAACTCTTTGATGTTATAAACAATGCTGCAAAAAAACACCCCAGAGACTACATTTTTAATTGCGTCTGTTTATTTCTTTAGGAGAGATTTTTAAAAGTGGGATGACAGAGTCCAAGGGCATAAATACTGTTAAATCCCTGGCTATATATTACCAAATTGCTTCCCTAAATGGTAAAACCATTAGCCCTCCCAGCAGAAGTAAACGAGGAGTCTGCCTCTGAGTCTTCACCAGCAATGAGCATTTAGGGTTTTTTTTTTTAATGTCTAATTTAATAGGCAAAAATGTTTCCACATTTAAAATGATTCCTTTAATTACTAGGGGGAATGAACCTTTTTAAATGTTTAACGGCCATTTGTACTTCTTTTGTGTATTATCTATGCATGTCCTTTGCTGGTTTTTCTTTTGAGGTGCTAGTATTTCTTAAGTGTTAAAATTCCTTCTACAACAAGGGTATTTTATTTCAAGATCCACTTTAGGGGCTGGCCGGACACCTGCGCGTTCTCAGTAAACTGTCCAGGATTCACTTCCTCTCCAGAGGAAGGAAGGACAGTTCTCCACGGTGTCATGGTACCCCTGAGCAGACCTCTGGGCCAGGACAGCAGTAAAAGGATGGTCCCTGAAAAGATCCTGCTCCAATGGGAGAGGAACTCCCCGGTCCTCCATTGGAAGCCCTGCCCAGAGGGGAGCTCAGGACACAGATCTCTGGAGGTCAAGTAGGAGAGCATAAATTACACAGGGCCTGAGGGAGGTAAGGCTATCTTTCCATTTAAATAGGCTTCCTGGGATGCAAGCCTCAAGGAGCCAGAAGGCTGGGAACTGGAAGAGAACCATGACAGTACCTTGGAAGACAGGGAGAGGCAGGGCAGGAGAGAAGGAGGGCGCCAGATTTGTGCCCAGTGATTTCTAAGGAAGAAGCTAGTCTGGCGCCTGCACCAGGCTGGAGGGAGCCCACTTACCGCCAGGATCTTCTTCTCACCCTCTTCTGCCATGCAGGGCCACCAGCCTTTCATTGTTTTCTGTTCAAAAAGGGACACGAACCACTCCGGGTGGAGAGTGTCATCTAGCTGGTCCAAGGAGCACTTCTCGGCTGTCTTGGCAGGCTTGGGCATGCGGTTGAGATCCAACTGCAAGGAGCCTGCAGCAGAGAGGGGTTCTTTGGCTGAGGGTTTCTCCATTCCTGCCAGCCTGGGGCTACCCTGGGGCTGGACAGTTTCAAGAAAAACTGTCACCTCCTCCTCTTGGATCTATGCGCTTAGCCACGGGTCAAATCCCACAAACTCTTCATTTCCCCCACCCATCGCCTCTCGTGCCACACAGCTGCCCATCCAACTCCTCACGCATCCATATGCTCAATAATCTACTCTTACTCGTTCACCCTTCACAGAGCTTCCCACGTACTCAACTTCAGTTTACGTTGTACAAATCCATTCATTCACCCATTGTCTATATCCATCCTTCCATCCATCCATTTTTTAAATTGCTTTTATTGTGGTAAAATATGTATAACATAAAATTTGTCACTTTAACCATTTTTAAATGCATAATCAAATGGCATTAATTACATTCACAACATCATACAACCAATCACCACTACCTATTTCCAAAACTTTTCATCCCCCCAAACAGAAACTCTTTACCCATTAAGCAATAACTCCCCTTTCCCCCCTCCTCTCAGTCCCTGAGATACTCTAATCTCCTTTCTGTCTCTACAAATTTGCCTATTCTAGATATTCCATAGAGGTGGCATCATAAAATATTTGTCCTTTCGTGTCTGGCTTATTTCACGTAGCACGCTTCCCAGGTTCATCCATGTTGAAGTACATATTAGTGCTTCATTCCTTTTTATAGCTGAATGCTATTCCATGGGATGGATAGACCACGTTTTGTTTATCCATTCATCTGTCGATGGGACACTTGAGTTGTGTCCACCTTTTGACTAATGTGAATCATGCTGCAGTGAACACTGGTGTGCAAGTGTCTCAGTCTCAGTTTTCAATTCTTTTGGGTACAGGATTAGAATTGCTAGGTCATCTGGTAATTTCTGTATTGGTTTTTTTTTTGAGGACCTGCCAAACTGTTTTCCACAGCAGCTGCACCATTTTACATTCACACCAGCATGTCTGAGGCTTCCAATTTCTCCACATCCTCCCTAACACTTGTTGTTTTCTGTTTTCTGCTTTTGTGTTTTTTAGAGCCATCCTAATACACGTGAAGTCGTATCTCACTGTGATTCATCCGGCCATTTGTCCATCTGCCCGCCTAGTTCTCCAAGCAGCCATCTTTCTATACTATTTATCTACTCATCCATTTAATCCATCATCTCCCTGTAATATAGCTCCATCTACATGGTTGGACCATATGAAAATGGTATTCAACTGTCTTTGACCTATAAAAACAGCAATTTCATGTGGTTTCACCTAATCCAATCACAACAACATGATGAAATCAATGCGATTGGAGCATAACTTGCTGAAGGGATTACATGAGAGAGATAAATCTAAAAAATGTTTTCTGAGGCCAAATTAAAGAAATTCTTGAATACCATGCAAAAGAGATTAGATTTTTTTCAGTGTGGAATGCTCAGTTACTGTAAGTATCCACCAATGGGATCTATTTTTCTAGTTTTCTTTCTTTCCACTCATCCATTTATTCGTCCACTTACCCATCTGCTGTGATCTATCTCCGTCCCTCCATAGCTGCCATTTGTTGAGAACTACACCTATCCATTAATCAGGCTATTATTCTATCCATCCACTTGTTCAATTCTGTATGAGCGTTCATCTATCTATCCACTCGCCCACACGTCTCTCCATCCCTCAAGTGTAGATGAGTGTTTGTTTCCCATTTTAAATATGGTCCTAATAAAACATTAAGAAAAATCAGGATATTAAACCATGTGTGTGTGTGTGTGTGTGTGTGTGTGTACACAAAATTATCCCAGTATGATCTACATAAAAGACTGTAAGGAAACATTGTATAATCTCTGGATTGGCAAGATGATAGATCTTATTTATTACTTTTTTTTAAAGTAATAAATATTTTAAAAAAGCAAAATATGTCATTAAAAACACATTATGAAGAAGAAAAAAGAAACCTTATGAAGTTAAAAGTAGTTTTAATGGTTTTATTTTTATTTTTAAAAACAAAAGATGAGCCCATTTTGCTTTTTTTTTGAACAGTTTTCTCATTCAGTAAAAATGCAGCTTTCTTCGTTTTTCTTTTTAAAATTAATTTTCTGAAGTCTCACCTCATAAAGAAAAGGGTGATAGAATGATGCCAAAAAAAAAAAACCCGTTAAGTCTGTAAGCAAAAAAAGACTCCATAAAAAAATTAAAAAGCAGTTGAAAAAATTGGAGGAATTATTTGTAATGTGTCCTTACTAGGCAAAGCGCTCTGAAAATCAAAAATCAAAGACGAACAAGATGAACAAAACCATGAAAATAAAATCCCACCAATAATACGGAAATAAGTATATTTTCAAAGTTCCACCTCACAAGTAATGAAGAGATGCAAACAAAAATTAAAATGAGGTGTCAGGGCGCCTGGGTGGCTCAGTTGGTTAAGCGACTGCCTTCGGCTCAGGTCATGATCCTGGAGTCCCAGGATCGAGTCCCGCATCAGGCTCCCTGCTCGGCAGGGAGTCTGCTTCTCCCTCTGACCTTCCTCCCTCTCATGCTCTCTGTCTCTCATTCTCTCTCTCTCAAATAAATAAATAAAATCTTTAAAAAAATAAATAAATAAAATAAAATAAAATAAAATAAGGTGTCAGATAGGCAATTTAAAAAAAAAAGGTAACACTGGTAGCAAAAGTGATACAAAAAGGGCACAGGTGGGAATAAAATGTAAATGTAAAAATGCAAAACCTTTCTAGAGAGCAACTGAACAAAATATTTCCAAAACCACGAAAATGTACAAAGACTCTAAAAATTTACTTACAGTTCAGGAAAGATATACACAAAAAATTCAGAGATGTGTGCCTAAGGGTATCACTCACATTGGAAGATCCAAAAGTGAGCTGAGGACCCACCAAGAGAAGATTAGTTAGGCAGAATAGGGCCCAGCGACAGGCAGGAGTTAAGTATTATGATGCAGATATAAACGTGGGCAGGTAACTAGCAACAGAAAGGATATGCTTGAAATATTAAGTTTTCCCCAAAAATCAGGATATAAAACATATGTGTGATAAAGTTCATTTTGCTATATACATGCCATATATGTAGGTATGATTATATATGTGTGTAAATACACATATAACATACATGTGTTTGCTTATATATGGAATTATACGTGTGAACATAGTGGAGGTTATCTCTGGGTAGTGAAATTTTAACACATAAGCAAAGCGAGGCACTGTTGATCTGTATTTTCCAATTTTCTACAGGGATTATGTATTGCAGGAGAATCAGTAAAATAACAAAAGTCCAATTGGATGCCATGATTTTGACAGCCTGCATCTTTTCCAGTGCCGTCCTCTGAATGTGGGTGACCAGGCAGGGAGCTGCAGGGGCGGGCTGACCTCCTCCTCATCCCTGCTGGAGCGGCTCCTCTGAACGCCCCCTGCAGGGGCCCAAGGGCTCAGCAAAGACCAGCTCACCTTTCTGCAATCCAGGGCCAGCCAAGAAGGGCTCCAGTGTTCCATCCAGAGCCACCCTGCTCCCAAGTAGCAGAGTGGGCCAAGAATCAGGACTCCTGACGCCCCAGGCTGCCTTTCTCACGAGGTCCACTTTTTTTTTTAATTGAATTAAAACTCTCATCGCATAAAATGTACCAATTTAACCATTTCAAAGTGTAAAACTCAGTGGCTTTTAGTATATTGAGAGTTGTGCCAGCACCAGTTCTATCTAATTCCAGAACATTGTCATCACTCCCAAAAGAAGCCCCATACCCATTAGCAGTCATTCTCACTCCCCTCCTCCCAACGCCTGGCAACCACCAGGCCACTTTCTGTCTCTGGGTTTGCCTACTGCGGACGATTCATGTAATGGAAGCATACAATCTTAGTCCTTTTGTGACTGGCTTCTTTCACTTAGCATGTTTCCAAGGTTCATCCACATTGTAGCATGGATCCGTATTTCCTTTCTTTCTGTGGCTGAATAATATCTAATCGTACAGCTAGACCACACTTTCTGGGGAACTCTCAGAGTTGTGACAGGGCTATTACTCACAGTCCCACCTGCTGGCCCCGTACAACCATCCTCCTCGCCCCACATCTCACCCTGTCTTTACCACATCCTCCAGCCCAGCACTCCCTGCTCCCAGCTCGGGTTTCTGCACACTTCTCCCCCACCAGAATCCTGACTGGGGGCCTGGAGGATGGAGCCACAGTGGCTCGTTCACTCATCACTCAGACACAAGCGTGAGGACTGACGAGAGCCCCTCACTTACTGGGCCCGGCTGCCCAGTCTAGACAGGGGTGCAGGTGGGGGCATCCTGTCAAAGGTGAGGCCAGACAGTCGGTGACATTGAGCTCATGCTTGCCCCGCCTTTGACCTGTGCCTTCCTTTCTTCTTGACCTGACTGCTACCATCCATGTAGCCTGGCGTTCCATACCACCTCCACTGACAGGCCCTCAGGCACCCCTCTGTGTCCCAGACCATACTCAGCACCAGGGAGCAGTGACCCTGAGCTCCCTGAGGACGGACAGTAGGACCACTCCTCCTGCCAGCCTTCCTAAGAACGGCACATGCACACACGCACACAAGCGGGGGCTCTGGGTCAACCCCCAGTGCGCCGGAAACAGTGCTCACCCAGAAAGTCATCAAAGGAGAACTTGTCGTTGTCCCAGATCTGAAATACCACTTGGGCTGGGATTTTGCTCTCAGTCTTGTCCAGCCTCCAGAAAGCATCCTGGCCCAGAAGAGGAAGCAGGGAAGCAAGATTAGAGAGGCTGGAAGGCTGCCCGGAGGAGGCAATGAATGGGACATCTCTTAGGGACTTGCCAGCACCAGGTCTTGGCAGGAAGATTGCTAAGATACCAACAGACAGTGTTCGAGGACCCAGGAAGGAACCATGCAGGCTGACTTCACGTGACGTAGCTCCTTGAAGCCTCCCAGTGCCGTGGGCGGAGGTTTCATTCCCATTGTACAGATGATGAAGCAGAGACTTGGAGAAGTTAAGAATTTGCCCAAGATCTGGCAGCTAATAATAATAATATTAATCTGCACTTCCTCTATTCTAGCCCTTTGCCACTCTGAGCTCACTTATGCTTCCAACAACCTATAAGGGAGATGTTGTCCTTAGAGCTGAGGAAGCCAGAGCAAGGAACCTGTCTGAGTCAGGCTGCTGAGAAGTGGTGAGCTGGGGTTCAAACCCAGGCAGGCCGTCAGGTTCCAGAGTCCCGCTCTCACCTCTAAATCCTGCTTTGCCCCTGTGCTCTTGAGGAATGGGTAGGCTGGCTGGGAACCTGGGGGCCCCCTCCCCACCCCACCCTAGCTGTCACCGGAAGGATCCCCCTGACACACTGCCGTAAGGGGCGACAGTAACCCCAGCTCCTTCCTTGCCACGGCCACCCACCCCATCTTTATCTCCAAGAGCTTGCCCTGGGGCAATTCAAAAGCCCCCAGTGCTGGGAAGTTCTCCACCCTCCTGCTCTCCCTACCCTGCCTCCCTGAGACCACTTAGCCTGGACCAGCATTATCATGGACCTCTTCCCACAGAAGCCTCCTAGAGCAGCTGAGGGATAAGGACAGGCATGCTGCGGCCTGGGTTCACCCCTGAATCCAGCCACGCTCAACTCAAAGGACTGTCTGTGAGGCTTTTCCGCTCATGCTTGTTCTCTGCCCTCAGCTGTAGCTTTTCCTGAGTGAGTGGTAAGGACAGGAACCATTATGACAATCCTGCAGCAGGTCACAGCAGGGCCCAGAACCAGTCTCAGGGGACAGACTCTGCCGGGAGTCCGGGAGAACTGCTGATCACAGAGGGTTTGCCTGCCCCTGGGTGCCCTGTACCCGCAGTCTTGCTGCCCAGCCGGGGCTGTGCCTCTTGTCTGGCCACCCCCAGTCACGCAGACCCACAGAGCTCCTGGACCAAAAACCATGCCCTGTGAGGAACGGTCACCTTGCAAAGCACACACCACTGCAGCCTGGACCACTGCCTGATTTGGCAAGGGGCTCGGGCCCCCAGCTGGCCCCCATCTGGTGCCTCCCCTCTTCCGGGCCCCAGCCCTCCTGCAGGTGCCTCCCTTCTCTGGCGGGGCTTTTATGGCCAGCTCCGCAGGCCCGCCTGCACAGGCCGCCAGCATCCTCCATTCCTCTGGCCGGCCCGGTTTATGGGCTCAGTAATGAGCCAGAGGTTCAAACGGCCCCTGGTGGGAGCAGCTGCGCTGGGGCTCCAGCCTGGGGAATGGCCCCCCAGGTCCCAGGCGCTCATTACGCTCCCGGTCTGGGCCCTTTTACTAGCTGTTTATTTGCAGGGTGGGTGCCTGACGCGCAGGCAGGCCCCAGTGGGTGTGCTGGGCTCCAGGTGGGGAGCCAGGCCGGGGCAACCAGCGGTGGTTCAAAGCAGCTGGATGAAAGGAGACCCTTGTGCTTTATGACAGTCTCGTCTGGTTAATGGGGTCCCCGGAGGGCCTGCCTGCCAGAGGCCCCGAACCCCTCGGCAGAAGGCTGGCTCTGCGGGCGGGACTGGGGAGCCCAGAGGCTGTGCGGTACCCCCCGCACCATCTCACTCCCAGACTCAGTCCTTTGGCCCAGACCAGCTCATTGGTGCCCCACTGTGGGCACAGCTTCACCTGCCTCCTAGGCCCCTTCTCCCACAGAGGGACCCACTGGCTCTTCCTGGCTCAAGCCAGATCCTCCCTCACTCCCCTGGTTGACTTCAGAGCCTCCTCTTCCTCTTCTGACCTCCTCCACCCCTCCCTTCAGCTACCTTCTCCTGGAGCATGGCACCCCACCGTATTCCACTGCCCCTGCCCCTCCCACAGGGCGCGGGGGGGCCTTTCCTGGACTCCCTGACTCCTCTTCCTTCTCTCCCCCCCCCCCCCCGCCCCCGCAGCCCTGCTGGGCTTCTCATTCTTCCCGGGCTAGCCCCATGGAACTCCTCCATTGCTAGAATGGAACCACCTCAAATTGTTAACCAGCAACTCCAGCTGGGTCCTCAGCACTTCCAGCATCTCAGCTGACCTCAGCATCACGATTGGCTCTCTCTCCCTCCCCCTGTGCCTTTTTCTCCCACTCTCTCCCCCTTCGCTCCCTCACTCAGCATAATGGCTTCTTCCAGCCGTTTCCATTTGTCTCAATTCACCTGCCACAGTGCCAGGAGATTCTCTCTTCCTACTTTGTAGAAAAAACAGAGCCTCTGCTTCCTGTGCCTCCTCGCCCATATCCCCACGTGTCACAGTGAAGGGGGTAGTCCCGCCTCCCATTTAAGCAGGCCCCTCGGCATCTCTCAGCCTCGGTTTCCCATCCTTGTCCGGCATGCCAAGCACAGAAGACAGGATGCCTGAGCCCTCCTGGCCCCATTCCCGGCCCCTACTCCCCCTCTGCCCACAGCAAAGAGATGCAGTGTGTGTTTGATTTGGAGCTCTTCCCCAACAAATGCAACATTTGCTTTGTTATGGAAACAACTCGTGATAGACAAATACACTGGGCAAATGCAAACAAGATTAAACCTACAAAGAGACTAGGCTTTCCTTGACTGCACAGAACCCAAGGCTATTGCTAAATTCTGCCTTCTGGCAGGCACTATGCGGCAATCCCTGGGTGAAAGCATGCATTTAACCTTGTTTAACCCTATTTTCTTTCATTTGATGGTTTTAGACTGTTCACTGGAACATTCTGGTTTCTCTAAAATGCAGAGGATCCTGCGTGTTGGGCTGGGCAAGGGTCATGAGGGAAGGATGAAATGAAGAGAGCCAAGAAGACCTCGGCAGCGCCCAGGAAGTACGTTCTATATTTCCCTTCTTGAAGCCACTCAACCATTCAGAAAAGAAGGCGTCGCAGAAGCTTGGCAGCTTTAAGCCTTGTGCCACCTCAGGAAGGAAATCGGAGCAGCGGAACCGAAATGCCAGAGAGGCATTCACTTTGTCCAGTAGAGAGCACCTCTGGGTGGGATGCAGGTGGACAGAAGCTCCAACAGAGGCACTCTCTGCCTCCAGCCAGCCCAGCTCTGAGGCCTCCCTGTGCTCTGGGGGCTCTCTCCAAGGGCAGGTGCAGTGCCACCAGGAAGGAGGCTGCCTGCCTCAGGCTCTGCCTACTGCAGGAGAAAAGAATTTACCATCCAGATGAGACCTCAATGAGGAGCTGCTGAGACACAGAGAGCTGAGGTCCCAGGACCCGCCTCCAACCCCTGGCTGTTGCACCAGGTCCCCCAGGGGCCTGCAGCTCGCAGTGAGGTCAGGGAGGGAGGAGGACAACGGCTTCCGGCCTGGAAGGCCTGAGCTGCGCCCAGTAAGTGTCCAGCTTGGACAGTGACCACAGGCACCAGACACAGAAATGTGGGGAACGATGTCACACGAGGGACTTAGCTAAGCAACCCCAATCCTGCGGACAACCCATCCACAGGTGAGGCCAGCCCTCTGGAGAAGCTCTCCCTATGGGGTGTGGCCCCACTGCCCCTTCCATAGCCACGCTGGGTGTCCCTACGAATGTTCTTCCCACTCTGACCCTGCGACCCTTCCTGCCGCTTGGTTTGTCTGGGGTTGGGAGGAAGGCAGTAATTAGAATCTGGACCGAGCTACAGATGGGGGCTGTGGCACTGGTGGGGGGTGGTTGGGGGGGGGTAGCAATGCTAATGATGGCAGTAATGGGAGAGGTGGCAGACGTGGAGGCGGGGAGACAGGTCACAGGGCTATGGCCATGGGGATTCCAACATCCGGGGGCACTGGTGAGGTGTGACAATGGCAGGGCAGTGACACCCACAACAGAAAGCCCTGGGACTAGGCCACTGGGGATGGCCCGTGCTCACCTTTTTAGAGACAGTGCAGACTTGCTCAGCAGGCAGGTAGTCAAAGGGGAAAATGAACCTCCAATTAAAGTTGCCTTCGCCTCCCAGGGACCGATAATGCACATCCGTCTTTTGCTTGTGCTCTTCAAAGCCAACCATCCAACTAGACAACATTTTAGAGAACATGTCTAATTAAGGCTTCCACCACAATATGCACCCCCAACTTAGGCAAATGAGGAATTAAGAAGGTAAATGCACTTGGTAAAGGATAAAGCAAAAACAATCCCCCAGAAATCTCTGCAAAGTACCAATGTTTTAATTTTAAAACATTCTAACTTCTCTCTTGAGGGACATCCTCAAACCTTCTAAGTTCAACCCAAAGATTTGTGTAGAAGAAATTGGTGGGAGAAGGACTCACCAAAGGCAGGGACCAGCCCCATAAGGCCCTCCTTCCTTTCTCCCTCCCTCCCTTCCCTACGCTGGAGCTCCCCCATTCCACCACCCCAGAGGCGCTCTCTGCCTCCAGCCAGCCCAGCTCTGAGGCCTCCCTGTGCTCTGGGGGCTCTCCCCAAGGGCAGGTGCAGCGCCACCAGAAGGAGGGAGCAGGCCAACACCATGGGGCTGGAATAGGTGAGAAGGCGGATGCCTCCCTACCCTTTCACGTAAATATCACTCATCTTCTCCCCGGTGATGCTGAGGTCATCCAGGATCACATCCTTTGTGTTCCAGATAATACCCCGCAGGAAAAACCTGTGGAGAAGAAGGGCTCAAGTCTACGTGGATTTCCCAGCAAAGGGTGGGCCATCTTTGACTGAGAAGCCAAGAGGCTGGCTCACCCAACAAGACCCCGATGCTTGCCTGGCTGGGCACTCAGCCAGGCCCACACAAGAGCGATGCCCTCTGGCCCAAGTGGCCCAACAAGTGGCCCAAGAGTGACCTCCAGGTCCCACCCACAGCAAACTGCAACCATCCCGCCACTCTGCTCAGCTCCAAGCCTCTGACTGGGGTAAGTCACCTTCTGGCTCTCCGTGGGGTGATGTTGAAGGGAGGTCCAGGCCGCCCCAGGGCCTTGGGAAATAGGTCGATCCACATCTGCAGCTTCCCCTGGGGAGACATAACCCCGTTCTCTCCCCACCTTTTTCATTCCACCAACACCTATCAACCACCTGCTCTGTGCCACACAGGTGGGGCCCAGGAAGAAGAACACCCAGGCCCTGCCCCAGAGAGCACCCCCCCCCCGCCACCCCGAGAGCAGATGCCCTACAGGGGACTCCAGGGCCAACTGCAGCAGTGAGCCTGCTGCCCCACAGGCTGATGACTTGAGCCCAGGCCTGGGGGGTGGGGGTCAGGGCAGGCTTCTCAGAGATGATGATATTTGAGCTGAGTCTCAGTGTGCCAGATGGACAAGGGGAGAAGGGCTTTTCCAACTGAGGGAATGGCATGTACAAGATTTTGGAGGGTCGGAGAACACAGTTTATTCAGAGGAGCTTCAGACGATTTCCACGAGGAAGCACTCCACCTGCTACCCCTCAGCTCCCTCCCTCTCCGTAAGCTCCATACTATTTCTGTCCCCATCTCACAGAGAAAGCAGGGACTGAAGTCACTTCTCCAGGGCACATAGCTGGAGACTGAAAGTTCACATCAACACCTGCTGTGCCACTTTGGGGTGCTGGCAGCCACCCACCAAGGGCAAGAGAGCTCAGTCCAAACAGCAGAGACATGTCCCCTGCATGTCTATAAAGCACCTTCATTGCTGCCTCAGCCCTTCTCTGCCTGTCGCCTTTTCTCTCCTCCTCCTCCAAAACTCAGTCCTGAGCTCACCTCCTCCAGGAAGCCTCCCGGTCTCAGTCCTGGGCCAGCTGTCCCTCTGCTCACCCTCCCTCTGCATGGAGGATGCCCTTGGCCCTCCTGATGACCACTCTCAGTGATAGCTCTGCCATTCTGTCATAGGGTGCCAGTCGCCCTGTCTGGATTCCCCACAGCAGCCCAGCCCCACGCCAGCCACCTGGATGTCACTGGCTGGTAGTAGGGGAGGGCATCCTGAGGCCAAGCTGAAACAGTGAGGCTTCTGAATGACTCATGGGAATCCAGAGGTCTATCCATGGCTCAGGCTCATTCCCCAGGTCCTGAGGGCTGCAGGAAGCCAGGGGAGGCCAGGCCCAAGGGGTCCTCTTGTAGGCCAACAATGGTCACCACTCAGACTATGGGAAAACATGTCAAGGAGGGATTGGCCAAATCCTGAGCTCCCCACAGATGCCTCTGGGATATCCATGCCGTCCTTGGGGGGCGGGGCTGGCTGGGGGTCAGGGCTCAGGGGCCCTGTCCTACCTGCTCAATGTCTGGCTGCAGGGGGCTGTAGAGGGGCCGGGACTCCACATGCTCGGGGACGAGGCCCAGCTGCCGGAGGACATGCAAGGCCAGGCGCTCTTCCACGGGGCCCAGGTGTGGGTTCAAGACACTGGCAGCTTCTGCTCCAGACGAAAGACAAAAAAGTTGCCAGGGTTGAGTGAGCAAGGGATAGTGGGGCTGCCTGGAGGCCTCGGGAAGCCCCTCACCCCCACACCCTCACCCCCAGCCAAGACACACTTCTGACCCTCAGGTCTCACTCTGCAAGGGAAGCCTCACCATCCACTGGCTCCAGCTTTAAAATCCAGATTCCTCATTGCCATCATTGCTACCAAGCCTCTTCTATAAAGCTCTTTTTTTCCCACCAAAAGTTCACCCCTTCCAGGAAGCCCTCCCTGACTGCTCCAAACTCTGAGCCTCAGCAACCTCTATTTCCAGATCAGGCATCTAAATGCTTTCAGTACTACTGTTCTCCTGTTCACACAATCTGCTCTACTAGGAGCAATAGCTAAAATAATAGCAATCACAGCAAACACTTATAAAGCAGAAACCAGGCACTGGTCTTCATAAATCTTAACAGGTTCTAGCCTCATAATAACCCTGGAAGGTAAGTGCTGTTATCATGCCTGTTTCACAGATGACAGAAGTGAAGCACGGAGCAGTGACACCGTTGGTCAGCAGGGCAGCTGAGATGACACCCTCCTTTAGGAAAGGCACAGGACTGGCCGTGAGCACCTTTCCCTTCCACCTTGTGTTTTCCAGGGACAGCTCCTACGTGCTAGGGAGTAGGTCAAGGATTGGTGCTGTGGACGGGCTGAGGACACAAGGGTGGTTCTGATGCAGACAAGCCTGGCCAACCAGCCAGCCACAGGAACCTGGAGCCTCCACTAAAAAAACTTTGACTGGGGGGGAGGACAGTCCACGTGTGTCCAAACACACAAGGACACACACAGGTATGTGCACTCAGGTGTATCCGTGTTCAAGAGCACAGATTTTCGTGCACACACACATGCACACACACACACAAGTTCATCTAACAAACCTGCTCTGCCCACTCTAACGGGTGCCACAAAGGAAGCGGCACAGCATTGCGGCAGGACCCCCAGGCCAGGGGTCTGGTTCTGCTCCTAACTGGCTGCGTGACTTTGGGCAGGTCGTTAGCTACTCTTGGCCTCCATGGCCTCATCTGCAAAAATAGGCCAATGTGGGACCTCACCATCAATAGCTTCTGGCTTTCCTTTCTCATGAATGTATGACCGTGAGCCCTGGTCCCCGTGCTACAGGGGCTCACAGACCAGCGGAAGGAGGAGGAGGAGGGGTTGGGGATGGGGAATCAGAGCCACCCTTCCCTTGTATAACCTCAGCACCAGCTCTGACATCAAACAGCTCTGAAACGACCAGGAAGTGAGACCCGCCCCCCGGGCCTATAAACAACTCCAGGGAGTCTGAGCAGCTCCTGGGGGGCAATGTAGGCCTGTGGACATCTCAGACACACAGGGGGGCATGCGGCAGAACTCTCAGGCGGGAGCACTGGGCAGATCCAGGGGCAAGGGTGGAGGCCGCAGGGCTTCCTGCCTGCCCTGTGGATGCTTCAGGTACAGGAGCTGGGAGTCAGGGGTGTGGGGAGGTGGGGCCGAGGGGGGGATGGCAGCTCAGAAGATACCCAGAAGGCCAAGCTGGCAAGTTAGTGCAATTCAAGTAGAGAATGGTCTCAGAGGTCATCTGGACCCCAAATTCCAATTAAAGTCTGAGCACCCAAAGCCAGAAGCAAACTGATCCTGTGACCCAGACCCTGGCTTCACACTCACCCCTGGCCCCTGAGGTGACAGAGAGCCCACCATGGTTCTGGGGTCACGTGGCAGCTCACCTATTTCTTCAATGGTATATTCTTTATCCTGAAAGAGCACACGGCCTGTGAGGTACACAGGAGCCTTGAGTCTGCGTTGCTGGCAGAAGAGGTGGAGAAGCTGGGAGGGACGGAGCTGGTCTCTCCACTGGTTGGGTCCAGAGCTGAGGCCCAAACACAAGGCAAAGAAGAGACTCTTCAGGGTGCTGCCGAGGGGTGCGCGGGAGCCTGTGCACCCACCTGCACAGCTCCCCACCCTTCACTTTTACAGTGGGCACCCTCACCCGCCGTGACGGGGTGGGGGGCCACCTGACACACAGGGAAACTGAGGCCCAGAGACAACAGGACGTGTTTAAATGCATACTGAGATGGAACCTAGATATTTTCAATTTCCAGATTGAGAGAATCAGACCCAAATGAGACCCAAATTGGCAAGAACGGAGCAGGGGCTGTCCACACATGAGTTCACCTGACACAGATCCCCAGACGCTCCACTGGGGCCCATGTGACCCATGGTCTGTCTCCCTTCTCCTTTCCCTCCTTCCTCATTCTTCCCTCTACAGGGGCTCGGTAGTATCTTAAGGAGAGCTGGGTTACAACCACATGATGACAAGCCAGTTTCTTAGAGTCAGACAAACAGGTTCAAATCTGAATCCCACCACTTACAAACCATAACATTTCTGGGCCTCAGGCTCCGTATAAGTACAGTGGGGACAAGATTGAGCGAGAGAGCACCTATCCAGTGCTAAGCCCGGGGCTGGCACACAGTAAGTGCTCAGGATTCGGGGGGCAGAAGAGCAACCAGCCCCTTGCACCTACACACAGTAGGTCTGTGGGAGTCCACAGCGAGCCCCAAACTTGGACAGCAGCCTATTCTCCAGGTCGATGACTGTCTCCCCGATCTTTTCATCTTTGGAGAGGAGGTCATAGTCGTAGAGTGTGATCTTCAGGTCCTTCTCCAGAGGCAGAGTACAGGTCAGCTCGAACATCCTGCAGGGGGCCCAGGGCAGACGTCAGGGTGCTGCAGACTCCCTGATGTTGTTGGACACAGTGGGTGCTCAAGGGAGGGACAGCAGGACAAGAGCAGGGGCCTGAAAGCCTTCCCTGGCCCCCTTCTCCCCTTCCAAGAGTGGCCCTGGAGTCCACTTCCTCGGGCCTCTGTACATCTTAAAGTATTAATCCCAGCACTCTGCTGGTACTGGACTTTTCTCTGTGTGTGTGTGTATGTGTGTGCACATACACACGTGTATGTCACATGCCCCAAATGATCTGCGCTGAGCAGAGAGTAGCTACCTGCCTGTTGAACCACAGAATGAACAGATGAACTGGAACAGAAAGTCACAACTGAAGCTTCTACCAGGACACCGGGAGGCAAGAGATGTGAAGGTGCCAGAGCACTGGAATTGACCAAGGGGGTGACCTGGGACCCACTTTGGGGACACTTAGGGCTTTACACCTACTTGCAGAGTGGGAAAGAGGATTTGGGAAGAGATTTCTTTGGAGGGAGCTCCTGCTGTGCTCTGAGACCCCCCATCCCCCCTCTGAGGTCAAGTGTGGAGGGATAGCCCCCTTTCCCCTGAAAGAGTTCCCTGCAGGTGGGAGGCACAAGCCTGGCACCTGACTCGTACTCAAGGAAAAGAAAGCAGCTGGCCGCAGAGAGGCGGAGAGAGAGATGACACCGCTCCTATCCTGGCTGGGCCACCGTGAGGCCGAACGGGAGCCACTTGGAATCCGACCCCATGGGACCTGGGGCTCCAGCCGTGAGACTGTGGAGAGGCCCATCTGAAAAGGGCCATCAGTAAAGGGCCGCGGCATCCACCACTTCCCTGGAGCTTCAGTGGGTGGGCTCAAAGGGGCTTTCTGGAAAGCACTCACAAGACAATAAATCAGCTTTCAACATTTGCCACCCAGAGAGTGCCCAGAAAACACAGAGGCAGTGAGCACATGGGGCTCTCCTCTCCTAGTCCCCTAGTCCTGGCCATGCACGACCCAGAACCTTCATGGCTAGTCGAGGGTTGGTGGGACACATTAGACAGGAAAGGGAGAGAGGCAAAGCTCCCTCCTTCCCTGCACACACATCCACACGCCGCGCACAGCTACACCCAAAGTGGACCCAGCTGGGAAAGGGGGTGACTATCCTAGATGGAGCCTGTCAGGTTCATGAGTACACATGAATGGGCATTCTGGTTAGCACCTTGAGACTGGGTTTAGGATAAAGCAGACTGTCTAAAAGTAAGCAGAAAAGTCACCTGCCTGCCACAGTTTCCACTCAAGAAATGAGGGAGGTAACCCCCACAGAAGAAATGTCTACAGGATATAGGCAGACAAAAACAAAACAAAAACAAACTTGTGTTCTCATTACATTCCCTGAGCTGGGCTTGTTCAGCACACGAGTTCTACAAAGAAAGAGTTTCTGCCCTCACTCCCCGCACCTTGCCCTGGGGCCTGACACACACACCCACTCCAAACAGGCCCAATCTACTGCCGGGTCACCATGAGCCTGGGGCCTCAGGCCGGCCACCGGCCACCGGAACTCACCAAAGGGAGCCCCTCCCCACCTACTTCCCTCCCATTCCAGCTTGCCGGGGGCTCATCACTGGCAGGACGGCAGGCAACTCTCCAGGCTGACCGGCTCCCTGCCGCAGGCCTGAGTGCCCACAACCAACTCTACAGACACTGGTTTAAGAATTCAAGGGGTCACCTGATAGTATCAAAACAACACACCTTCTCCCACCGGTGCTAGAGAAAGAGCCACCAACTTCCCTCTGTGATTCTCCCTTCTCCAGCCTAAATAAGCTCACATCCAGACAGCAAGCAATTCAGGATGCCTGGGAGCTATGCCCATGCAAGAGGCCTGGATTCTTCCTCCCCTTGTTCTTAGATTTCAAGAAGCATTTTACTCTCTTCCTCTGTCTACCTGCGAAAGATGAACACGCAACAATGACAGACGACAATGACTAAACGCAACATGGTATCCTGGATGAGATTCTGGAACAGTAAAAAAGACATCAGTGGGAAAAGTAGCCAAATCCTAATAAAGTCTAGAGTGTAAGAAATAGTAACGCACCACTATTGACATTTTAGTTTTGACAAAATGAACCATGGATAGATAAGAGGGAAATGGAGTGTGAAGGATATACAAAAATTGCGCTTTCTTTGCAGCTGTTCTGTAAATCTAAAACTATTCTAAAGTAAAAGTTAATCTTTAAAAAAAAAAAAGAATAATTAGCAAATGCAGGCTCTGAGTTTCCATTTAGATTTCCACTCTTTGAGGTAACCGTTTATGAGATTAAGTAGGAGCTTCGGCCAGGACTCCAGCCTTCAGCACATGATGAAGAGCGAGCCGAAGTTACACCCCTACAGACGTGCAAGATTAGGGACTACAGCTTTGCCTCAGGAACTGGGCACTTCCCAGTGGCAGCCACATCTCCCTGCCCAGGGCTGGGGGTTATCCAGATTGGTACCTCCCCGCCAGACCCAAGCTGTCACCAACTTACTTTCCAAACACAGGCTCCAGGGTACAGGGAATGTAGTTATCCTGGTCACTCACGGATTTCTTCCCTATGGAGATCTTGATGTAAGGATCACACTGAGGGAAGAGACAGGAAGACTTAAATGAATTCACTTTCCCAACACATCTCCGAGGCTTCTTCGGTCCTCTGCCTCCCCATGAGGCTAGGAGGCCAGCCATCAAGAAGCTGCCATCCTGCCCTGGTGCCAGGCCAAGGGCCCCATCTTGCACACCACCACACCAGTTGGCCCTGACACGGACTTCTGGTCATGATCCAGCAGTGGAAATGGGGAACCTGAGTCCTCCATACTCCCAAAGCACTGCCCCATTGGGGGAAGGTGGGTGAGGGCAAGGCTCATATCCTCAGAAACACTACAGCCTGTATTATATATGTGACTGAGCCAGCTAGGGTCCTCTCTGTGACCTCTGCTTCAACAGATCAAAGGGAGAGAGATGGCCAGAATTCATCAGCCTAACCCAGCCCAGGCTGGCCTTCCCCAGATGCCTCCAGGAGCAGCTGGGATCAGAGAGTGCTCAGGGTCAGTCACAGCATAAAGAAATCCTGAAGTGCTTTAAAAAAAAGAAAAAAGAAAAAAAGAAATCCTGAAGTGCATGAACAGACCATTGGCCACACCACATCTTGGAGGCCATCATGGTGCCTGGGCTGGGGATGGCTCTTTTCTGCCCTTTGACTTCCCAGCAGGGCAAGGTCAGCTATGACTTCTCATGCTGAAAAGCAGGCTCCAGGGATAGGACAGTAGACCTTCACCCACAGCCTCAAGGACACATGCTAGGCCTGTACCCATCTCAGGGGATGAGAGAGGACCCAGCCCCGTACCTCTGAACTCCAGTCAACCCCGCCTGTCCCTCTTCTTTCCTCTTTCTTTCTTTCCAAGTTTTCTCTGCCCCTCCCCAGCCATCTCCCCAGAGCTCCAGACTCCGGCCCTCCAGCAAGTTCTCTCTTTGCCTCAGAGCCAGGACCAGAGTGAGGCGATGAGGTAGTTGCCTCAGGCACAAAATTTGAGGGAGTGCCCCCAAAACTCAGTAATGAAGATAAACAAATTTTAGGGGCACCTGGGTGGCTCAGTTGGTTAAGCGACTGCCTTCGGCTCAGGTCATGATCCTGGAGTCCCGGGATCGAGTCCCGCATCGGGCTCCCTGCTCAGCAGGGAGTCTGCTTCTCCCTCTGACCCTCCCCCCTCTCATGTGCTCTCTCTCATTCTCTCTCTCTCAAATAAAATAAATAAAATCTTTAAAAAAAAAAGATAAACAAATTCTAATGTAATATTTAAAAAATTAAAGTCAATGCCAACAGGCCCTGATGAACAAAATGCTAAATTTTAAACAAGGACAGGATCAGAATTACTGCTTTTCCCTTCTGCCTCGGGCTCCAGCACGGCTAGGTACAGCACCATTACCGAGCCCCTTCTCTCCTGCCCGCACCCCCACCACCTGAAGCCCAACGACGTCCAACCCTGGCCCACACCTTCCATGTCGCTTCCTCTTGTGTCTCATCCTCGTGCCTAACAGTCTTCTCACAAACTCTTGCCAAGTTTTTTGGCCCATCCTAAAATACTACTTTCTTCTCCCTCCTAGCCTACCAGAACTTCATCGATCCTTAAGAATCCTATTCCTTCTGCGAAGCCTTCCTCATGGTTGCCAAGTCTTGCACTGCCTGGCCTTCTCTGACCTCCTAGAGCACTTGGCCCCTGACCGAACTGCATCCAGTCGCCTCTCTCAGTGCTGGGTGTGTTTGGCTGGTTTCCGAGGCTTACTGTGAACCCCCTGGGGGAGAGCTGTGTCCAGATTCTGCAGCCCGTTTGTGCCCCAGCCTGCCATTCTGGGAGAGCTGAGAGCTCCAGGAATGTTACCTTCCCATTGGGGTCCTTGGGCTGCAGGCCAAATGCTCGGATGATGTAGATGCGGACCAGGCACTCCTGAGGCCCCTGGGCGGCCAGCTGGTGGAACTGTCTTGGGGGCATGGGGACGGCCGGGTCTTCTGGGAGGGGGTAGATTTTGAAGAGGCCCTGAAAAGAATGAGGGGCCAACACATTCACCGTCATCATCACCAACACCACCACCATCATGACCATTACCGTCATCTCTGTCAGTCATCACACCTGAGACCACCAAGCCCACCGCCATCTCTTCACCACCATCAGATTCTGCATTGACGGCGTCACCCACAGAGTCACCATGTGCCAACATCAACACCATGCTCATTACCATAGTTACTACAGGAGCCCTGCTCCCGCCCCCTTCACTTATGGCTGCCACTTCATAGTCTCAGGCCTCCCGGGTAGGGACACGTCCTCAAGGACGTACCTTAAACTCCCCAATAACAGATGGGTCCTCCGTCTCCTCCTGAGTCTTGCCCCGGTAGAGCTTGAAGGTGTTACAAAAGTCAGACAGACCCTCAAAGGCCTCCACGTTCTCCAGTTGCGTGTCGTAGACCTGCCACACGTGGGGACAAGAAAAGGGGAGGAGGGAAAGAGAGAAAGGAGAGGGCCAGCCAAGGAAGAGGAAACAAGACAGTATTCAAGTGAAGATGGACGAGGCACAGAGAAGAAAAGGAGGTGAAAGGCCGCATGCAAATTAGAGAGGCAAAGGCAGGTAGCAGAGGGGAAGGGGAGAGCAGCCAAGAACAGAGAGGACAGAGGGGGACAGGACCCAGGTGGAGATTAAAAGGACGCAAAGAGTGGAGAGGAAAGGGAGAGGAAGGTAGGGGACAGGAGGGGCAGGAGAGGGGGGAAGTGGGGAAGACATGTTTCAGCACCATTAGGGAACAGTTTTCTGGTGAATCCAACATTCTAGGTATCTAGGAGTCATCACGTACCCGGCTGGTGTATTTTTTTAAGAGAAAAAAACCAAACAAACAAATGAAAAGTTAATTGACATTTTATGTGAAGATCGAGACAGAACTCTGGAAAATTTATAGGTCTGTGTTTCAAGCCACAAATGCTCCCTGTCCAGGACAGCCAGGCGACCCGTGGTACCAAACACCGGGCCGCGGCTGCCTTCTGAGCACTACTTTAAATTTGCGAACTCAATGTATCTATCCCATTCCTCTCAAAAACCCACTGACTTCTCTTTGTTAGAGGCATGCTTTGGAATTGCTTAGGCTTAACTAAAGCAGCAGTTTTCTATTATAGGTAATAAAATGTACCTAACAGTGATATTAAAAACTTAATATACATGCTAAGTTGGTTACACCTGAAACTGACAGCCAAGACGCTCCAGGTCAGTTCCCTTGTCGTACTGCTAAGTGTTATTCCTCATTTAGGCCTAGCCCCAGTTCTATCCCTTCCAAGAAACAATTAATGATGCAAGTGAGGCAGTTTCGTTATTAAAAATTAGAAAATATGAGTAAATATAAAGAAAATGTTATTATTGCCTTGCATTTTGATTCTCAAAAATAACAACTAGTTATTTGGTTTATATTTGATAGGTACCATTTTGAGTACATTCTATTTTGTTTTGTTTTGTTTTTTTGAGTATGTTCTTGATCTGTTTATATAGTTTAATCATTTCAAAGGACAGTTCCCTCATTTGTCAATTTGGCCATTTCCTCTGTTCCAGGTTCTTATTTCTGCTTTTATTTTTATTATTTTGTTCTTCCCACTGCGTCAAAGGGTTTTTTTTTATTCTTTATAACTTCTTCAGTTGAAGCTTTATTTACTTTGCTCCCTCTATTCTGATAAGGAAAACGCTTATTGCTATGAAATTGTCCTGCTTACTACTGCCTTGGCACACGGTCCCATTTGTTTTGATTGTAATGTTATCATATTCATTCTCTTGGCATGCCACAATTACAGTTTTATTTTTATTCTTTGATCCAAGAGCTAGATGCTTGTTTTTCATTCTTTTGTTTTAATTAAGGTAAGCTTTTAAGGCTATAAACTTCCTCTGAATGCTGCTTTAGCTATAACTAGCGAGTTCTAATATGTAGCATTTTATCCTTGTTTCCCAGATATTCTGCAATATGAGTTTGTGTTTTTTCTTTTGCCAAGAACTGTGAAAAGAGAGGTTTGTTGTTTTTTGTGGTTTTTTTTTTAGTTTTCTAGATAGGAGAGAACTTTTGGGCTTTTGATTTTGTTATTAAGTTCTCACTTTATGGCATTATAATCAAAAAACATTGTCAGTAGTTGGCCACTTTTTGAATTGTATTAAAGTTCTCTACAGGGCCTGTTACATGGTCCATCTCTGGAACTGTGCCTCTGTTTTCAGGCTACAGGGTTCAGCCAGGTGAACAACTATGCTGCTTTTCTCTATCTTCTTAATGTTTGTGTTCCCTCGACCCTGACATGAATCAAGAGGACAGAAAAATAATCTCCCCCTACCTACTATTTCTTTCCTGTATCTCCTATAATTTCTGTTTTGTAAATATTGATGTTGTATTATTCAGCACATAGGTATTCTCATAACATAGGTATTCTCATAACATATGTATTATCTTGTGGAATTGCACGGTTTAATGTGGTAAGCGTCATTCTTTGTCTCATTTAAATAATTTGGGGGACCTGAATCCAGTCTCATCTAAAAAAAGACGGTGACTTCTACTTTCTTTTCATTTGCATTTGCCGGGCACACATTTTCACAATCTTTCATTTTCAACCTTCATGAATCTCTTTATTTTGGAGTTAGATTTTGCTTTGAGATCTGATTTAAGTTTTGTAATTAATGAATGATTGATATGACATGCATTGATATGACAGATATGTTTGATCTGGGTTTATATTTATGTTATATTTACATAGTCATATAATACGTTTATGTTACATTTTCTAATTTTGATTTTTTTTTTACATCTTTGCCTGCATGGTCTGTTTTCTGTGTGTGTGTGTTTCTGATAAGCTGAGTTCATATTCTAATGTTATTATAAATTTATATATACAAATAATTCTCTAAGTCCTGTATGTATCTAGGGACAGTATTTAAGAGTTCCCTACTATAGCAATGATAAAATGATGGAATTTTATCTCTCTCCCACTCCTTCTCCCTCACTCAGTTTTAGACAGCATTGTCTTCCTTAATATTTAATCTGTACTATTTACTTATAATTTGCTTATACTCCTCTTATTTGATTTGCCAATTTTAAATACTGTCAACTCTATCTATTCCATAATATGGCAATCCATGTCCTTACTCTGTATCTTATCATCTTTCCTCCTTCTGTGCCTAATTTTTTAAAAGATTTTATTTATTTATTAGAGAGAGAGAACAGGTGGGGGAAAGGGCAGAGGGAGAAGCAGCCTCCCAGTCCAGAAGGGAGCCCGATGCGGGGCTCGATCCCAGGACCCTGGGATCATGACCTGAGCTGAAGGCAGCCGCTTAACCGACTGAGCCACCCAGGCACCCCTGTGCCTAATTTTTGCCAGTTTTGTCACTTCCATATTTTCACTGTATATATTTACATTCTCTCATGTTACCCTAATCCTTCCATTTATTTTCATTGGGAGTCTAAGGTAAAATATGATCACAATCAGTCCCTTCATTCTGGCCTTCCCAGTTACCTCCTAATTGACTAAGTTCATTCCCTCGGAGCTCCTCAAGATGAGGGCATGGGACCCATATCCCCAGTTCCTGAATATGCACCCTGTGTGTTTATAGCTGTCGTGCCCGAGGGGCAGCTGGGCTGAACACAAATCCTGGGCCCCCTTTTCTCTCCTTGATGATCTTACACATGGTGCTTTACTGTCTTCAGGTATGAAATGTTGTCGTGGAGAAACTGAAGCCACCTTGTCTTATTTCCTATTTTAAAGGACTTAACGTTTTGGAGGAGAAGAAAGTATGACTACCACAAAAATTCTTTAGCTCTAAAGTCCAATAACATATACTAGGGTATGTCTCAGGGTTGACGAATCTGGGTCAATTTTCCCTGACACCCAGTGGACCTTATAGTATGTATATTCAGGTATTTTTCTGACAATGCTGGTGACATTCCATTAAACTCTTCAATGTCTATTTGTTGTATTTCATCATTTTGGTTGTCTTTCTCAGAGACTCCAATTATGCGAGTGTTGGATCTCCTTTCCCTGACTCCTAGGTCTGTCATTTTCTCTTTACTGTTTTATACCTCTGGTTTTTTATTTCCATAGCATTTTGCTGACTTTCATCATTTCTGTCCTCTGTCCCCTTCCTGTGTTTTCCAAAGTGGCCATTCTGCCCTGCGCTTCTTCTATTTCCATGTGATCCTCTCTTTTCCTGAATCCTACGAGTTCACAGTTCATCTCTTCTCATCTCATCATCCCTTGAGTTCTTTCATTTCTGCCTTGATTCTGACTGTCCCACCTCTGTAAAGCTCACAGCAAAGTATTTCATCTCATCTGCTCCTTGGCAAAATTTTTCTGGTGGGTATATATATCCTCTTCTTTTGGCTAAGTTTTGATTTACATTTTCTTTTTTTCATGATATTTTTGAATTAATGCCCTGATAGTTCTTTTACAATTACTTGTCGCTAAATGGGCTGGATTATCCTAGCCTCATTACTTCCTTTGTTCTGACCACAGAGGCAGACTGCTTCCTGCAAATATGGCTCATCTATGTGATTCTTATGTGGCTTTACCTTCTCTGCTTCTCTGAACCAGACCAAGTCCGAGAAGCATTTGTCGCCAGCCTGAACCTGACTCCAAAGTTCCCATATCCACTGTTGTGAATGAGGCAGATCACTTCTATATTTCATGGTGAAACTCAACTTCAGGACTATTTTTTTTTCTTTTTTTTTTTTTAAGATTTTATTTATTCATTTGAGACACAGAGATATATAGAGAGAGAGCATGAGCAGTGGGAGAAGCAGAGGAAGAGGGAGAAGCAGACTCCCTGCTGAGCCAGGAGCCCGATGTGGGGCTCGATCCCAGGACCCTGGGATCATGACCTGAGCCGAAGGCAGATGCTTAACCATCTGAGCCACCCAGGCGCCCCAGGACTATTTTTTAACTACTTATTATGAAAGTTTCCAAGCACACACAAAGGAAAGGTAATAGATAATAAGCACCCATGTGCCTATAACCTGTCTTCAATAATTCTCAACATTCTTCTATTAGGAAGGATGGGGTTTTCTGAGATCAGCTACCACTATGACCTTTCATCATTTTCTCTTCATTTACTGCCGAGTGGCTTCTACCCAATCTTGGTTGCCTTTGGACAGCCCTTACATGTATTTTGGAGTCTGCGGGTTTTATTTGTTTCCAACTTTTACTGAAAATGGAGTTTGTGGGTTTGAATGATTTCCAGAAGAAAAGGGGAAATATGCTGACTTATGCAGCCATGTTCATACTGGAAGTCTCAATAAAATACTTTTTAAATTTCCAAGTGGTTGGTCTTTTTGTTTAAACTTTTGTTATTAATTTCTCATTTTATTGCATCTTAATCTGTCTTGTATGATTTCTGCTTTTTGTAATTTACTGCTAAACTAATATGTGATCAAATTTGGTAAATATTCTCTGAGTATTAGGAAAAAACGTATTCTCTATTTTTTTAAATTATTTTTATTCTCTATTTTAAAGCTACTTTTGATGTAACTTAAAAAATATTTTACTTTTTTATTCAGACCTCTTCTTTCCTTATTTATTTACTTTCTGATTCATCGGCCTAGGAGAGAGGTGAATTAGAATCCCTACTGCAACTTTAATTTCTCTCATTTCTTGCTTTTATTTGGGTGAGGTATGAGTTTACACCTTCCTCCCATTTTTGCTTTAAATATTTCTAAGCTTTATTGTCCTGTACAGGAATATTTGGGCATTTTCTCATTGAGACATGTATCTTTTATTTATATAAAACATCCCATTTTGTTTCCTTTGCTTTTTACTTTAAATTATCTGTTTCTCTTTTATTGGCACTCATCTTATTTTGTGTGCCAAAATATTTATTTTTTAGATATTCTACGCTGTACTGTTTTAGACCTACCTCTTAAGGACAGTCTAATGAATTTTGAATTTTATAGAGTCTAAGGGTCCTTATCACTCAATAGAGAAGCTTAATACATTTTCATTTTTTAGGAAAACAAATATGTATTATTCTCTTTCTGTTGTATTTTACTATGATTTCTGTTTTTTATGCTTTCTTGTTTGTATCTTTTGCTTTTCTATCTTTTGCTGCTGACACTGTGAATTGTATATTTCCCCCAGGCTCATAATTTCCAAATATGTTTTTTTCCTCTACCCATCGTGTTCTCCGTTCTCTCCATAATGCTACAGGCTATTTTTCAAAAACTCATGGTAGTGGTGGTGGTTTTCTTCTATTTACTTATCCTTAAAGGAGCAGTGTTCCTTCCAGGTCTGGTTTTTTTCCCCCAGAAACAGGTTGAATGCATCTTGTTTGGGATGGTCCATGTTCACTTGGACACTGTCAGAGATCTCCTCGGAGAGGTCAGGCTGGAGGGCAGGATGCCAGTTCCATGTCCGGCATCTGAGGGAGCAGCAAGGAGGGGGGCCAGGGCCATGGGCCTCGCTGGCAGGAGTCCTCATTCTTGGTTTCTCTCATTTTCTGGCATAGCCACAGTACCACATGCCAGACCTAATGTGTCGGACCTTCTTCCTGGCACACAGATAGTTCAGTCTCTTTGCCCAGCCTCACACACCCAACTGCAAGTCAGCGAAGAACTTGCTGCCTAAGGAGGCCTGTGTCTTTGGGGCCATGGCTCCCCTTGTCTCTGCACATCCAGGCCTCCAGACACAACTCACCCAGAGGCCCCCAGTGCATCAGAGACAACTCTTAGCCACCTGGTAGAATCACCCTCCAGAGTGGCCAGCCAGGGCTTTCAGCCAGCAGAATGACCTGAAAGCCCAGACCACCCACCACTCCCACTGGCCTCAAATCCCATTCAGCCAGTCCCATTTGGGATGCTCCTTGGGCCCCTCCCCTGCATCCAACAGCCTTTGCATACCTTCTCTAAGCAGGCTTGCCAGATAAAGCAAGGCAAAATACAGGACACCCACTCAAATTTGAATTTCAAATAAGTAACAAACAATTTCATTAGGTAAGTCTCATGCAATATCTGAGGCCTAAGACATACTTATCTAACAATTATATAAGATACTTCTACTAAAATATTATTCCTTGTTTATCTGCAATTCGATACATCCTGAATGTATTTGGCAACCTCTCCAGGACCCTCTACAACTCCTTTGGGGTGTAACTTTGAGTCACCTCTGGTTATCTTTTTAAAAAGCAGTCTACTTTTAAAAAACATAATTGTATTTGTGGAATTTCCTCAAAATACCAGAATTTGGCTGACTCATCCCTGGCTTTGTTTTTGTTTGTTTAGTTGGTCTTGGGGGGTTGGGGGGTTTCTTTTCTTTTCTTTTTTCACAGAAACAAAGCTTGCCATATTTTTATATTTGCTAGGCAATTTCTGTCCCAATTGTAGGGGTGAAGGAATCAGAGCTACATTCTCAAACTGACTTTCCTTTTATTTTAACACAAATTTTTTATTATAGAAAAGTTCAAATAACTTTAAAAGAAACAGAATAATATAACAAATCCCTAAGTACCACCTCCAAGCTTTAACAATTTTCAATATTTTGCAATTCTCATAATTTTTAATATTTTGAAAATCTATCAGAGGGTCACTCACATCATCTATATTCCTGTTTATTTTTCTTTCCTTTCCTTCTTTTCTTTTTCTTTTTCTTTCTTTTTTTTTAGCATTTTAAAACAACTCCCAGGCCAGGCATGATTTCACCCATAAATACTTCAGTATTTTTCAACATTCTTCCCAAAATACTTTCTTGGTTACCCCAGCCCACACTGACTTCTTGCTCTAAATCGGTGGGTAACCTTTCTCGCCTCAATTAGCTCATCAGGACTCATCAGCCCTCAGGCACCGAATGAGGAGATACACACATATATTCAAAGGTGACATATGTGTACATGTTTTGTCTTCCTGTGGCACCCCCGCTATCCTTCGTGCGTGCCCAGGGGCTGTTAGACTGAAGAGCACACTGTGGAAAGGCCTCACCTTTAGAGTGTCAAAGCCCTTCTCCAAGTACGAGCCGCACTTCTCCCTCTCCCCTGTGGAGGCGAAGAATTTGCTCCACCAGTCGATGAACTCCTCCTCCTAAGTGGGTAGAAAGAAATAGATCACCTCAGAAACAGAACTTGCCAAGCAAGACCCTTCTGGACCAGGCACCAAGCAAGGCCGATTGGCCGGCCTGGACTTCAGAGCTCTCCTGTCGGGTGAGTTCAAGGGAGCAGACAGCTGGAACTCCCCACTGCTCAGGGGCAGGCTGCGCAGACCAGACCAGAAGAAAGGTTTGAACACCTGCTCGACGCTGCGAGGCAGAGGCTCCTCTGTATGAGAGGGTGTGCTAGGAGATCTCCCCAAATCTGCTCTGATACTATAAAGTCAACTGAATGTCTATCACTGAGTTTCTGGAAATGCTGGCGGCTCCTTTTAAACTAATGCTCAGTCCTTTGAGTTCGGGCTTATTAAGGGTGAGGAGCAGCTGGAACCAGGCCAAGGGTGCCTGAACAAACACAATGGGGAAAACGTAGGATGAGGCTCTCAGAGTCTCCACCCATCCTGGTAGTGCAGCCCTAACACCCATTGTGTGGCCAGAATGTGATCCCCAGACACACAGCACAGAGCGTGGGTCCCAGAGTAAGGCTGAGTCTACAGTCATTGTCGGACCAACTTACCAGGAGGTTCTTCAGCAGCTAGAGGAGAGGAAAAGCCATTCAGATGGGTTAATAAACAGTGTAGCAGAGCTTCCTGGCTTGTAACCACTCTAGAAAAAGCCAGCATAGAGCAAGGCTGACCCTAGCCCTAATATTTTAAGATCAATTTAAAGAAAAAGATGCCATGGGTGAATAAACATATGCAGGCATATATATTAAACGCATAACACAGAAAAATATATTTACACAGACATGCCCAAGAGAGATGTTTATACTGCAATGCACATATACCCCACAAAAGCACACACACTAACACGCAGGCACATATGTGCACACAGGTTGAAATGGTTAGACTGGAAACCAACTTAGCTAATCCCTCCTAAGTCTTTCTTCTCTTCCCCAGCCCAGATACTTAGAGATTTGAGTTTATGATTCAGGCTCAGAGTCAGGCACAAATAGGCAACCAACCAGTGTGTTCTGTCCAAAGAAATAACAGAAGCACACTAGTTGTGGGACACTTGTTACACTTCCCACAATCTTGAAAAACCAAGTAAATTTAAAAAAAAATAAAAGGAGTATGAAGACAGAGAATCTGAATAGTACCACTAACAATGTCAGTTAAGTGGACAAACGTGCTCTAACAACAGAAAATACACCTTCTTTTCCAGCACCATTGGAACACTTAGAAAAAATTAAAAGCCACAAGCAAATCTCAATAAATCCAAGATAAACCCGTATCAGTCACATTCTCTGACCATAATGCAGTAAACTAGAAACTAATGAGAAATTTAAGAATTAAAAAATCTCAACCTTTTAGAAATTTAAACGCCCACTTTTTAAACCCTCCTGGGTCAAAGAGAAAATCAAACTAAAATCATAGATACTGAGCTAATACCAACAGTGAGAGGGTTCTGCCCCCAAATTTGTGGATTAGAGCAAATCTGTCCTCAAGGAAAAAATCAGTCTTAAGTGCTCTTGCTTAAGAAGAATGAAAGAAGAATGAAAATATATCATCTGGTAGCTCAAGAAATTACAAAATGAAAAACAGGAAGACCAAAATTTGACAATGATAAGTAGAAATTAATATATTAGAAAGGAGAAGAGTATTCTAAATGATAATTAAATCTCAGAGCAAACTTTCAAAAGACCAATAAAATAAACATTTATCAAATCTAATGTCTAGAAGCAGATACACCGTTAGGAATGAGAAAGATCAAATAGAAAGATATTATGGGGAGAATGAAAATATTAAGAGATTGGGGCTCCTGGATGGCTCAGTCGTTAAGTGTCTGCCTTTGGCTCAGGTCATGAGGGTCCTGGGATCGAGGCCAGCATCGGGCTCCCTACTCTGTGGGAAGCCTGCTTCTCCTTCTCCCACTCCCCCTGCTGGTATTCCCTCTCTCGCTATCTCTCTCTCTGTCAAATAAATAAATAAAATCTTAAAAAAAAAAAAAAGAAAATATTAAGAGATTTACTACCACCAAATCAGTGACAAAACAGAAAATGTAGATGAAGCGGGATATCTTCTAGAAGAGTACAAATTCCCAAAATCGATTCCAAAGTAATAGAAAACATGAAGAGATCAGTAACCCTGAAAGTGAAAGAGCGCTCGAATAAAGTACCTCCAAAACAGACATCAGTCAAGATGGTTCCTTTGGAACAAAGTTCTATCAGTCTTTCAAAGAATAAGTCATTCTTTATTACACACACACACACACAGACACACACATTAATCCCATTCCTGAATAGAGACATTAAGATACTAATAGATTACAGCAGTAGATGTGCCATGGTCAAGCTGGATTATTCCAGAATGCAGGAGTGGCTCAACATACTGATTTAGGAGAGAAAACCCACATGATCATCTATAACAGATATCTGCAAACTATTGCTCACTGGCCGGCCACCTGCTTTTGTAATTTAAATACAGTGTGTGGTGTCTTCTCAGCTACAACAGCAGAGTTGAGTAATTGAGGCAGAGACCTTAGGTCCCCCAAACCTAATATATTTACTCTCTGGCCCTTTTTAAAAAAGATTTATTTATTTATTTATTTATTTATTTATTTATTTATTTATTTATTTATTTATTTAAGGGTTGGGGAGACACCAGGACTCTATCTCATGACCCTGAGACCACAACCTGAGCCAAAACCAAGAGTCCGATGCTTTTGTACATAGGGCTGCCTCTGCCAATAATTTTCATGTGATGTGGATATAAAAAGGCAATAAATCAGGGTGGTTGGGAGCTACGACTTGGGAGCCAGACTAGCAGAGTTCAAATCCTGCCCCTCCTAGCTGTGTGACCTTGGATAACTACTTAACCTCACTGTGCCTTAGTAATCTATAAAATGAACAAATAATAGTACCAATTTGATAGAATTATGGTGAGAAATAAATGAGTCAATAGGAATAAAGAGCTTAGAACAGTGCCTAGCACATAAGTGCAATGTCAGTATTTACTGATATCAGTGATCATGATATTGTTGTTTCTTTGATACGGACCAGGTTAGCTTCTTGGCCAAGGGCTGGCTCTCTCACAAACTGCCAGTGGTTGCATAGCTGGCCATAGTCTTTTCCAGAAGGCCATTTGGCTGCATGTTTCCTCAGCCTTAAAAGTGTACATATACTTTGACCCATCAACCTGTCCTAGAAATCTATCTGAAGACAGTAATCGTAGATATGCATAGAGATTTAACTTCATTTATAATAGTAAAAAATTGGAAACAATTTAAGTATCCAACAATAATGAACTGTTTGGGTAAACTGAACATCCACGTGATCAAGTATTATGCAACATAAAAAATGATGCAATTGAAATAGATTTATTGACACAGAAAGCTATTCACAACTGATGAGATTAATAAAAGGTTAATAAATGAATAGTGTGATTTCATTTTAAGTAAAAGGACCAAACCCCAAATATTCATAGCAATTACCTCTGAATGACAGCATTATAAATGTTTTGTTTATTCCTTTTATTTTTGAGCATCACTCAAAATTTTCTAATTTTTCTTGATGTGCATGTATTCCTTACATAATTTTAAAAATTAAAGATTTTTAAAATAAAGGACAATTGCAGGATGCTTTGAAGAAAAACATCACCAAGAAAATGAAAAGATAATTCACAGAATGGGAGAAAATATTTACAAATGATATATCTGAAAAGGGATTTGTAACCAGAATATATGGAGAATTCACACAACTCAATAATAAAAAGACAAATAACCCAACTAAAAAGGAGCAGTGCATTTAAATAGACATTCCTCTAAAGAAGATCAACAAATGGATAATAAGCACAGGAAAAGGTGCTCGTCGTTAGCCAACAGGGAAACGTAAATCAAAACCACTGTGAGAAAACACTGCATATCCACCAGGATGGCTATCATGAAAAGTCCGATAATAACAAGTGTTGGTGAAGACATGGAGAAACTGGAACGTTACTGATGAGAACGTGAAAGTATAGAGTCACTTTGGAAAACAATCTGGCAGTTCTTCAAAAGGTTCAACAGAGAGTTATCATGTGACCCAGCAATTCTACTCCTAGTTATATAACCAAGAGAAATGAAAACTTCCATCTACACTGAAACTTGTGCAGGAATGTTCAGGGCAGCATCATTCATAACAGCCAAGGCATAGAATCCAAATGTCCATCAATTGATGAATGGATAAAGAAAATGTGATATATCTATACATTTGGCAATAAAAGTGAAGAATTGATGCACATTAGAACATGGATGAACCTTGAAAACAGTAGCTGAGTGAAAGAAGTCAATCACAAAAGACCACATATTTTATGATTCCATTTATATGAAATGTCCAGAATAGGCAGCTCTGAGACCAAAAGTAAATGAATGGTTGCCTAGGAACTGGCAGGTGACTGCTCTTAGGTACAGAGTCTCTTTGGAGTGATAAAAACATTCTAAAATTGATTATGGTGATGGCTGCACAACTCTGTTAATATACTAAAGAACACTGAATTGTACACGAAATAGGTACTTGTATTATGTGGATTATCTCAATAGAGCTGTTAAAATAAAAAAGAACAAATGATCAAATACAAGCTTATGACCTCTAAAAGCAGGAATCTCAAGTATGTATTCTAAGGAAATAAGAGTTAAATTTTTTTTCAAAAGAATAATCAAATGGTCACCAAAAAGACCTAAATCTTAGCATACCCAATTTTCCTCGAGAACCTCTCTCAGCTGTAATTTCCTCATCCCTCAAAGTTCCAGGCAGGGTCCAGTGGCTGGTGAGGAGCACAGGCAGTGGGTGGCCTTCCTAACTCCAGGTTACACCAGATGGCCTGCCGCTCAGTGGTTCCTGTCCCCCTCTTCTTCCTGCATCCCTCAGGCTAACGTCTTCTAATTCCACCCCCTTGGCAGACATGATACATGTAGCAGAATCATAATTTGTATATTAACTAGTTTATTTTTTGCCTCTACACTCCTCTGCTTACCCCTTTGATCTTCCCTGCTTCTACTCCCTTGCTCCTCTCTGGAAACTGTCGTACTTCTGGCCAAACCAACCTGGTTTTAACTCTACTGCACATCCTCCCCACACAACCAAATGTGGCCAGAGGGGACGAGCAAAGGAGTTGCTGTTCTCACTCCAAGTTCACATCACAGCCTCAAGTGGCTCCCAGTGCTGTCCATCCCCCCCACCTCAATTTTCCAGTCCTCCCATCTCTTAACACCACCATCCCGTACCTTCTGCTTTCTCCCCAGACCTCCGCCACCTCCTCCCTCTGCTCACTCTTGGCCAGTGACCCTGCTTCCTCCTTCTCTTGGAAAGCAGAAGCAATCAGAAGAGACCTTCCGCAAGCCCTCAGCAGCATCTGCACCACATCCTGCCTTCCCTCCTGTCACCAGGTGTGCTCGGCTTGCACCCGACCCAAGGCCAACCCCTGCACTTCTGCCCTAGGTCCCGTGTCCCTGGATTACTCAAGGACACCACTCCATGATCCTCCTCACCCTTGCCCAGGCCATCGACATGCATCTTTACTGGGTCACTCCACCGGCATTCAAACAGGTGACACTAGTACTCTGTCACTTAAAGAAAACTCTCTTTCTCCTTTGGCTCCCAGCTAATTCCTTTCTCCCCTTTACAGAAAAACTTCTAGAAAGAGTTAGCTACACTTGCATCTAATTCTTGTTTTTCCATTGTCCCTGTTCAACCAAAGCTTGTCAAGATCACCAGTGACTCCAACGATCAATCTAGCAGCAGTATTTGATATGGGCAGTCGCTCCTCTCTCCTTCAAACATCCCCCTTGCCTTACAGAGGACCAGGGTGATGTCCTCCCCCATCACTGGCCAAGCCTTCTCCATCTCTGCTGATTCCTCCTGGTCACTCACCCTTTGGTCATCTGAGTGCCCCAGGGCTCTGGGCTCAGACCTCTTCTCCTCTTCATCCACTCTCACTCCCTGGGGTTCTCCTTGAGACTTACATCTTTAAATGGCACCGATGCTGATGAATCCCATGCTGAGCTCTCTCCAGCCTGGATGACTCCTCTGAACTCCAGCCCCCCATTTCACATCTCCCACTGGACATTTAGTAAGCATCCCAAATGTACTATGTCCAGAATCCAACTCCTGACCATCCTCCACCCACCTGCTCCTTCCAGGCTCCCTCGTGTAAATAAATGGTAATGCTTTCTTCCAGATGCTCAAGCCCAAAACCCTGCAGTCACCTTTGAGTCCTTTCCTCATGCCCCACGTTCAGCCCATCGGCAAATCCTGTTGGTGCCACCTTCAGTGCCTATTCAGAACCAGACCACTTCTCCCAAATCACTACCCCCCTGTTCCCCAACATCTGGAATATTGCACCAGTCTCCCAACTGGCCTCCCTGCTTTCAGCCTTGCCCCAAATCTATCCTCAACACAACGGCCCCACAGGAGCACGTCAGCCCTTGGTGCAATCCCTCCAGTGATTTGCCAACTCTACTCAGGATAAAGCTAAAGCCTCTAGTGATGTGGTCCCCTCACCGCCCTGATCTCATGCCCTTTCTCTTTCCTCCTCATTCATGCTCATCAGCCACAATGGCCTGCATGGTCCTTGAGTACTTCCAGTACCCCCATGCTCTTGCCAGGAGCTCTATTCCTCCCATAGACCCATAGGTCACTTCTTCACCTCCTTCTAGTCTTGACTCAAATGCAATCTGCTTTACCCCCTTCTTTGCCAGATTTTAAATCATGACTCCTCCCCCCAGCAAATCCTATCCCCTCTTCCTTGCTTTTTCTCCCTAGCAATTATCACCATCTGACATGCCATGTATTTTATTTAGGTATTTGTTTGTTGTGTCTCCTTCCCCATGAGGGCAGAGATCTCTATCTTTTTTAACAGTCTATCCCTAGTACTTTGAACACTGCCTGGCACGTATTTGGAGTTCAGTAAGTATTCGATGAATATATAAATGCTTAAACAGCGGGGATGAAGGGGGATATTTGGCTTTTAAATTTCCAAAGGCAGATAACACTGCTATTTTAAAAAATAGGTTTAAGAGGATGTTTTGTCCAGCCAGTTTTCCCACCCTTCCAGAGGAGGTGAAAGTGTAGAGGGGGAGAGGAAGAAAGAACTAGAGCTTTGTGATGGTTTTGATGAGGCACACCCACACCCTGGCCCCCAGGTTAGCTCCAAAGTTTATATGGAAAACACCCCTCCATAGCTCAGGGGATCTAGTAAACAATGGCCCAGAAGTTGCCAGAGGAATGGGGACATGGGGCACTTGGCAGAGATGGCTGCATGGGTATCATGGGAGAGAGAGCCATGGAGACTTCTGCATTTCCTATAGACCCCAGAGTGTCATGAAAGAGTGGCCAAATTGTACCATGTTTCCCAGAAGGGCTGAAAATTAGTCGAGAGAGAGCCAGGGGACCTGAAAGGGTCTTGTGGCCGAGATAACAAGCTATTGTCTATGTGGTCCATGGGCCCAGAAATCAGCAGGCCAGACACATACTGGTGACCAGGGGTCTCTGCCTATGGAGGTCATGACATTCTGGAAGCCCAGCCCAGAATTTAGCTAGCCTTCCAGGGGTAAGGACAAGGAGGAAAAGCCCCAAAGTGACTCAGCTTAAACCTGAACTACTGAAGGATACCAGGGCTTCTCTGCCATCAGGAAAAATGTGAGCTCGAAAAGGAGATTAAGTTGAATTACAGGAAAATAAAGCTATGTTTTTAACACACTCACAGATGTGACTTGAAAATACCATTCCTGCTAGTTTACTAATTTGGCTTCTGATAGAGTTATTTCAAGCCCACTTCTTCCTTCTCTTCCTTCTCTTCCTCAGTCCAAGAATAAGTTAGCACACCCAGAAGAATGAGCCCCACAGAAACAGGACAGCCCTTCCAGTCTTAACCCTGGTGTGTCAAAGCCAGCACCACCACTCGCCCCCCCTCAATGTCAGTGGAATCCCATCATCCAAAACTCTAGAAGAGTTATGGTCATATGTTCTCAAATTCCAAGTGTGCTCTTGACCTCATTTTGCAATAGCCAAGCATCTAGTTTTGGAACATAGCAAAGAGGAGAAACAAGCAAAAGGCTTGTTTGCTAAGTGTCATCTCAGGCTTTAGCAAGAATTCTGGCCATTAAAACTTTATATCCCCCTGCCCAAAGTTCAAGGCCCCTCATCGTTCAGCCAGCCAAGCAAGTAAGTCTGATCAAGGCACGGACTGGCAGCCTCTCCAATTTCAGCTAATAGCCAGCATTCAGTTCCTGAGCAACCAGAGCCATGTAACAAAGACATGCTTCTCTGGGCTTGATCCAGTGTAATGGGCACCCTAATCCCTCTGAAGACCCAAATCAGCACAGCACACACTGAACAGTTAATCTCCCATTTTCATTCAATGGACCTAACACATTTCATGAATATAGACAGAAAAATTGACAACAATAAATCTAAGCCTGACTTTCTGTGCAGTGAGGAAAGTTGAGAGTGGGGAGGAGGTCTCACTTGTGTTTTCTCCCAGGATGACCACTTGAATCAAAGAGAGAAGTTCCCGGTCAAATTCATTTGTCACCGAAGTTACAATGTTAAACTTTGCTTGGGTCACTTAGTAGTTCTTGGGAACTACTTAGTAGTTCCATATAAAAAGTCTATTTTTTAAAAATAATTTTAAGCAGGCCTTCATTACTTATGTCAACCCAGAGGTAGATATCCTAGACTGTGTTGAGAGTGATTTCTCTCATAGCACAAATCATTATCATCAAGATGGTAATAATATAACCCAACATTGGGTTTATGGTGAGGCTATGGGCTGATGTCTATAAAGAGACTTTATGACCTGTAAAGTTTACTGTGATAAATATCCTTGTTGATACTGCCAACATCATCAGTTTGATCCCTAGTACCAATGCCCTAAAACTCAATAGCTGTGTAACTAGAATAATGATATGATGCCTCTCATTCTTTAATTAATGCCCTCAGTTTTAAGCAACGGAGACTATTTGCTCATGCACGCACAAATACAAATGCAGACATAACATACGAGTACTTATGCCTACATGTAGACCAGACAAACCCCCAAACACACAAGCACCCCAATTTCCAACCTGCCCCACCCCACTCATACAAAACCTCTCCTGCCCCCCAAATCCACACAAACATGTGCCCACAGCCAGCTACCATGTTGATTCAGCAGAACTCTACATACTCATAACAAAAATCACTTAATTATTTTCACAAGTGGAACACGGGGCTTTCAACCTTTTGTTGACACTCCCTATAGTCCTGCCTCTGTGTCTGCTGTAGAGATCATGACTCCGCTTACTCTGACTTCAGCTGGACCAGCAGAGGTGGGAGGGAAGGCAAGACCTTTAACCAAAATGCTGAATTGCTTCCAAAAGGCCCAGTGAGTAAGTCTGCCTGAAATCTAGCAAAGTCAAGCAGATGGTGAGCAGAAAAAGGTCAAGACCTGATAATTTGACTACTGGCCTGTTCCAGACGGGAGACCCAAGTGGGGTGGGGAACCTCTGGGGAATGCCAGCTTACTAGCCCTCTCCCAGCTCTGGAGCCTAAGGTAGGTAAGATGCATGAGCTCATGACTTGGTCCTCTGAGGACAGCATGACCACATACACCCATGCAGAAAGCCCAGAGGAATGGGATCTATCCAGTAGGGTGAATGAAAGAAGAGCCCATCAGAGTCTTCTCACCTATGAAGAAAGCAATGAGACATCACAAATTCAGAATTTGTGATGGTTCCAACAGGGCCTAGGCAAAAGCTTTCCTTACCTTCTTCATTCTGCTTATGTAGACAGTTTTGCTTAGCAAGAGTTCCAACAATCTACTTAAGAGAAAAACTATTTTTGAAGGCTTTCCCGGGACTGCTGAAGCATTCATCAAACTAGAGACACTCATCTTAGCTATCTTAAATTCAATTTAAAAAGTATTTTGGGGGAGCCTACTATGTGCCAAAGTCGACCTACTTTCTAGTTACTGTGTGCATTTTCATACACAAAATCACATTACTTTTCAAATATTTTCTATTTTGAATTTGCTGCTACTTCAGTCTGGCTTCCCCACCCTTCATTTAATGTCAGAGAGGTGTTAAAGATACTGGCTTGGTTAATAAGCTTCAATGAGCATCCTCGGTGAGGGGAGGGGGGGTGGTTACTCAGCCATGAGCACTGCACCAAGTTCCAAGCACTGTCCTGACCCAGACTAGAGGGAAGGGGCGACAGGGACAGGACAGTTAGGGGTAGGAAGGCACGCAATGAGACCTCAGAGAGAACTTCTTGTCCTGCAGATTTCCACAAAAAGCTGAGCATTTTTTCACTGAGAAGAGATGAACCTTTTCTCTCTGGATGGGAAAACAGGTCCCTCGCAGACCAGGGAAAGATCTTTTGGGAAGAGGGGAGTATATGGCGGGTGGAGGCAGACACAAGGAGGGCTGGTTGAAGGGGGCTGGGGCCTCCTCCTGCCTGATGAGGCCCTGGAGTTTGCCAGACAAGTTTCACCCCGGGCTGTCCCCCCTGCAGTGTGCATCGAGGGAGGAGGGGTGCACCCCCGAGGAGACCACAGGAATGCCAAGCAGGGGAAAGGAGCCCGGAGCCAAGGGCTCCGGCAACGAGGATCCAATATCGGCGGGTGACTCCAGCCCCCGTAACAGGAGAGACCGTAAAGTATGTGCTCTGCTTCCCAACCAGCAAACACAGCAAATAACCAATTACTCCAAATAGCTAACAGATTTCGGCTCTGATTTCCCTCCCCTTGCCTCCCCTGTGCCTTCACTTGTCATTTGATGGGCGATTTGTATTTGCTCGGAGAAAATGAGAGAAGGAATGACTCACAAAGGAAGGTCCAGATTACATGCAGTGACAGGCATCAAACCTCCCTCATCAGAACTAATGGGAGTGGGGGGAGGCCAGGCTGCATTGGCAACACATCTGAACCAGAGATATTTTTAAAGAAGTACAGTTTTGTACTTTCGAGCACATACAGTAATTCTTGCTAAACCAATATTGCCAAATATATGTCCTTAGGAAACCTACTTTAGGGAGAAGATAGGTATCTTCTTAATTAGCACATCTGCTAGATACCAAAGTACAGGTAAAACCCTTCGTGTTATTAAAGTTAAAATACTCCCCCTCAAACGCTCAAGTTCAGAGGTGCAACGGTGAAGTTCTGAGACAAACTACCTTGGGTGCCTTCTGGAAATGCTTCCTCACTTGGGAGCCACACCCTGTAATTGATTCCTTTGCTCAAAAAACCTTTGCTTCAAAGTCTTGGGATAAACTGTTGTCAGTATTCATGAGCTGCAATGAGGCATTCCCCCAAAACTTGGAATTAAGGGAAATAGGGCTGCCCTTGGAGAATTAGACCATGAAATCAATGCAGAGTGGTTCAGAGCAAGGACAGGCAAAATCACCTCAAACCAGAAGAGTGGCTCTTACACTAAGCCTTAACCCTAAATGGGTAGGTTGTATTAATACATCTAGAGAAAGAATATGTCAGTGAAAAAAGGAATTGACCAGTCCCACAAATACAAGAGAAGGGAGGGTTGGCTGTTGACAGTTGCGCACATCAGTACCCTCACGATGGTCCAGACCTTTGGAGTTGGATGGATCTGTCCATCTCAGTCAGCTGCCACTAAATTTCAAGTAACAGAACTATCTCTCCTAATTCCGATTTTTTACTTGTATACGATCACAACTGGGCTTCCCAATTGCTGAATCTGTAAGATACCATGGGCTGAGCCATAACCCAAGGTCATGTCCCCCAGGCAGAAGTATTTCTCACTGTAAACTCATGAACTGTCAACCTCAGTTTGAGACTTGAATAATGAGTATCTAGCCCTAAACTCATCAGGTGTCTGAACCCACAAGGATGAGGATCCACCCACAATACTGTAGAAACTTCCCCCAAAGAACACCCCTGCCTGGTGGGCCTGGTGGGAGAGAGTCAGCTTTCCTTTACTTCAGAAACTCCTTACCTAGGAGTCAATAGGCAAGGACCTTGGCCCTGACCTAGTTAGCTAACACCTAGCTGCCACAATAAACATAGAAAACAAGCCCTTCAGTCCCATGGAAAAGAACTCTGATCCTGCTTTCCTTCTTACTTCTCCTACCCTGCTGGATTCCTAACTGAGCAAGGTAAAGATATAGCAGTCTCAGACTGTTTTCTTCTTCCTTTTATAAAAGTTTGAGATTAGAAGTGGTCCCCTGCACTAAATGGACAGAGCCCTCTGAGCTCTCAGTACTTGACAAGCAAGGACTTCCCTCTGTAAGGACAGATAGAAAGAAGAGAATAAGGTCTAAAAGAAGGGGAACAATATGAGGACTAAGACAAGTGCTATGTTAAAGAATTGAGTAAAAGACAGAAGAAAACAAATGACTACTTTATGTTTGTAGAAAGTCTTAAGAGGATACAAGAAGTTAGCGTATGCAGTCCTGAAGGACATATAACCAGCATGAAGACAAATATGACTGTCAAATGAAAAACTATAATAAAGACATCGATTTCTAGCAAAATGACAAACAAGAGGGCCAGAGAAAGTCTCCAAGAACACCTAAATTAACAGATAAGATGTCTTTAAAATTCTTTCTAAATGCATGCTTGAGCTGATGGGAATGTAAAGAAAATCCTTGGGGGCAAATGAGAAAGCAAAAATCCAGAGAAATAAGGAGCCAAAACGCAAACTAACTGTGGGGCCCAAAAAGCCCAAGCTGAACATTTAATTTTAGTGAATCTGGGTTTGTAGCATTTCCAGGCATCTGGTCAAGTAAACACATATCCTCTATGAAAGAATGTAACTTTCATCCGGGCCTCAAAGAACTCTCAGATAAATTTCCAAGGAACATGAGTTCACAATCAAAAATAGTATAAGACATAAGGAACAAGGCACCATGAGCAAGAGTCAGCTAGAAACACCAACTACATATCAGACTGTTAAGACAACAGGAAACAGAATTGTCAGAAATAGGACTTTTTAAAAAAAACTGTTTAAAAATATAAAAGACATTAAAAATTATGGCAAAGGAGCAAGAGACTTTCAAAAATAAATAAGCTGATTGCAGGGGGTGGGGAGGGAAGAACTTTTCAAGATAAAAATATAATACTTAAGACAAAACTCAATAGATGGGGTCAAATAGCCTTTAGAAACAACAAAAGACTTAATGAACTAGGAGATCTATCTTCAGAAATTAGCCAGAGTGCAACACAAAGAAACAATAATATTAACAATAATATGAAAGAAAGTTGAACTAACATGGAGAACAGAGAAGGTCCATGATAGATCTAATCAGAGTTCCAGAAGGAAATGATAGCGAGAATGGGGAATATGTAATGTTTAAAGAGATAGTGGTTGAGAACTACCCAGAACTAATTAAAAGAAGAAAAAAACCCAAAAAACAGTTCTCAGATTTAGGAAGACAACAGCACAATGGAAGCCAGAAGATAGTAAAATAGTCCCTTCAAAGTGCTGATAGAAAATAAGTGTCAGCAAAACTAGTATTTCCAAAATAAGGGTGAAATAAAAATATTTTCAAGAAATAATTAAAAAGTGAGAAAGTTTACAATGAATTGATTCTAATCATAGGAATTTCTATAAGCTCTATTTCAGGAAGCAAGAAGATAACCCAGGAGGAAGAAGACTGGCATATAAAACAAAATAGTAAATGTTGGCATAGCTAAGGGAAAATGGATTACTTTAAAAAATGATATTGCTTTTTAAATGTCACCTATTTATAAAGGTACAACTAAAATATTGAACAGAAGTTTATAACTTGGTATGTGATTGGAATTGAAGTATTCTAATTTCCTTCTGGAACTTATTCTGGAGGAGGCTATAAATATTAATTAGACTTAGACTTTGCTAAGTTGAATATGCATGATAAAGTTTCTACACTAATCACTAAAGGAATAGAAACAATGTATAGTTTTGAAACTGAAAAGGAAGAAGGAATGAGGAGGGGGAGGTAATCTTTCAATCCGAAAAAAAAAAAAAAAAAGGGGAAAAAAGGGCAGGATGAATAAAGACAAAAAATAAGATAGAAGAAATAAATCCAAATATATCAGTAAACACAATTAATAACTGGACTCTTCAACTCTCTAGTTAAGAAAATAATATTGCCAGAACACATAAAAGAAAAAACAGAATCCATCTATTTGCTGTTCACCAAAGAGACACCTGAAACAAAGTCACAAAAAAGTTGAAAGTAAAACAATAGAAAAAGGTATACTAGGAAAATACTGGCCAAAGGAAGCTGGTGTAGCTATATTAACATGAGACAAAACAGATAAAACAGTCTCATTAGATATTTTAAATTTAAAAGTAGATATTTTAAAAGGCAAAGGGGCAGAGGTTCACTACATATCATTAAAGGATTCAATTTTCTAGGAAGATAGGAGAATTCTAAAATTGTTCGTGGCTAATAACACAGCATCAAATATGTAAAGGAAAAGTATCATAAGGAGAAAAATGACAAATATCAAATCAAAGCAGGATGTTCTAATACACCCTCTAGAAATTAATGAATGACACATACAAAAATCAGAATAAAAATAGATTTAAATAACACAATTAACAAGTCTGATCTAAATGGATATGTTATATGTAAAACCCATTTGGAGACTAGATATTCTTTCCAAGCAAACACAGGACAGTTGCAAAAATTCATCATATAATAGGTCATAAAGCAAGTGTCAAGAACCATAACATATAGACCACATTTTCTGAATCATAGCACAGTTAAGCTGAAACCAGTAGCAAAAAGATAACTTAAAACATAAGCTAGGAACTTCTAAAACCTATTTTTAAGCAATTCAGGTATAAAAAAGAAATATAGCAAAAATCAGTAAGTACTTATAGAACTGGAAAATAACAACAACAACAACAACAACAACAACAAAACAGTCATCAAAACCTGTGGGATGCATAAAGCAGTACTTAGAGGGAATTTTATAGCCTTAAATGTTTATACGAGAAAAGAAGAAAGTTTGAAAATTAATGAACTAAGCATAGCCCTTAAAAGGTTAAAAATATAATAATCCTCCCCAAAAACAGAAGGAAGGAAATGATAAAGAAATTAATAAACTAGAAAACAAGGAAACAATAAAATATCAACAGAGCTAAAAACTGGTTCTTTGAAAAGACAAAAAAATCTGACAAATTCTGGCAAAAATAATAAAATATAATACCAGGAATTAAAAGGAACATAAATGAAAGAAGAAAAAATTGAAAAAGTAAGAGGTTATTGTGAGAAATGCTACATCCATAGTTTTTAGGAAGAAATTAAAATATAAATCACCCAAAGTGACTCACATAGAAAAAGAAAACCTCAAAGGTCCTATAGACATTTTTTCAAATTGTATCAGCAGTTTAAAATATCCCCAAGAAAAATACTAAGTCTAGACGGCTTTAGAAATGAATCTACCAAACATTCAGGCAAGAGATAATGTAAAGCTTTTTTCATTCATTCAGAGATTAGAAAGAGTATATATGCCCCAAGTCATTTTATAAGATTAGTATTATCTAAATACCAAAACCTGAAGAAAACAGTATCAGAAAAAGAAACTTCAAGCGATCACCACTCACAGTAATTGATGCAAAAAAAAAATTCCTAAACTAAATATTTGCAAACTGAATCTAGCAATGCAGAAAGAAAATAATAATAATAATATATCATGACCAGGATAGAGTGTTTCAGAAATGCAAAGTTGCTTTAGCATTTAAAAAAAAAAATCTCTTAATGTAATTCACCACATTAACAGATTAAACAAATTATATGATCACCTCAACAGATACATTAAAAACATTCAATAAAATTTCATATTATTCATGATAAAAACTCTTTGCTAACTAGTAATCATTCGCCCAATGCACCAGTGGTGTAACATAAAAATATTCACTTTTAAATTAGAGCAGATAAGAATGCTCTTATCAGTTACATAGAACATTAAACTGAAGGTCCTAGGCAATGCAATAAGATAGGAAAAGGAAATAATAAAAAAGAAAAAGAAATTAGAAGTACACAGAAGAATCAAAACTGTGATTAATCACAAATTATATGATAGACTACACAGAAAAAAAACAGAAAAATCATCAAATCAGTGGAATTAATAAGAGTTTAGCAAAGCTTCTGAGTATAATATCAGTAAATGAGAATAAATTTCATTTACATACAAGCAAAAAATAATTAGAAAATTGTACCTTTAAAAATCCAAGTAAAAATAACAATGAAGTACAAAATAGCTAGAACTAAATCTAATAAAAGTTGTACCAGACTTTTTTGGAGAAAATTATAAGTGTCTATTGAAAAACATTAAAGAATACCTAAATAAAAGGAGATATTTATCATGTCCATGTTTAAAAGGCAATATTATAAAAATGTTCTCCCCAAATTGATCCAGAAATTCACTCAATCACAAATCACAACAGTTTTTCTAAAGAAGTTGACAAGCTAATTCTAAAATTGAGATGGAAAAGCAAAAGACAAGAATAGCAATGACACTTGTAAAGATGAACAAGGTAGGATATTTCCTTTATGAGATATGAAGGTTTATTATAAAGCTATAGTAAACTAGACAGTAGAGTATTAGTACAGGAAAGACCAATGGAACAGAAAAGAGAGCCACAAACCAACCCACACTTACATGGAAACCTAATATATGACACAACTGTCCTTATAGATCAAGAAAGGATAGGTCATTCTATGATGATAAGAATTCACTGGTTATCTACATGGGAAAAAATAAAAAGAAATCTAATCCCTATCTCACATTTTGCACACAACACAAATCAATTCCAGATGGAATAAGGATTTAAATATGAAAAAAGCAAGATTTTAGAATTTTAGAATTTTGAGGAAAAAATATAGATTAATATCCCCTTTAAAAAAATTTTTAATAGACACTGGGGAGGGTATGTGCTATGGTGAGTGCTGTGAATTGTGCAAGACTGTTGAATCACAGACCTGTACCTCTGAAACAAATAATACATTATATGTTAAGAAAAAAAAAAAGAAGAAGATAACAGGAGAGGAAGAATGAAGGGGGGAAATCGGAGGGGGAGACGAACCATGAGAGACTATGGACTCTGAGAAACAAACTGAGGGTTCTAGAGGGGAGGGGGGTGAGAGGATGGGTTAGCCTGATGATGGGTATTAAAGAGGGCACGTTCTGCATGGAGCACTGGGTGTTATGCACAAACAATGAATCATGGAACACTACATCAAAAACTAATAATGTAATGTATGGTGATTAACATAACAAAAATTTTTTTTTTAATTTTTAAACAATGCAAAGATGGGGGGACAGAGAGAGAGAGATATAGCCTAAGAAATCCAAAATATATATAACAGGAATTTCAAAGGAAGAGGGCTTAAAAATGACTAGAAATTAAGGAAACTAACCTAATAACAGAATTTTCGAAGAGTTGATTCCTTGGATGAAAAACCACCATAAAAGTAAAAATGATAACATAAATCACAAAATTAGGAATGAGGATAAAAACAGAACAGATACAGAAATGTTTTCTTTTATTATAGTAATATATACAAATTTATACTAATGTAATAAGCAATATCTGGGAATATCTAAGCTACCAAATTGACAGAAGTAGAGAGTGAACAAAAAATCCCCTTCCAAAATAGATCCTGGGCCCACTTTTCACCAAAAAAAAGGACAGGGTAGATGTATCTTATACAATTATACAAGATATGCCTTCCTGAAAATCTAAAATTCAAAATTCATGTAACATAGCACCATTTTCTTTTGTTTTTAAGATTTATTTATTTATTTGAGAGAGAACGCGTGCGCACAAGTGGGAAGAGGAAGAGAGAATTTCAAGCAGACTCCTGTTGAGCATGGAGCCTGATGGAGGGCTTGATCTCATGACCCTGAGATCATGACCTGAGTCTAAATCAAGAGTCTGACCCTTAACAGACCGACCCACCCAGGCACCCCACATAGCACCATTTTCAAAAAAAATTATAAGTATCCTATTTATCAGCTAAACCATAAATACAATTCACTTGGCCACCACCTTTTAAGTTACATGATTGTTAATCATTTTTCAAATTTAGGTTGATTCATATTACTATACATTTTATACATAAAGCAAGACTATTGATTTTTTTTTCTATAAACTGTTTATTTAGTGCAATTTCCAATGTGTGTAATTCAGATTCAGAGTGGCTTTAGTGTATTTTCAAATGTCTAAGAAACAGTAATTCTCATGCCGTAGAGACTGTTCAAGAGCACAGAAAAAGAGAGAATACCTCAAAAAAATATTTTATGAAACTATTATAATTCTGGTATCAAAACCTAACAGAGACAACTTAAAAGTGATACTTATTAATAGAGATACAAAAATCCTAGGTAAGTAAGAGCAACTCTAACTCATGATGTAGACTAGAAGTTCTCACAAACTTGCCGCTCACCAGAGTCAACAAATACTATTCATTTTCTCCACTAACAATCTAAGGCACGGAGCCAGCTAAAAGCTGGTTTGCCACTAGAGCTCCCATGGAGGACCTGCCAGCTTACAAGAGTCACTGTGTTGGTTTCCAAACCCATTTATGCCAGTTGTACTAACACGGTAATTAGATCAATAAGCCAATATCACAAAAATATATACAAATTGAATTTAAAAAGGGCATCTAGAAAATGGATTTAATGATTTTTTTAACCGATGAAAATTAAGAATGAGATTTTTAAGTTTTTATTCAAATTCCAGTTAGTGAACATAGAGCATAATATTAGTTTCAGGTGAATCACAATACAGTGATTCAATAGGTGAATTCAAATAGATGATGGGGATTAAGGAGCGTACTTGTTTTGAAGAGCACCGAGTGTTGTATGGAAATGTTGAATCATGAGTGAGATTTTTTTTTTTAAGATTTTATTTATTTATTTGACAGAGAGAGACACAGCGAGAGAGGGAACACCAGCAGGGGGAGGGGGAGAGGGAGAAGCAGGCTCCCCGCAGAGCAGGGAGCCCGATGTGGGACTTGATCCCAGGACCCTGGGATCATGACCTGAGCCTAAGGCAGTCGCTTAACCGACTGAGCCACCCAGGCACCCTGAGTGAGATTTTTTAAAGGAAGGGTATGGGAGGGAGGAATCGTAAATTTTTAAAAGGACTCCACAGTCTGATTTTTCTGCAGGTATCATTAAGATCTCATCAAACTTTAATAAACCTAAAGGAAAAATCATAGATAATTTTGGATGTGGCTTATACCAGAAGGATGACATGACACTCTAATAGCAGATCCAAATTTAAAGAGGCCTTGGCAACATCAAATAATTGGCAGAGGAAGATACATAGACAGGGTTAGAAATAAAATGTTTACAGTGTGTATGCATGGCTTTTAATCAGTCCCCATTCAATCAACGTTTTCAATTAGCCAACCAACTACCTGTCTGATTGCATTGGATAAGAGGACTTCAATTATAGTAAATTATAATACCATGACCAATTGACCAATTTGGGTTTACCCCAGGAATGCAAGACAATTGTACATTGTATAAATAGAACAATAGAAAACAAAATAATCATCTTGAGAAATGCCAAATGGCAGTAGATAAAATTAAATTCCTATACCTTATTTTTAAGCTATTAATAAACTAATAATAAAGGACACAACCTTGACAAAATCAAGAATATCTATCTGAAACTACCAATAATTATCACAATTAATGGGAAAATGGTAGAAGCTTTTCATTAGAATCAGTAACTAAACATGTTTGCTCACTAGCAGCTCAATTATCAAATGTTATTCTGGAAAAAGGAATAAGGTATAATTATTAGAAAGATAGTGACATATATATTACTGTTTGAAGGAAACCATCTTACCTACCTGGAAAACCCAACAGAATCAATGAACAACTCTCAGAACTAATAAAGGAGCTTACTAAAGAGTCTGTTTCAAAGTAAATATACAAAATATTGTTTCCCTATATTCTAACAATAAGCAATTAGACCAAATCACTAAAAAAAAAAAAAAAGATATTCCATGTAGATAGCAACAAAGGCTTTAAAATGCCTAGGACTAAACATTAAATGGGCTGGACCTATTTAAGGTAAACAAAAATAACTCCTCTAAGAAACAAAATAAAAGACACTAGTGGAAATTAGTATCATTAATGTCCAATGATAGGGGAGTAGTTAAAACTTTATGGATGTTCATATAACGGAATGACATGCAACCACGTTTTTAAAGACTATAAAGATAGGGAAAAACATCCACAATATACATTTAAATAAAGGAAAATACAGATTATAAAAAAGTACAATATGATTCCAATTTTGTTTTTAAACAAAAGGATGCACACATGCATAAAACATATCTAAAAATGTAAAGCACATCAAAATCTTAACAGTGTTTATCTCCAACTGGTAGGAATACAGGTGGTTTTCACTTTCCGCTTTACCCTGTGTTGTGTTTTCTATATTTTCTACAATGGGTAAATCAGAAAAAATTAAAAATATACATTGCCTCTTCCTAGAAATCCATAAGACAGCAATGCCTCCCCCTGCACCATGAACAGAATGTAACTGTTGGCAGGTTCTATCTCTTAGGGCTCCCCCAGCAGCTCAAGGGCTCTCAGCGTGGGACTTCACGAGGACATGGTGAAGGCTAAACACCAAGTCATCTTCCCTGAGGGACCACTAAAGATAACACCAAGAAAATCAGCCCAGTTGCAGCCTGTGGGCCCCGGCAAACCTCTCAGAATCTGCTCAAGACTACCAAGGTTCCTCAGTCAACACACTTTTCATGCCTCTGGGAGGGACAGAGAAAATCAACCTGCCATTGCCCACAGAAGCTTCTTGGGTCCCACCTCCCAGCGGTCCAGATCTAATCTAGAGACTTCCCTGTTTCCACTGGCCCATGCAACCCCACCAACCCTCTGGTCCTCATGCTGGTAAACAGGATTAAGGTAAATCCCAGGATTAGGTAAAACCCGCAAGATGCACTAAGAGGTAACTCAGTGCTGTCTATTTCTGAGAATCTTCCCCTAGCTGGCTCCCCACCCCTCCTCCAAGACACAGGACAGGTCACTGTTTTCTGCTGGATCTCAGGAAATACAGTTGATCCCAAACAACATGGGTTTGAGCAGCATGGGTCCACTAAGACACAGATTTTTCCAATAAATACAATACAGTGTTGTAAATGTATTTTCTCTTCCTGATCATTTTCCTAACAGCATTTTCTTTTCTCTAGCTTACTTTATTGTAAGAATACAGTATGTAATACACAAAACATACAAAATACGTGTTATTGACTATTTATGTTATCAGTAAGGCTTCCTGTCAACAGTAGGCTATTAGTAGTCAAGGTTTTAAGGAGTCATAAGTTATCTGTGAATTTACTATCGTGCGGGGGCTGGTGCCCCTAACCCCCATGTTCTAGGGTCAAATGTAGTTCCTTTCTTCCCCTCCCACTCCCCTTCCTCCGTTCCCTTCCTTAACTCCCTACCCCCACCCCCAAACCCCCAGGGAAATCAAAGAGCCCACAAATAGGTAAACAATACATACATGAAGACTGGATGGAGAAGATGCCATGTTAGTGGGGGCAGGGCCCAACAGACCGTCTGCAAGCTACAAATTAAACACGCTGGTTAGCAACAGGACTAGAGAAACCACTTCAGGGAAGACTGGACAGCCCCAAGGAAGGAGAGCTCCAACCAGGGAGGCTGTAGAAGCTGTGGGAGGAACATGTGTTTTGGAGTTAGGTAAGACTGGTCTAAATCCTGGCCCCACTGCTCTATCAGCTGGCTGTGTGACCTTGGTCAAGCCCCCTGACCTCTCGGAGTCAGCATCCCCATCCAGAGAACAGGTACAAAGCCCGGTTCCCAGGGCAACAGTGAGTGTGGAGGAGATGAAGGCCACGCACAGCTAGCACAGCTGAGGCACGTGCAAGGGGCTCGGCCAGTGCTCCCTCTCGCCCGCTTTCTCACTCCCCTTGGCACCACTCACTCAATGCCATTCTCACATGCCCTCCCTACTCAGACCTCCCCGTCTCAGATGTACTCCAAGCTCCCCATCGTCCCTGGTGGTTTCTTCTAACAGCTGGGCCACACCAACCCCTGCTTGGGCACGGTTCCGAAGTCTGGTTTCTGAGGCTTTTCTCTTCAAAGACAAGAACCAGGGCATCCTACGGCTTCCCCCAAGCCTGTAAAAGGGGGGACTCTGAGAGTGTTATAGCCCAACACGCCTTTGCTATCCTAGAGAAAACTTCCTGTATCCTTCTCTGGCATCAGATCCTTGCCTGCCGTCTTCTGGTCCTGTGACTCAGTACTTTATAGGGTGAATCCCTGGGCTGCAGGGTCCAGAGAGCCTCAGGAGTCAGGACTGGAGACAGGTGACTTTTTCAGAGACCACTATAATGGTCCCAGAGAAGGTGACAGCGCTCTGGGTGGATGAGTACCTGTCTAGGCAGACAAAGCCAGGAGATGCATTCCAGGCAGAGGAGATAACAAGTGCAAAGGAGTAGAGGAATAAACTATGGCACAGCCGAGAAAGCAAATGGCTCGGGAAGGCAGGCACTGGGCAGCAAGCAAATAAGGCTGGAGGGCTGAGGACACTTGCCAGGACACAGACTCCCAGGGTTAGACCCTGTCTGCCTTTGAACCCCAAGCAAGGGGCTCTGGAAGACTCCACAGGTGGCTGTCCTCTCCTTGACAGGAAGAACCTGGGAGACACACTCACCTGGGGGTCAGAAAGGGCTCAGGAAGGGCAGGAGGCAGTCTGCTGGGACCCAGAGGGGAGTCTTGGAACCCACAGACCCATCCCTGCCCTGTGAAGGGGGAGTCACTGAGGAGATCCTAACCTCCCCCAGACCAGCCTTACAGCTGCTCAGAGCCAGAAGCATGGGCAATGGCCAGTGGGCAGCAGGCCAGGCCACTGGATGGTGCCGGGGGGGCTGGCCACATGTGTTGGTGGATGTGGTGTGACCCCTGGCAGAGACTGGATGAACTCCACACAACCCCCCGCCCCGGCCGCCTCTGCCCCTCCCGCTCTCATCCTGAACCTCACAGAAGCCTTCTTGTTATTTTTAATACAGTTTGTTTTTAGAAAGGTGAGAGGGAAACCGGCAGTTCACCAGAGCAAAAGGGAGAAAAAATAAAGCTAAACACAGTGCTCCAAAGATCTGGTCCGGCTTCCGAAATTACACGTTCCCCTTTGGGACTCGGGCATAATTTGCTGCTCCAGTTCTGGGAGCACGTTGCCACCTTCACGGCGTCCCAGAGACTAGAAGTGGGGCAGCGGGCTCCAAATGAGCCCCAGCCGGGGAGCCGGGGGGGCGGCCAGCCTCAGCACCCCACCCCACAGTGTAGGGAGCAGGCTTCACGCCTCCTGATGTCTTCTCCATGCCAGCCTGCATTTCCCCCAATACCTGCCTACCTCATACGCATGCACACATGCACACACACATACACACGCGCATGCACACACACTCACACACGCAGTCCCACTGCCAAGCCCATGCTCCCACTCCTTTGCCCACCAGGAAAACCCTCCTCTCCCCTCTGCTGTTCTGACCCCACCGGCCTTTGAGGCCAGCCACCCCCCCGAAGCCTTCCTGATCACTTAGCCCATTCTGACCCACATGGGCCAAGAGAGTCCCTGATCTTTGTCCCTGGCTGATAAAGCATCTCATGTAAGATCAGCAACACACCTCTCATCTCTCCCAACCAGGGTGAAAATTTCAAGGTGTTCTCCTCTTTATCTCTCTTCACCATGCATATGGTCCCCACCCCCAGACCCAGAAATTCTCCTTCTCTGGAGACTTACAGGGGAGCCACCCCCCTTCCCAGGGTGGGCTCGCAGAATGATAGGCAAGAGTCACTCGTGACCGGGTGACTCCAGGGGCATCTCAGTGCCTGCACAGTGGGAGATGGGCAGGGTGGGCAGGGGCACTGCCTCTACTCTGAACTTCTGGACCCTCAGTAGGAGATGAGGGGGAGTATGCTCTGTGTGTGTCCTGCACACTCTTTCTCTCCACCGCTTCATAATCAGAACATGAAGAACCAGCTCAATGAAGATGCAGATTAGTAAACAGAGACCCCAACTGTATTTTAAAGAGAGAAATGGAGTCTGATTAGGGGTCAGAGACAGAAAGAGAAGCCCAGGAGGGGGGTGGAGGAAAAGATGGAGAAGGATATGTTGGCAGCCGTTCATTCCGACTGTGTCCTTGGTTGGAGGTGATGCCTATTTGTCATAATTATCCTACATCTTCCAAATTTTATATAATTAACATGTATTTATAGCCAGAGAAAAATTAATATATCCTTTTTTAAAGCAGAGCATTAAATGGAATGAAATAAGCTCTGTGCCCCCTCTTTGAGGACATACCCAGGCCTGCCCTCAGAATGTTAAAAGTCAAGGCCATGATTCCTACAACACCACCTACTGAGTCTAGACACACCCTTGGGAGCTTGCCCACACACCTGCCCCCCAGCTCCCCCACCTCTCACACACACTCTGTACACGCATACACACCACCCCACCCCCAGGCTACGGGTCTAAAATCTACACAAAGGAGAGCCGCACAGACCAAGAATAAACTGTGGAGTTGATTCATGTCAGCCTATCTCCTCTAGGCCCTGATCACCAGAAAAGAGTTCAAGAAGCCAGGCACCCACCCCCATGGGGTCTCCTCACCCCAACATGGCTGCCTACCTAGAAGCTCAACAAGGCCGAGTGGACAGATCTGCTTATACATGCATTTTGGACCATCTCTAGAATTGGCTGCTCCTGAGAGAAACCAAACATTTCTAGAAACCTGAAAAACTCTCTGCCGTGTCAGCCCAATGACAACATCGGCAAAGAGTCTGAGATGACATTTCTAATGTGTGGCAGACTCCTCCCAGGAACTGAGCCAGTGATGATAAGGAGGTTCATCAGCAGAGAGGAAGTACCACTGAGGAAGGAGACAGGAGGGACTAAGACCAAAGCCAGATCTGGCAAGAGCATGTTTGAGGCTAGGGAGGAGTCCTCAGCTGGGTCTGCAGCCAGGACCTAGTGAGCTCAGCAGGGGGGACCACATCACCATGAGCATGAAACAGGCTGCTGAGAAACACGGGATGGACCAACAGGAGGCAGGCAAAATCCAGATTCTGCCAGACTTCCCGTCCCTCCAGTCCCCAGAGGGCAGGGACTTCTACTTTAACTGGGGAAGGGGAGAAGGGCTATGAGCCCAGCCAGAATTATCTGGCAAACCATTTGGAACTGGTGCCCATTGCCTCCGGGATCTGCCTCAGAATGCCTGGTCCTCCCAAGTGCCGAGTGGTGTGCAGGAGAGACGGAGGGAGCAAAAGATTTCCTGACCAACCAAATATGATTGCTGGATCTCAGAGGAAAACACAATACAAAATTGGTTTTCCCCAAGTCCCCCATCAGACACCATCAGGCCAGGGCTTCCCGGAGACCGGCCCAGGGCTCCCTCCTGGCCTCGGGGTTCCTTGGGAGAAGGGCTCTGCCTCCTCAATCAGACAGGGAGCTCCATGAGGGCAGGGTCCAAGCCTCCTCCATCAGAGCAGGCAGATCTCACTTCCTCCTTCTCCTGGCCCACCTCTGAGGCCCTGTGAGCCCAGCCCCTCCACATGTGGCCACACCGCCAGGAGCCCAGATCCCAGCTCCCCACCCTTTGGCTGGCCAGCAGCTCTAGCCAGAGTGGCCATGTGCTCCCACAAAGAGCTCAGAGCCCAGCCCCGGTTCACTCATGTCAGTGCCGGGAGGGTGTCCAGGCCGGGCCTCCTCACCGTCCGCCCCTGGCTGGGCTTGTAGCCGGCAGGATTCAAAATAGTCTCCCCCCCCACCATCTGAGTCTGTAGACATTTTGAGGGCAGCACACACAGAGAACGGAAATCCTGCTGGGCAAGCCCTGCACTTCCCTGCATAGACTCAGACAGCCCAGTGAGGGGGTGGGAAACAGGAGCCAGGATTGGGCAGACTGGAGTTTGGGGCTAATTATCTGCCTAATTCAGCTACAAACAGCCACCAGGCCAGAAGGCACTAGTATTGAACATGGCTGAAGCCTGGGTAGGACCATCCAGAATTTCCACTTGGATTTTCCCAGTCTAGAGAAGCTCCTTCTTAGACCCATACAGAGAGTAGGCAGGTCATCCATCCATCCATCCATCATCCATCCATCTGTCCACCCACCCACACATCCACCCATCCAGATAGACTTCACTGAACACCTCCTTTAAACCAGTCCTGTGCTGGGCATTGAAGACACAAAAGGAGTGCACCCAGTGACTGTCCTGAGCCTGGTCTGGGGAAGGTGGCTGACATTTGCAGAGACATTCAGGACCTAAAGCAAGGGCAGTGACCAAGATATAGACAGGGCTTGCAAGGAGAAGGGAGGGAGCCAGGGACGAATCCCGGGAGGAGGTGACCACAGCTAAGTGGAGTCTTAAAGAATGACCAGAAATAGACCAGAAGGTGTCCCCAGCAGAAAGGATGGTGGACAGAACCCCAGAGAGTCACAGAGGTGGGAGAGATGGAGAGCGTGGGGCTTCTGAGGACTCTTAGCATCAGAGAAACTACAGAGCAAGCCTCTTGTCTCAGCAGCAGCTAGGCCCACACCAGAGATGTTCCCTTGGAAGTGGCACAAAGGTGAAAGATGCACAAGCAAAAAAAAACCAGAAATCAGTCTTAAATGTTAGAAGGAAGCCCTGTAAACACATCTCCAGGACAGCTTTGAGGATCCTGAGCCCGACTTAGCACCCCAGTGCGTTCTCTTGCTCCTGAGGCCGATATTTGTTTGGTGGTTTAAAGAAAACAGAACCTCCTGAAGTGGGACACCATCCCTGGGTCAATAAAGAGGCCAAGAGCCTAAGGACACACGCATTGTCTACACTGACTGGAGGCTCTGCCTCTGGGCAGCAGGGAAGGTCTGGGAGCCCCAGGTGCCAGGGGTGTGACCAGTGACCAGCATCATGAAAAGCCAAGAGGAGGGTGACAACCTAGAAGAGATAGCAGGTCAAGTGTGGTGCTCACTGTGAGGCCATCTCCACCGAGGGAAGGACTGGGTGATCTTGGCCCTACAGGAACTAGAGCAGCCCAGGGCCCAAGGCGGGGAGAGTGCTCCCTGCTCACTAAGAGATGTCACAGACCCCCTGCCATGCTGTTCGGCATTGGAGTCTGGGTCAGCAGCTGGCCCTCGGTTGCCGAGCACATAGCAAAGGGATGCCTCTTAGCTGTCTGCAGGGTTGGATTCCCTTGGAATAAGATCCCCCTCCTGCCCCTCACCCTTTCTTCTCCTGGAGGCGGAGGGAATGGGGCAAGAGGAACTATTGGCTTGGACACAGATCTCTCCTTTTCAGCTGCTTCCAAGGTGCCCCCATACATGAGCCTATAGATGAATCTACCCCTAAGCAGGGTTCTGGCTGGGGTAAGGCAACGGGGCTAGAGCACCCCCAAGACTGCCTGCTCACTCTCTCCCCTGTCTTCCTTCTCTCTCATTTGCAGCCCCCACCATGATTTCCTGAGTAATTGTCAGGGGGAGCCTTCAACACGGCCCCCTAAGCAGAGGGCCCATTTTTTTTTTCACATGCTTTGGGGAAAATGATTGGGTCTTGCCCAGGCACCACACACAGCCTTCCCCCAACCCCTCCACCCCACTCCTGACCAGACTGAAAGCTCCCATCTGGGTCCCTCCACCTATACGGTATCCAGCCCCCAGGGTACGAGGGAGATGTCTTATAGAGGCCCTGTGGTAAGGGAGGGAAGGGGGGAGGAGTGGGAGAGATGAGGAGGGGGGAGGGGCAGCCAAGGCCAGCAGAGCCCGAGTCTCTTTCGGGGACCCAGTGCTCGTCTTACCTGCACAGGGATGAGGGGTTCCTTGTCATCGATGTCAATGAGCACATCTTCCCCAGGACTGAGTAAACTCACATCATCTGTAGGGAAGAGCGGAATCCAGGCCCGAGAGGGGCTCCCTCAGGGGCCCTCGCCCCTCTCCAGCCACAAGACTCAGCAGGGATACTGAGACAAGAGGCCCTCAGCCTTCCACACTTCTCAGTCTGTGTCCTTCTCTTCCCACCGTGTTCTTCCCTCTCCCGCCTCTGTCTCTCCCATCTTTTTCTCACATTCTCTATCTCCCCAGTTCTCTCTCTCCCTCCTCATCCCATGGAATCCCTGCCTTTCTCTCTCCCTCAAGTCTTCCCCCACATCCTCCCACAGCAGCCCTGGCCCCTCAGTAGCCCCAAGCGAGGTGATGCCCTGAGGAAGGCAAGATTCCCACCCTCCTGGTCCTGGTCAGTTGAGCAGAAACCACTTCTCACTCAGGTTCTGGTAAGAGGAGGGCTTCCGGGCACATCTCACCTGGGAAGCCCCACCTGCCTCAGCCCCTCTGCCCTGGCCCTCTCCCTCAACAGCCCCACCCCCTACCTGGGCCGCCCTGTGGGGACGGACTCTCCTCGGAGTACAGGTCACACATGAATCTCTCCAGGGAGCGGATGGTACACTGGCCCACCATAGGCCGACGGCCAAACTGGCGGTTATCAATGACCTTGATCACGATGGGGGGACAGTAGAGGTCCTCCCTGGGCAGCATCTGGGCAGAGTGGGAGGGAAGCTCTGGGCGGTGGCCTGAACCCATCTCTGGGAGGCTTCGGGGTGGGGGGGGTGCTCTTCTTCACAGAACAAGTTCAAGAAGCGAAGAATGACTATAAACCTACACATAACCCTCAAGAGCCATAAGTCCAAAGTGGTGGTTGGCTGAACCCAGGCACTGGCCAGGGGAGGAGAAGACACATACCTTTTCAGTCTGCCTCTTGAATGCTGTATGCAGAGGCTGACTTTTCCCCCACAGCTTTACCTTCCAAACATATCCAGCTCAGCCTGAAGCTAAAACAAGTCTACTTTCCCTGAACCCTCACTGGCTGAGGAGGGGAAGAAGGGAGAAGTTGGCCCAGGTCTCAACATTTCTTGCAGACAGTCCCCCCCCAAGTGGATACTCAAGAGTTGGCTTACAGACCCAGATTCTTCTCCTCCCAACCCCAGCCCCAAAAGCACTTTGAACACAACTTGAAATAATTTATATGCTCTCCTTCGGTGGCGGCTTTGGCTCAGCCAAGAGGAGGCTCCTGTTGACAGCCACTGGGCCTGGAATTTCTATAGTGCTTTCATCTTGCAAACCATTTTCCTTTCCTCAGACTTGCCTTACTCCGGCCACTAGGCCCAGGCAGCCCAGGGAGCTGCAGAGGGCTGGGGGCCTGCGGGCCTTGGGGGTGAGCCCACAGCGAGGCTGGAGGAGGATCCAGTCAGGGAAGGTTTGGAGGAACTGCAGAAGGTCAGAGCCCTGGTGGGCCCCTGGGGAGAGCTCCAGGGGGCTGAGAACTGCCCTGGTAGGGAAGGGTGGGTCCTTGGGACTTCTGTGCACTCGGTATCTGGGTAGGAAGGAGCAAGCTGACCCCGTTTGTGCTGCTCACAGGCTTCCACTCTTCCAGTGAGGAGAGGGTGAGCACTGCTTCCCCACTTCCACAGACAAATGAGGTGGGAAAGATGCCATGACCTAGCCAGGATCCCACAGGAAGCTGCCTGGAGCCCTGAGGACATTCTAGGCACCAAGAGCCCGGAAGGGGACAGCAGGGAGGTCAGGCTTACCACTTCCATGAAGAGGGTGCAGATGTCGAAGTTGGGGTTCTTCCGGAGGTTCTTGATGACACAGGACTGCACTGTCTGGCCCCCGCACTCCACCACGAGGCTGGGGGAGGAGATGCTGGCCAGCTGGTAACTCTTCATGTTCCGCAGTCCCCATGCCAGGATCTAGGGACACAGAGTGAGGCAAGCGGCTGGGAAAGCCCCAGGCCCCAGGAAAAGCCAGGGCCAAGAACGGGAAGGGCCAGGCCGCCTCCCTACCACCCCCCACCCCACCCCAGAGCCAGGCTCACCTCTATGGCAGTACGCTGGAGAACCGGCTTGATGTTCTGGGGAACCATGTAGACGTTGGCCTCCCTCTGAGGCGGTGGGTAGGGCAGGTCTGTGTCCTCTGACTGCAGGGGCATGACAGGCAGGACAGAGACAACGGTGGCAGGAAGACCAAGGCAGAGAGATGAAAAAAGGGCAGGACAGTCGGGGCAGAAAGAAGGACATGTGTGGAGAGAAGGAAACAGAGAGGCAAAGGCACAGGAGTAGGCAGGCAGGCAGGCAAAAATGAGAAAATGAAGTCAGTTTCTGCCAGGCACCATCTTGTCCGGCATCACCATCTGAGCACCTTGGCCTGGGACTCAGGTCACCTTGTTTCACATAAACCCCTCCTCCAAATACAGGCTCTGAGGCACCAGTGAGCTGCTCAGGGTCTCCCCGTCCCCCTCCCCACACAGACACATACACACACTTCCCACTTGCATCCTACCACGCCCACTCCAGCCCCGCTTGGTCCCAGAGAAGACCCCATACCCTCCCCCTAGCCTGGTTCTCCTGCCTCCAGGCTCAGACCCTCCCGACCTACCATCCACTCTGGTGCCCCATCTCCATCCCCCACACCACGCCCAGGCACCTGCCAGCCCCAAACCCTCACCTCTCACATCTGTCCACCATGAAGACAGAACACCTGCTGTTAGCCAGAAAGAAAATGTACAAATAGGAGAAGAGGATGTAAGTGCCCATCATCCGTAGGCACTAAAGGGAGCCACTGGGGAGGTTCCTTCACCACCACACACCGAAGATGAGAGCAGCGTGTATCAATTCTGCCTACCGAGGGTCTGCCAGAAAGACCAGGGCAAGAACCCCCAATGATCACAAGGAAACACGCAGGGAAGCAGCTGGGGCAAGGCAGGCAGGTGCCGCTGTGGCTCGAGCAACTACCAAGTCTCAGAGTGGTTAGGAGCACAGGCTCTACTCCACCAGCTGCTGAGTTAGGTACGTTATTTCATCTCCCAGTGGCTCAGTTTTTTCACCTATAAAATGGTTATTCAAAGTTGCCAACCTCTCAACTGTGAGGCTGGAAGAAGTTGATACTAACACTCAGAAGAATGCCTGGTTCACGTGAACCCACAACAGCTCTACTAGCCCATGTGGCACCTTTGTGGCAATTAAAGAAAGACGTCCCTTCCTGAAGCCTCTTTACTTCCACGTCAGAAAATCGTCTTATTTTACTAGTTTATTAGAACAAGACACTTTACTGCCACCTACTGGAAAATTGTTATAATAAAAACAAATATATGATGTCTGCGCTGGTAATTGCCTCCCCTTAGACACAGAGCCCTTGTGCAGTGCACAACCCACACGTCCATACAAGCAGGCCCTGACACTCGGGAAATGTTGACTGTAAATAAAAGGGCTATGCTGGATACTTCACAGAGCTTGCCTTGTGTAATCTCATTTAATAAACAATGGAATCAGTGGATTAATTCTCCAAGTGATTTGCTTTGGGCTCCTTCTCAAAGGATGGTGCATCCATGTGCAAATGCTCTGACGTAGATGGCGGGAGCAGCTGGAGCACTGACACACATTGGCTTCCTCCTGCCTCCACGAATCACTTCACAACCAACCCCAGCTGTCTCTCCTGCCCAGCGACACACTGATGACACTACACTTCCCTGACCTGCAGCGGTAAGAAGCTCATTTCTAGAATCAGACAGACCTCAGTTCTAGTTCCAGCCCTGCTGCTTTCTAGCTGTTTGACCTTGGGCAAATTATTCAACGTCTGTGACTCATTACCCTCATATGAAGATCCAGGATAACAATACCCTCACAAGCCCGCTCCAACAGTCAGTGAGAGAACAAACAGAAAGTGTCTGGCACCCAGGAGCTGCTTTAGGAAACTGTAGTGATGGCAGGGATGACCTGATTGTTGTCGGTCCCATTGCTTTTACCATTAGCGTTGTCGTTCTCCCAGGGTGACTTGAGGGGTACCCAGCCACCAGAAGCATCTCTCAGAACAACACTGGCTTTGTAATTAACTATCCCCATGTCCCGCGGGCACAAAGCAAAGGAATTCCTAATCTACCTCCACACCTTCAATGCAGGTGATGTGGGATAGGAAGCAGCTACATTTTCAGACTGGCTGGGAGACAGGTGCTGTCAGGAGGAGGGGCCATGTGCTGAGCTGCCCTAGGGCACAACTCCAGGGGGCGCTGTGCACGTCACAGTTCCCATAAGCAGTGGCCTAGAGGGTGGAGACAGGGCTCTTTAAAAGAAGGGTTTTGCCTGAAGTTCATGGTCTGTTTGTGGCCTGCTTAAGGCTGATGCCCAGCCCAATGTGGGGTTGGGGGGGGGGGCAGGGCCAAACATCCAGGACCAAAAGGAGCACAAAGAAGGGATCAGAGAGGCAGAAAGATCAAACCTTTCTCACATGCTTATACCGTTCTTCTGAACCACCAGGAAAACTCATTATTATAGCTCCCCCACCCAGAACATTTCTCTCCAGGCCCCCAAACTCTGGGCGGTGTCCCTCTGATTCCTGTTTCTCCCTCATTTCCACATTCCGTCTTTCCTCCCAGCTCTGTTGAGCTCCATGGTGATGACGTTCCTCTCTACAGGCTGAGGACCAGGCTCCCCATTTTCAGGAACCTGTTTATGAGGAGGACAGAAACAAGAACCTCGAGAAGGCTAGGCTCCAGTACCGTTTGGAGGAGGCCCTGGAGGAATAAGGCAGGTGCACACAGCTGTGGAACGCCAGGCCCAGTGGAAGCAGGAGGAAGAAACAAGCAGAGACAGTGGTTAGAGGTATGTCCGCCGGCAGCTTCCTTGGCACAGCGTGAGGCCACCATTCTCCATCCCAAAGCCATCTCTGTCCACCTCACTGTCCCCAGGGGTCCAGGCACACCTTTGCTCCCTGCTATTTGTCACCAGGATCCCTGCCTCTGCAGCCCACCCCCACCCCCCCACCTGGCCTGTGAGCTGCCACCACAGTCCTCCGCCCCCCTCCCCATTGTGCACACTGCACTGCCCATCCAGCCCCGCGGAGTTATCGCTGCCTCTCTTGTTCCCCAACCCTGTCCCGTCCCGTCCTCCCCAATTCTTCGCACTATCTGCTGGATCATTTCCTTCCCTATTTAAAGATGGTCTCTTGGATCCATCCCTGCCCTGCTCTCTGTGTCTTCCAGCAGTCTCCCTCCCCCTTCCCTCTCTCCCTAAAAAGGTCTGCCTCTATCCACTACCTCTCTTTCACTTCCGCGAGGCCCTCTGCCCAATGCACTCAGCTCTGCCCCCAGCACCCCTGCCCCGAAAACTCTGTCCAAAGTCAACAACTTGCTTGTAGCTCAGCCCAAAGGCCACTGGCAGGCTCGCATCTCTCCCACTCCCTCAGCAGCCTCCTGCCAACTGACCTCAGCCTCCTTCCTAAAACCATCCCTCTGGTTCCTCTCCGCTGCCCTTTCCCCCTCTCCACCCTCTGCTGGCTGAGTCTCCTCCTCTGCCCAGCCCTCTCCTGGGATTTCTGCCGCCAGGCATCTCCCCTAAGCCCCAGACCCACATTGCCAACCTCTTACTGCTCAGTTCACCCATGTGCCCTACTGGCCTCTAACACTGAACTGGTCCCAAACTGGATTCTCTAAGTTTCCCCTCAAAACCTGCTCTCTCCCAATGTCATCTCAGAAACCAGCCCCATCATCTACCTTGACGATCAAGCTAAAAAGCCCCACGCCACACTTGGCTCTCCTCCCCCTCATCACCGTGTCCGATGGACCACCTGGCCTTCATGATTCTGTCTCCTAAACTTCTCGCATGCCCATCCACCTGTCTCCTTCCCTCGGTTCGCACTCTCACCCTCTCTCACCTGGATTCACCAGCATCCCCCTAAGTGGTCTCCTTGCATGTGGTTTTGCAAATCCCTTCCCAAGAGCCAATGCATGCTGTATTCTGCAGCCAAGGGGGAACCTTCTAGAATGTCATTCTGTTTAAAACCCATCAAACATTCCCCAGCCACTCAGGATGAAGTCCAAACTCCTTAACATGGCCTCCAAGGCCCCTCATCTTCCAGTTCCTTCCCTTGGGGAAAGGAAAGGGGGATGGGGGACCACTGGGTTTATTTTCCCTCAGCGTCCCCAGGTCCTCCCTTGCTCGCCCTCCCCACCCACCCTGAGTGCAGGGCAGACGCAGGGCTGCTCCATTGATGGGTCCTACATCCCAGATAAGTGATGAGCCACCTCCCCGTGCACGCTGAACACTGGCCCTTCTGAACACTAGCAGGTTGCAAGAGGCAACACACTCTCTTTACCTTTGAGGCTTGGAGTGGCTGGTCCCTCTGTCTGAAATCCTCTTCTGCCCACTTCATCTGGCTACCTCCCACTCAGACTTCAGATCTCCATTGAAATCTTCCCTGGGGTCTTGAGCTTAAGCTAAGCACCCCCTGGCTTCTATAGCAAGTGGACTCACTCCCACTGAAGGACACGCCACCCCGTACCATCTGTGTGTGTTAAACCAGCAACTCTGCAGGCAGGGACCACAGCTGAAATCTCTGTCCGATATCTACAGGATGATGAATGGGTAATTGAGGGGAGGGAGAGATGGCGACAGGATGAATGGGTGGGTGGATGGTTGAATGAAGAACTGACTCCAGCATCCCCTCCCCTCCTTCCCAGCACTCCTGTCTGTGCCAGCCTGCTCCATGCCTGCTCATCACTCCCTCGGTCTGAATGGTCTTCCCGTACACCTTCCGGAATCTAACACATCTCTCAGTGCCTCCTTCAAGCTCTCCACCTTCCAGAAAATCTCCCAACCACCCCCAGAAACTTCTTTTCGCCCTATTCTCTGGCTTCTTTGACCTCTAAGTGACCCTGTGGCCCCGTTTCCCAAGGTCCTGACTGGTCTCGGACACCTCACTGGGAGAGTCCTATGGCCCTGGCCAGATGGCTGGCTCCTGAGCCTGAGCTGTTCAACTTCTGGTCCAGTCAAGCTGAGGGGCTCAACACCTCCTTCCAGGCCAGTGATTCTTGGTGGGGGTGGGCTGCAGCCTACCAGCATTGCCAGGCAGGGGGGAGGTATAGACTTGAAGTGTCACCAGGACATCCTAATTCACTGTCCTATGTGAGACGGGGACTCTGAGGACCACAGACCTCAAAGGCAGCCATACAATACAAGTCTAATTAGATGAAGCCACACTTGACCAATGCCTCCCTTGCTCGCCCTCCCCACCCACCCTGAGCGCAGGGCAGACGCAGGGCTGCTCCACTGATGGGTCCTACAGGTGGGCAGGGCGTTTACCGAACTGCCTCCTCCGATCAAGAGGACAAGGACAGAAGGATAGATGAGGCTCTCTCCCCCAGCAGAGAGAAATCTACCCTTATGCCCCCTTCAGTCTATCTGTCCAGCAGGCCAGCTCAGTACAGAGAGCCGAGGACAAGCCATGAGGGAGACTTCTTCCCCTAGGTCCAGGGGCCACCACACCAGACAGATGTTCGTTCCCAGGGCAGGGCTGGGGGAAGGGTTGAGCTCCCCCAGCCACCTCAGTAGTCCTGTTACCAGTAGCCCCACGGACCCCCACCTCCCCCAGCAGGGTACAGTCGGAGGACCTCTGGACCTTCAGATCCTGGCTCCTCAAGGAGCTGCAGGCGGGGGCAGCCAGGCGTGCTGGGAGGGCTCCATTGTCTGCCTGCCCCACCCAGCTCGTTAGGAACAACATGTTGCTCTAATTACACTTCCCAGGAAAAACAGTGTTTTAAATTAAGGCCTTGGGGGAGGGAAAGGGGGATGGAGGACCACTGGGTTTATTTTCCTGATTGCAAAACACCAAAATTTTCCTTCTAGTGGATCTGGGGGTGTGGGAGAGTACCTTGTGTACATCTCAGACTAAAAGCCATACCCTGGAGATGGAAGGGGATAGAGTGACATCTGGTTGGCCCCCTGAGCCCTCCGTGAAAACAGCCACGGAGCCTGCAGTCCCTTCCGCTAGGGCATCCCCTGCCTGTCCTGCAGCAAGACAGAAGCGGCAGAACCAAGGGTAATGCCCCAAACCACGCCCCCTTCAATGGTCAGGTCTGCAAGCCCCAGCTCCCGCCTACAGCGTCCCCAGGTCCCCAGGTGGGATCTCCTTCTGCACATGCTCCACATCCTCGGGGGCCCCCGGCTGTTAAGGAAACAGCCATCACCTCTTCTGCTGCCCTTGTGGGTGTGTGTGTGTGTGTGTTTGTGTGTGCGCGCGTGTGTGTGTGTTCTTGCGCGTGTGCACACTCGCACACACTCACACGTGCATGTGCACAATGTCCAATTCTCAGGAAATCTAAAATTGCAGTTTCTTTGAATCCATTCCCCTTGGCAGCATGGACCGCCTTTGTTCTCCAGACAAAAAGGAAAAGAAACGAGACAGAGGGCTCAGAAGAGGCAGGGAGAAGGAAGGAAAGAAGGAGCCGGAGGCCAAGGAGCAAACCGAGGAAGAGGGAAACAGGAAGGGAGAGCGGAAGAGGAGAAGGCGAACAAGGCTCAGGAAGGGGGGAGATTCTTACTCTACCCTGACAGAAAGACAGACTGGGCAGCTGGGGAAGGAAGTCCTCCCCTCATGCATGCTCTCTGCAAGGACCCAGGTCTCCCAGACGTCACCAAAGCCTCAAAGACACAGGGCAAGAGTCCCGATTCTCCCCACCGGAGCTCCCAGAGAGGACTGCTCCAGACGGGCATAAAGCCTGGGGGGAGGAGAAATCATGTCACCCACAAACTGGTCCCAGCCCAAGGCACTGCCACCTAGGCCCCCCCCCACTGCAGCCCCTTCTGCCAATCCCGCCTTCAGATGCTAGCTCAGTGTCACCTCTTCCAGGAAGCCATCCCCACAGTCCTCCATCCGCTCTGGGAGCCATCAGCACAGCATGGGCAGATGTCATTCCCGGACACTCTGTCTCCCACACAGGCATGGGATACACTGGCCAGAGGCCCTCCCCACCAGAAAGGCCATCCCTAAACCATCCTTCAGAGTCACAGAAGCCTCTTACCTGGTCCTGCCCCTGGCTCCCCAACCCTCACCCGCCGGTGGCCACACAGTTTCCTAACAAAGCCATCTGCCCTGTCTGCTCCCAGACTTTGGAAGGCTCCCGTGGCCAGCGGCCCAGAATCGAAGCTGCCAGCGTGCCTTCTCACAGCCCTCGGGGAGAGCTTGTGCACTCTTCACGGGGACCAGGCTGGGAGCCTGGAGGGGGCCAAGCGGGGGGATACAAGGCAGGAGCTTGGCCACAGCAAAGACGGAAGACTCCTGCTAAGGCCTCGGGCTTCCTGCAGGCCCCGCAGCTGCAGCTGGACTGACCTGTCCCTGGGGATTCTGGAAACTACATAGGACCCAGGACCTCGGCATGAGGCTTAGCCTTCAAGTGCACGGAAAGTGGCCCAGCCATGGAGCCCCAGGTCTGGGGTCGGGGCCCCTGAGAATAAGGGGGTCCACAAGATCATCTTCTGGGGTCATTCCCTAGACCGGCTGTTACTCCATTCATCCTGCTGGGCCTCGGATGCTTTGAACCTGCTGACTCAGCCCCGCCCCACCCCATGCCCAGCAGACCCCCAAGATGAGCTCTCCTCTGGCCCTGCAGACCCATACCCCACCTCAGTCTGTGGCTTGGCTGGCTCTGCAGCAGGACACTTGGCCCTCTCTGGGGTCTGCCCCAAAGCGGCAAATTTTGATTTGCTTCCTGACAATGAGACCACAGCCAGATCCCTGCTCTCGGAATCTGAGCCTTCACTGTTACATATTACAAATCCAGTTATTAAGGACTTTAACTTTTTTTAATAACTCATCCCTGGGCTGGGTCTTCTTCAGAGCAGGCTGTGGGTTTTGGCCACAAAGTGCTCTCAATCAAGAGAAAGGGCTCCGTGCTGCTTCCCTGGACAGGACTCTGCTCCCCTTTCCAAATCGGCAGTCTTTCACAACTGTGGCCAGAAGCAGGAGGCTGCCTGTCAGGCACAATTATGGCCAGCTCACTTGGCAGACCCCACCTCGGTCTCGGAGCAAAAGGAAGTGAGGTAAGGGGCGCGGGGCCTGAGGATCCCACATCCTGACCCTGCACTTCAAGTCCAAATTGCACTGAAAATGTCAAATGGTGTCCGCTCCCAGCCTGGGGATTCCCTGATGGCAGGAAGTGGCTGCCCTTTTCCCAACCCATCTGACCAGGGTTCTCCTTCCTGTCTCCCTGCCCAGGCCTCAGCCCCTGCTCCCTCCTGAGGACCTGCTCACAGATGTGCAGAAGGCCATAGGGGAACGTGCTCCTCATCCCTCATGGCAAAGGATATAGCCTTACTTCCTCTGGAAGCAAACCCTAATCTTCTTCCAGAACCTAGGAATCCCCAACCCCACCGGCCCCTAAAGCAGCCAGGCCCTAAACTGGTGCTTGGCCCCCTCAGCCAAAGGCACGTTCCCCATTTTCCTGCAACAGTGTCTGGCTAATGCTACCTTCACCAGAAAGGCTTCCTTGACTACTCTGGCCCCTTATGAACATTTTATTCTTGAAAACACGCCACCTGGTACTCAGCCAGACGAGGCTCTATTTCTGCCAGGAGCTCTGGGTGAATCCGGCCTCCAACAGGGCAGCAAGCCGTCTGGGGCCAGAATCACGCCAGATATACCCCAGGCAGCCCTGGGTCTGCACAGAGTGTGGGGAATGAAATCCAGTCAGGTCCCTAAATGGCAGATGCCCACTGGGGCACCAGGAACCCAGATGGCTCTGGGGCACTTGCCCAGAGGCGGGCCTTCTCCTTCCCTCTGTCCCTGCCCACGCACCCCAGCCACAGGTCACAGCTACAAGGGTTCAGCTCACCTCATCCAGGATTCCTGATGTATCCTGCACCTAGGGCGCACCATGGGATGTTCCATGTCCAGGAGATCGGCAGAAGGAAGAGAGGAGGGGGGTGGGTAAAAGTTTAGCATTAGTGACAAGGAGCACTAGGCTGGGGCAGAGATCAGCACACCAGAGTGTCACCCTCAGAGAAGCCAACAGAAACCGCCTCCCATCAAGGGTCAGGGAGAGGTGTTCCAGCCAGGCCTTCCACGTGGCTCCTGAGAAGGAAGGTGTGATGGGGTGTCGATGCAGAGACTGGTGGGAGAGGCCAAAGCATAAACCTAGAGCCCAGGCGTCTCTGGAGGGGACGGGAGAAAGGGAAGTGAAAGGGAAGGGAGAAAGTGGTGGGAAGGGTCCTAGACCCTGCACAGCAGCCCCAGGAAGCAGCCAGGCCCGAACCCCCGCCCCTGCCCAAGCTGCTGTTTCTGCTGGAGCACGTGGACCTGGGAGAGGCAAGGAGAAACAACCCGGATCCCCAGAGGCTGGCAGGCCTGAGAGCAGGAGTTTGGACTGGACAGGAGAGAGAGGGGAAGACAAGCCAGGGCGGGGAGCGCGGGAGAAGCAGAGGGTGGAGTGGGGGGCCGGGGGCAAAGGAGGGCCTGCAGGGTAAGAACTGTCTGGAAATTGTGCAGGCTGCCTCGTAAGGGGGGAGGCATCCAAACACAGCCTGAATGACTGCTTCAAGCTGCAGCTGAGCCTGGCAGAGAAGAGTACTTCCCGAATCGAATTAGCAGGGGTGCCAGTAAAGGGTCTGCATTTTCTACCATGACCCCCACACGAGAAGAAAGGGGAGCAGGGAGCAGGGAATGGAGTCCCCACCACTAGCAGAGGGAGGAAAACCAGGTCACGGTGGAAACCAGGAGCTGGGGAAGAGCTTGGGGACTGAACATGCCTCGGAGCCCCTGGAGGGCTCATGCATACCTGGGGGAGGGAGGGCTGCCCGGTGCCCTCAGGGTGCACTTCAGTCGGTTTGAAGTGGGGCCCAAGACTCAGCATTTCCTACCACACGCCAACGGTTTTCAGTCCCAGCTGCACCTTAAAATCCCCGGGGCAGCACCAAAGGCCACCAGGGCCTGGGTCACTCCCCCAAGAGGTGGCGTTTTGTTTGGTCTGTGGTGCAGCCTGAGCACTGGTGATTTCTCAAGCTGCCCAAGGGATTCTAATAGGCCACCCTGCTGAGGGACACTGGTCTGGGTGGCCATGAGGTCATTTCATTCTGGGAGTCTGTGATTCTCGGACTTCTCAGGGAAGAAGGGCAGGAAAGGCCAGAGCTGTGCAGGGACCCCAAGACCCTGTTCACTCTGCCCCATGGTCCTTCCTCTGCTTGAAGGCAGGATGGTGATGGTGAATGCCTGATCGCCCTTCCTAGCCCGGGGTGGGGTGGGGGTGCTGCAAGCCAGAAGGATGGCAATCAGTTAAAGATTTAAAGGTAAGAGAAAGACTTACCTCAAAACCAGGAATATGGTGAATGGCCGGCTAGGGTGCAGAAAAAAGAGAGCTTCAGTCAGGTGCCTGTCACCCAAGGCCCCAGCATCCTGCTTTCTGCCCTGGCCAGGCAAACACATTTCCCACCATAAAATGACACTCATGGAATGTATCAGTGATCAGACAGTGCAGGGGTTTGCAGACTCTATTTCCTGGAAGCCTAGGGACTCTTCAGAGGAGGGTGGAGGTGGTGGGCGACTGCAAAGGGAAGCTGGGTTGGTGGTATGTGGTGCCCCCCTCCAGACACCTCACCCGGAGTAGCCCCATTTCTATCTGGCCTACCTATGGAGGTTCACACCACAGTAAGAGCAAGTTTGGAGAGATGGCTGTAAACCCAAATGCCCTATTTCAGAGCAGGGAAGTGGCTGGCCCTGGGTCACACAGCTAGTCCATGGCAGAGGCAGGACTAGAACAGAGGTCCTGCCTGTACCTGTCCGTGGAGATGCCCCCATCACACTTAAGCCCCCCCAAACCAGATCACAGAGGTCCAACTCCCAGAAACCACTTCAAGTTATGACCCAGGGAAAAATATAGCCAATGACCAGAAGGATTCAGGCATTCTAGCACAGTCCAGATTCCAACACTCTCCTTAATAGTGACAGCACATTGTGATTTGGGGTTCAGAAAAGATGGGCAAAGCCAACCCTCAGCAGGAGGCCTGACAGTGGGTGGCTGTTCAGTGTTCCCCACTGACTGCAGGCCCCCAGTCAGGGAAGAAGGATATATTGCAGTCCCCTCTCCTCCACTGGGGCATCCCCTCCCTGTGCCCCCCATTTTCCCCCACTATGGATGTACTCCCTGCCTAGGCCTCCTGGATCTGGATATGAACCAGCCTCACCTTCTCTCTCTGGATGAGCTCAAAAGAGGCCAGCAGCTCGCCTGCCGGCTGGCTGCCCCTAATCAGCGGGAACCAGGCCAGCCGGGGCATCCGTTCCAGACTGGGCTGACACATGCAGCGTCCCATAAACTCATCTGCACCCTAGACCGGGCATGGAGAAAGAAGAGTCAGCATTTCCCAGTCCAGGGCTCCAAGTGGCCTCAGAGCAATCACCAGAACTATATCTGGCCTCCTGAACTAGAAAGGGACTCAGGAGTCAGGGCAGCCCCCTGGGGCAGAATGCTGCACTCTGCCCCCTGCTTAGAAGAATATAGGGACAACATGCAAGTAACCTCCGACCACCATTGCTAGATTTGAATTCCCATCGTGGTCAAAAATCCCTCTGTATGTCTAACTAGCCTTCACCTTGATCGAATTTAATCAGGCTCTGAGCTTCTTTGAGACCACAGTGATAGCCCCCTAGCATTTCCCTAAACCCCCTCAGCACAGGAGGTGTTTGACATTTCCAAGGGTTTTGCGTCTCCTTTAAATCCCCCCACTTTCTAGCTGGGGAAACTGATCACTCATCAAATTCAATGAGTCTTGTTAAAATGATGTTTTGATCTTATCAATCATGCTCAGGCACCTTCCATGGCTCCCACTCCCTGGAGGATAGAGCCCACATCTCCTCTGGCATGGAAGGCCCCCCACTGGAGCCCGCTGGCCTCTCCTGCCCTGCCTCATTCTCTCCGCACAGCCCCTACTCCGTCAGCTGGCCTCTGCTGCCCTCTCAGCCCCTGGCCCTCACATGGGCCACTTCCCCCAGCCGCCCTGCCCTCTGCTCATCTCCGCCAGCCCCCACGGCCCTGCCCAAGTGTGGCCCCCTGTCGTGGCCCCCATGACCTCACTGGCCTGTGACTCCAGCCTTGTGATTAGCTTCCCCAAGGGGGCAGCAGCAGGACCGGGGTCTCAGCCAGATGGTGCTGCAGGCCTTCCAAGCCCTGGTGCGTCGCCCAAGGCCCTCATCTGGAGAGACCCGAGCAGAACTGGGAGGGACCAGTGTCTGCAGTCATGCCACTGCTGGGGACGTCCCCAAGGGCCACTCCAGAGTGGCCAGCACCTGCTGCATGAATGCCTACGCGGCAGGTAATAGTCCAGCATCAACCACTCAGTGTGGACAGCAGCATGGTGCTGGGAGAGGTCCCGGATGCCCCTCTGGCCCGGGTGTTGCCCCACTAGTTGCAGGTCATGGAGAGGTGGTGGGGAGGGGAGCCTGGGCAGCCAGGCCAGCAGGAGGAGCTCAAGGCAATGGGTGTTTGCCAACAGGTACAGAGTCATCTGACTATGTTAACAATGCACACAGCCTCTGCTCTCCCCCAGGACCCTAGAGCTCAACCACCCAGAAGAAGCCATGGCTCTTCTCCCCCTGGGATCCCTCTTAGACCCTGGCCTGCTGGAGAGAGACAGGGTCAGAGCAACACTTGCAAAAGAGGAGATGGGATGCTACTGGAAGAAAGACGGTGTGCTTGCCAGCCTCCTGCCCCCTCCCCCCAGTATTAGCACTTACACCTGCTCCCCTGCCCAGTCCCCTGGCCCAGCACATCCTGGTCCTCCTGCCTCCCTCTTCTTCCTGCCCCAAAGGTGCCAGGCCCTGTGCTCTTCCCCAGACAGTCCCAAATAGACTCTTGCTCCAGGTGCTCATTCCCCTCCCAGAGCCAAGGGAAGAGCTCTTAGGTGGGCCTCCCCAGCTCAGGCCTGCCATTGCCCACCGCCAGCTGGCCCCCTCCACCCGGTGGGACACCCTAAATAGCATCACCTTGCCCCACCCCCTGGTTACCACACCTTCCCAGGGCACCTGACATCCAGCCATGGCAACTCTTTCTGGAAACATCTTCCAAACCCTGTTCCTCCCCTTTTATCCACTGCCACCCCACCCAAACCAGGCCGGGCCCCTCTGCCAAACATCTGTCAGCCAACCCAGTCTCTGTCTTCTCTCTTCTTTTCAAAATGTTGCTCAACCCCCTCACTCCCTTCTCCCCTGGCCTTGTACTCCTTTCTCCTTCCCAGCCTGCCCTCTGCTCTCCTCAGTCTCCCCTTGCCCCATGCTGTGCTGGAACGCCCCTCTGCCTGGCCCTAACACCCCAATCGTGTTTCCTTCAGGGCCTGGGTCTTCCCCACAGCCTTCCCTCAAGTGCCAGCCCCGGGCTATCTCTCCCTCCTGGCCATCTAAAGCTGCGCTGTCCAGTACCTGAGGCAATTCACATATAAAGTTTAATTAATCAAGACTAAAAATGAAAAGGGAGTTTCTCGGTTGCGCTAGCCACTTTTCAGCTGCTCAACGGCCACCTGTGGTGAGTGGCTCCCATTCTGAACAGCACAGCCACGGAGCTTGGCCAGCACGACCGGAGGTTCTGCTGGACAGCTCTGGACGAGGGCCCTGCCTGTGCCGCCGCAGGGGCCCTCATCTGGAGAGACCCGAGCAGAACTGGGAGGGACCCCGCAGGGGTCTCTGCTCGGCGGGGCCTTCTCGGCTCCCACCTGCACGGGGAACACCAAGCGCTGGCCACTCCGCCCAGCACAGGAGCGCTCCATAACTGTGGAGTCGACGCAGCTCTCAGATGGGGAGAGAGGGCTCCTGGCCTGGGGCCTCAGAAGCAAGTTAGAGGCAGAGAAACCCTGACCCACAGCTCCATCCCCTCTCCCTGCTGCAAGCACAGCACACGTGTGAGCAATCCCTTTTTAATTGCTCTAGGATAGTTTTAAGGGCTCCGTAGCCTGTGGGGCCAGGGGAGAGGCCAGGCCCTCCTGTGGGGTCTCCTCCCCGTGGGGTCCTCCCCACCCCCCACGCCCCGGCTCCTGGAGGGCGTGGGCAGCGAGGGGCCGAGGGAGGAAGGCAGGCTGACTCACGTAGGTGTCATGGTCATACAGCTCCACCACAATGCTAGGTGGACACTCGGCGACGCTGGCCGGCTCCCCGAAGATCTCAATCTCATAGAAGATGAGCGTCTGGTCCCAGGTGGGGTTCAGAGTGTTCTTCACCACCGCCGTCTTCTGGCTCTGGTGCAGGAAGGACACTATGGCGTAGGGGTCTGGGGGGGCCAGGCACAGGGAAGGGGCGGGCAGGACACAGCACAGACCGTGAGAGTTGTCTGCTCAAGAGTCCTGTGGGCCACAGAGCTGGAGCAGAGCCGTGGCTCCTGCCCTGGAGCAACAATCTACAGGTCAGAGCCCATTTCCCCAGTGCCCCCTACCCCCACACCCAGCCCCAGCCCTCTCTAAGGCCAGCTGGTGGGCCACAGTGGAGAAATGGAGCCGAGGCCCAGGAGAGCGGGCTCTGGGCCACTTCCTAGGCTGGCCACCGGGGGCCAGGTCCTGCTAGACGAAGTGGATGCCCAGATGGTGCGTTCCTTCATTCACCCAGCAAGCATTAATTGAGTGCCTTCTGCATGCCAGGCCAAGAGCTAGGTGCTAGGGGCTGAGAATACAATTGGAGCAACACCCTAGTCCACACAAGCAACCATAAAACTACAATTGGGATCAGCGCTTTGAAGAGTGACTCTAAGTCGCAGTGGCGTGTGAGAGAGGGGGGTCTATCTTCCTAGAGGAAGGGTGAGTACAGCAGCTGTGCGCTCAGACTGGGGTGCCTAGGCCTGCCTTTCAGCAAGCCCACGCCGGCAGCCACACGGACAACAAACAGCCTGGAGGGAGCAGGACAACAAACAGCCTGGAGGGAGCAGGACCAGTTCCGAGGCCTCTCCAGGGATTCAGGTGGAGATGGTGGTGCTTGGATGGGCGAGCGCACCAGAGGGAAGCCCATGGACTCCAGAGCTGTTCAGCAGTGGGTCATGTGACAGGATCCCTAAGATCCCTACAGCTCCCTGCTGCCCCAAACCGTTGTGAAGCCTGCCTGCCCCAGCCACGCCTGGAGGGGGGGAGAAGCCCTCCCACTAGTCATTCCCCCTGCCTGCTCCCAAAGGGAAGTTAGTGTCACTAGAGGAGATTCGACGGCCATGGCTCTCAAATGTGAGCATGCAGCCGAATCACCTAGAAGGCTTTACCCAGACTGCTGGGCTCCACCCCCAGAGACGTGTTCATCAGGTCTGGGATGGGGCCTGAGAATTTGCATTTCTAACAAGTTCCCAGGTGGCACAGGTGCGGTCCTCCAGGGCCACACTTGGGGAACCAGTGCAGGAGAAAGGCCTATGGAACCGAGTGCACGTAATCTGGGACAGGGGCAAAGGGCTTGGAGGAGGGGCTCCTCCAACTTCTCCCACGAGGATATCAGAGCCGAGCAGGGTCCAGTTTGCTGCCATTTTGTAAGACTCACAGTGCCAGATGCTGAAGGACAAGCAAGTCCAGAGATGCAGGAACCTGGCAGCTGGATGCTAGATGTCTGGGAGGGCTGAGCCCAGCTGCCCTCACATGTACTCTCCACCCTTGGCCCCCGCTCCAGCCTGCAGCACCCTGCCTCCTCGAGCCTCCCAGTTTAGCCCCAGCTGTGTGACCCTAGGCCCTAGACCCGCAGTGCTAGAGGTCCGGTGCTGGGATGTCCAACTGTAATCCTGGGACTGGGATGGGGAGACAGCAGTTCCTCACAAAGGGAGGGCAGCGGGATGGTTCCTTGGCCTAAAGGAGACCAAATGGCACACTATGGCCATTGTACAGGAGGTGGCAGAGAGTGACCCTAGAAGAGGCGGGAAGGTTGGGGAGGACTCCCAGCAAGAGATGGGGGGAGTAGGGTCCAAGATTCTGATTGTTGGCCAATGGCTAATTTTAAGGGTGGGGGAGATCTAAGCTAGGAGGCAGATGCCATGGACACTCAGTGGCTGAATAATGTTGGGTTTGGCTAACAGGAGGTAGCCGCCAGCATGGAACCAGCCTTCGGGCACAAAAGCCACAGTAGAGTCAATCCTGGAGGGCTTCCTGAAGGAATCTGGTTTTGAACCTGATTTGGGGGGTAGAAGAGGGCAGTGCAAGGCCCTTGACAGGGAAAGGGGCAGAGGAGACATGCCCACCCGTCTTGCCACCCCCACCTGGTGGAAACCTCCCTGACACGGGGCTCCCCCTTCCATGCACCAGCCCTGGTAGGGCTGGCCCCAAGCACTTCCCCTCCTGCCCCTGGCAGGGCCCAACGGCGTCTGTGCATTTAATGAAACCGTCTGGCTGTGATACCATCAGCTCCAAGCTCGGCAGAGAACCTCTCCCTGGTTCCAGTAAGGGAAAGAGGGCGCGTTCCGATAAATAAAACCATATTAGAGAGCCGGCGAAAAAGCCCCTTTTGTTCCAACCCCCCATGCTTCCCAACGCTTTGTTTTTATAAGCGCAAGGGCCCCAGACCGAGCGCGTTTACACAAAGATCACAATTGCACATTGTAGCGGCCGTGAACGCTGTATTGGTGTTGGCAGCACCCCCCACGCTGCCCCCACCCCAAGCCGACTCCTTCCAGCAGCCCCAGCAGCCCAAGCAATGAGCTCAGCGCTGGGGGAACGGGGAGGGGGTGGCTTTCAAACAAAAATCACCCAGACCCACACACGCGCCCCGCCCGCCCATGGGAGGAAAAAACACACAACAAAGGCATTGTAAAGAGCAGGCCTGGAGGCCTAGGGCCTCAGACACTGGGCTACTGTGTGCTGGGGCCCGGCTTCTCCCCCCACAGGGCCCAGCCCCTCCAAAAAAAAGAAACAAGGGGGGCGGGGGTGTTGCTGAAGCAAGGTGGTCAGATGAGGGAAAGCCAGACAGACGCACAGACACATCCCTCTTCCAGGAAAGCCCAGAGGAGAGAGCAGCAGATCCCAAGGAGAGGTGGAGGGGAACGTAAGGGGCTGGTTCTTCTCTGTCCACTCCAGCCTAGCACTCTTCCCAGGGCCACTCCCATAGAAGAGGGGCGGCATTGGCCTTTGAGCCTCACCCACCAAGCCACACAGAGCTGAAGGGGAAAGTGGCTGGACTGGAGCTCTCTGAGAACCATTAGCGCCCTAGGCAGCTCCAGCTGTGAACACACGTGGTTCTATGGGATGCCATCACCTCGAGAGGCCCCAGGCAGGTGGTTCTTTTGCTGGACCTGAGCTCTACTGCTCAGACCTTCCTAGAGTTTTCCTAGACCTTAACAATACACTAAGCCCTCCTCCTAGGCCCTCCCACCTTCCCAGCTCAGACCACCGGGATAGGAGACAGGGCAGGCAGCATCATCCCACTCATCAGAAGAAAGAGCTGTGCCCCATGAAGACAAAGTTACTAGCCCATGCTCACATGTGACCAGGACTAGACCCCCTGACTCCCAGTCTAGTGCTCTGTCCACCATGCCATGCTCTTTGGGAAAGAACCCTTAAGAGAGAGGGGAGTAGTGCAAATGAAAACTATAATATAGCAATTTTTCCTATTAAATTAAGAAAAATTGTTTGGAATTATAAAACCCAGTGTTGGCAAATATTTGATGAAATAGGTACTCTCCTTTATTGCTGGAAGCAATTCAGGAAAGCAACTGGGCAGTATGCCCTAAAAAAACATAAAAATGTTTATACCTTGCTTCCTATATTCCTGGGAATCATCCAAATTAGCCAAAAAGCTATATGTACAGAGATGTTCACTCCAGCATTATTTGTAATCCAGCATTCATTCACTCTGTAATTATTGACTGACCAGCACGTGATGGGTAAGCACAGTACTAGGGATATGAAAATGAAGAAGACACAATCTAGGCTCTCAAGATCATGACCACTGGTTGGAAATGGTAACTATAGGGCAGTTATAATCCAAGGTGATGGGCAACTTACTCAGGGAATGAATACGGTGCTAGGGGCGGGGGATACCCCACAGAGCCTGGCGATATCAAGTCAGTCATCCCAAAGGGGGTCTCCTACCCTGAGTCTCCAGAATAAGGAGTAACCAAGGCACACCAAGGGAAAGGGGGCATGCTAGACATCTAGCACGGCATGCACGAAGACACCAAAGAGCATGGGCTTTTGGGAAACAGCAAGTAGTTGGTCTGGCTGAAGGGAAGAAGGGAGCGCCCAGGGCAGTGGGGATGAAAGAGGGAGGAGGAGATAGGGCAGCTCACAAAGGTCCCAGATCCGAGCTGAGCAATCTGGACTGAATCCTACAGATCAGTGTTTCCCAAAATGTGTGCTTCGTAAACGTGAGTTCTCTGGGGAGCTAGTGAGTGCTTAAACAAGTCAAACAGGCTCCTTTCCTGCAGCCATCCCAAAGCCTCTCAATGCCACTGTGCATTGTAAATCTGGAAGCGTGCAGTGTTCCCCAGTCTCCCTTGCTCAGGAACCCTGTTTAAGTGGAGCATTTCACAAGCCTCCAATGCACTTTGGAAAACAGCTCCATGAGCTCAACGGGAGAATTCCCCCAGCCAGAGCCAACCTTAACAGAAAGCCATGCTTCAAGAGGGAGTGGGCCACAACTGGAGTCCAGACATAGTAAGCCCCAAAGCAAGAGTTCCCCAGCTCCACCCAAGACAGAGTCTGGATCGGGGTGAAAACTAAAGCACTCTCCCCACCGAGGTGACCTCACTGTGGCCTGCCCTGGAGTAACACCTCTCAGGACCACCTTCCTGGCACACATCTTTGATCTCCCAGGAACCATGAAGCCAACGAAGAGGGCACAGGACCTTCTGCTGTCTTAACAGATACCCCACTCTGGTAAATTAGTAACTTGGCATCTAGTCTACTTACCGCCTCTCATTTACTCGGTTAACCAAGGCAGGCCCCCTCAGCCCACTGACCTGTGAGACCCTCCAAGAGGAGTTTCTGACTCCCCCAGGCTAAGGGCCGTCTTCTGATACGTAGCGACCTCACAACAGAGCTGCCCATGGGTTGTCCGTCTTAATGGGAGCTCTGTAAGCAGAGCCTGTGTTTCCCTCAAACCACAGCTCTGGCTCCCAGCTAGAGGAGGGAGCAAAGCAGAATGCCCTGGGGAACAGCTTGGCAAAGCAGACAGGTTCCTTCCTGATTTCCTTTAAGAAATATCAGTCTCCAATAAAGAGCAGCTCAGCTCAGACTGTGGTTTGAGGAATCGATGCTGCCCATTAGATACAGTGTGGAGGACATACAGTGATTTCTAAGTCCTCCAGCATCATATCTTTTCCATTCAAATGGAATTCAGTGCATACTATGGATGCTCACCGAGTAGGGGCAACCCCAACCCAGTATCAAAGAGAAGTCATTTGAATTAAGCATCAATTTACATTTCTTAATGCCTAATTGCTACCCAGGCCACGCAGCCTCACAACCACAAGCCACACACATCCTTCCAGTGTCTGGAGAATTGAGGCTGGCTATATATTCAAACCCCACCTGAGGCAGAGCCCTCAGGCAGCCTGGACAGAACATCTCCACAAGCCTCCCTTTCCTGCCTGAGTTTAATATTATTCAACAAGTGTTTCCTAGGCAGGTCTTGTATGTCCCATCCCCCCCCCAAACCCTTGGCCAGAGAGAAGGAAGCAGACATGGCCCCAGCCTTTGGGCAGCCCCAAGACCCACCCCTCAGGGGACAAGTGAGGAGCGCAGCTCGGGGCCATGGGAGCCCACCGCTGCAGGAAAGGCCCAGAGCACCACAGGTCAGAGTCAAAGGAGCACCTTCTGGAAGAGAGCCCTCCCTGCCCCAGACACTCAGCAGTCAGGCTGGAGGATGATCCCAGCAACAGATGCTGTGCTAGACCCTCCCCTGGCCCCAGACATTCCAGATTCACACATGAGTTTCCTCTGAGAAGTGCCAGCCGGTGGCCACGCACAGACTCCGGCCGCCAGCCACCCCAGGGTCAGTGCCAGCGGAGAAATTGCTTTGGTTTAGGGTTTGGGAGTGAAAATAAACACTCTGGGTTTTATAGGTTCACCCATGTTGGCAGCTGGTCAATCAGGCCTTTCATTCAGAAGCCAGTGGCCTCTGAGGAAGCCCTGGGCAGTGCCCTCAAAGCTCAAGGGATGTTTATCTGGGGGAGGGGGTGGGGCTGGGATGGAAAGTGTGACATCTCCCGCAGGCCAGCACCAGGCTGACCCTGCCTGTGGTCCCCGGGGGTGCGTGCCGCCTCCCAGCACGGGTTCCTTGGGACAAGGGGCTCCCTCCCTGCAGCGTCCTCAGCCAGCCCAGCCCAAGGAGGACAAAGGCCCCCCACTCCTCGCCACGTGCCCACACAAGCCCGCCGCCTGCACCCCTACCTCTCACGCCCCACCAAGGAAGAAGCAAGGCTGTGGATGATGAGTCCACCTCTTGTCTCTCGGCATACATTCCAATGGCCAGCAAGCATTCTGACAGGTTCCCAGCAAGGGCTAGGTGCACATATCCACCCCTGGCCCACCAATCCCTGCATGTGGGTTTTGCATATGCTTTTCAGAGGGTGCGTCAGGACCCGGGACCCAAAGCACAGAAGAGAAATTGCTCCATCTACCATGTGCCTGGCTGCCCAGGGCTGGAAAACAGGTCACTGAGAGGAGAGAATGTGGGGGAAACACAGCTGCTGGGCGTGAGGCATGAGGGTGGTCCCCCACGTTGGGGAGGAGCAGGGCCCGGAGGAGGACAGGCAGGTGGCTATGAGCTACAGTGCCATCCTAGGAACAGAAGGTCACTGTCACAGAAGAATTCACTTCTACTCAAGTAAGTAGAAAGCACTTGGAGGGTGGTATGTCACTTGTCAGCTACTGGACCTCAAGCAATTTAGTTAAGCTATCTGCGTCTCCGTCTCCTCACCTGTAAAATGGGGACGTGAAACTCCTACCTCACAGGAGAGATATGAGGGTCACATGCACCAAGGCCAGTAAAATGCCCGGGCTCACAGTGAGAACTCAGTCAGTGTTCGTTCTTTAGACCAAGTGCAAGTTCAAGGACAAGACAAAGCCCCTTCCTGGAGGAGCTCACAGTCATAGTGGGAAAGACAGACAGCAATTGATCTGCGCAGGGGTCAGGGCTCTGAGAGAGGTGTTGGTGGGGCGCTGGCCAAGTGTCAAGGAAGGACCAACCATCTGGGCTTGGGGCGGAGTCAGAGCATCTGGGCTGGGTCTTAAAGAATGAGTAGGAGTTTGCTGGGTTAAAAGTAGGGAGGGAATGCATTCTAGGCAGAGAAAACACTGAGCACAAAGGCCAGGAAGAGCTCCACAAACATTGACAAAAGTAGGTGAGGCCAGAACTAATGGTTAGAGGTGAACTAGGGAAAGATGCACCTGGCAAGGTCCACGGGGGGTCCGATCCACAAAGGAGCCGTCTGCCAGGCTGAGAGCTGGGGATTTCTCTCCCAGGGTCTACTTTGGAAATCAGAGTAGTGACATGACCAGATGTCTCTGAGGCAGTACGGAAGGTGAGGGGGGCCAGGACATGAGAAGGGGTGAGGCCAGTTCTCGGGAACATCTCCAAGAGAGATTCAGAAGCCAGAATCCACAGGACTGGATGACTGATGGTTTCCAAACTGAGAGACAATAGACATGTGCTAATGAGACGCCAGGACCAAGGTAGGCAAGGAGAGGAGGGCTGGATCGGGGGAGGGAGGCACAACGAGTTCCGTTTGGACGGAGAACTGAGGAGCCAGTGAGGCATCCAGGGGGAGATGCCTAAGACGTGGCTGGACTCAAGGGGCTCCCATGAACTAAAGGCCTGGAAGCTTCTCTGATATGGGTGGTCCATGGAGCCAGGGAAGGTGAGGGCACCCCAGTGCCCGGAGAAGGGGACACAGACAGACCGTCAGGACCATCAGACTTAGAGGGCTGGGGACCCCTGAGTTGGAGCAGGTAGAGCTGCAGCAGGAGGCTGCAGGAGACCCCAGAGAGAGAAGCATCCTGGGGGTCAAGGCCAGAGGGGCTTTCAGGAGATGACGGTCAACAAAGCCAGACCCTGCAGAAGGGTCAAGCAGGCCACCTGAGAACCAGAAAGCACAGTGACCCTGGCAACGCCAGCCACCTCCACAAATCCCACAAACACAGCCACAGCTCCCACGCACAGGAGAAGCCTGGGCCACGTTCCCGAAGGCCTGTTGGCTCAGCAACGAGCTCTCAATCCCTGGTCCCTGAATCCCCTCCCACCTACCAGAAAAAGAGTCCTTGTCCATCGAGGGCAGGTCCCGAGCCTGGTACATATAGCAGCGTAGGTGGTAACGGTTCCCATCTGCACCAAGGAAGAAACAGAGATGCCAAGTGAGGGGCTCGGGGTGGCTAAGAGCTGCAGCTGGGCCGAGGGGAGAATCAACCCTAGGGAGGGCAATAGATGAAGGGTCTGAGCCATAGAAAAGGCACATGTCACACTTTGCGGGAGTGAGCCGCTCACAGGATCAGAACAGACCACAGCTCAAAGGTAGACACCTGAGTGTCGTGTCCTTGGGCCTGGTGAGAGCTGGGGAGAAGGGGATGGAGGAGAAGCCAAATAAATGATGGGGGCAGCCAGAATGCACAGGGCCTTGAACGCCTGATCAGAAGCAGAGAGTTGATGCACACACCTCACGTAGATGGATGTGCGCATGTGCACACAAATGCACGTGCGCACATACATACCCCCACAAAAGACGCTGACCCACCACAAAGCACGTAGACTCAATTCTCCCTAGCCCCCCATAGACACCTGACCATATAACCCCATACAAACAAGCATAAGGTTATACACCCGTCCACATCACCCTTATAGACACCTCCAAGCGTCACTTACAATCAAAGATGCAGGAAATCGTGGGTCTGTTCACGCCAAAGTTCAAGGTGGACACGGACATGGAATCTTCACTCCTGTCATCTACCACGCCGCCCTAGAGACACAGAGCTGGTCATGACCAATCCTGACCTCAGAGCCGGGGGTGGGGGGCGCCAGGGAGACGGGCGCAGAGAGTTAGGTGCCCGGGTCAGGAGACCTCTAGACAACACTCCTCGGCTGCTGAAAGCTGGGCCATCAGCCTCTAATTTTACTCTAGTGTGGCCCATCCCCCTACAGCATCCCCAGACTCCACTGTCAAGTCCACAGGGAAATTGTTCTCCCTCTCTCATGGAGACCAGACACACCAGAATGGAATTCTGAGTGATTCTGGTCCAAGAGGTTAGAGCCTGATAGAAGGAAGGATTCTAGGGGAGAGAATCCAATGCGGATTTTCCTGCTGGGATGAGTTAAGAGAAGCCAAATCTGGAGGCCCCAGGCCACCAACTCTGTCCACGCCCTGCGTATCTGGACACTGGGTCCTAGCTCTGGGAAAAGCTACACTGTATCATCACCACCTCTCATCAGCCCCCACTGAGCTGAGGGTGGAAGAGGGTGCAGGCTGTGGCCAGGACAGGGACAGAAGCAAGAGGCAAGGCAGGTGTGCCCTCAGGCTCAGAAGCCAGTCTGTCAGTGTACTGCTCATCAAACTAGCCAGTAAGTCCCCTCACTTTGTCTTCATTCGCACTGGGTTCTAACCGCTGGGCCATACTCCAGCTTCCTTGGGCCAGATGCCTACCTCCCAGGTGTATCCAGCGCCACCTCTGCCCCTCATTGGCGTCCTGCATGGTTTGGGGAGGCTCAGGGACCCAGCAGGGATCAAGGCCCCCACAAGAATAGGAAATGTGATGGTTACTTCACAGCCCAGCCTCCAGACTTGGCTTTCTTGGCAAGCCCACCAACATGCTATGGCCCAGAGCCCAGCAGAGGGACTGGGAGAGGTGGGCAGTGTTCCCATCCTGTCCATTCCCTCTGCAGCCAGTCTGAGAGATTTCTCCAAGTCCCTAGCCTCTCTCTCCCTGACTGTCACCTGCCCCACCCCCTTGCCCAGTTCCTGTTCCCAACACACAAGCACACACACCCTTGTATGTGAATGGAAACTCTGGCCTCACCACCAATGGCCTGTTCATCTGGCCCGGGCCCACCCAGAGTGGTCACTTGCCAGGACTTTCCACCCTGCCACCTGGCCACAACCATCTCCCAGGAATCTCAACCTCTCCTACAGGCCTAGTGCCTCCAAATAGAAGACGCATGGCCACTTCCGCATCCTCCTCTCCCAGCCACGCCCACCCTCAGGGCCCAGTCCCAGATCCCTCATCAGAGAAGCCTCCCTGGGTGCCTGCCTTCCCACTGTTGATCTGCCCACACCCAGAGCCAGAACCAGCATCACTACCCAGAGCCCAAATCCTTTGCTGGCCCTCAATACCTGAGGGGTCCTGATCAGACCTCAGGTGACCTGCGCCATTTTCCCATTCAACACCAGGGCTTCCCTCCCACAAACCCAGCCCTCAGCTTTAGGCAGGCCATGCTCCTCGAAGCTGGCCAAGACTCACACCTGCTCCATCACAAGCTCTTGCTGTTCCCTAGTCAGAAGTGCCATTGATCATCCCAATCCCCCCCCATCTTCAGGGTATCTTAGGACACCCAGGGAAAGCCTGCCCTGGTCACTCTGGGTTAACATAGAAATGCATCCTAAAGGTGGGCCAGCTCTTCCTCTGCTCCATTCCTGCAAAAGGGCTCATAAAACACGCATGCAGGAAAGATGTGTTTATCTGCTCTTCCAGCAGTCTAACCAAGGTCCAGCTTCAACCAGGTAGTCTCTGGCTCCCACCACAGGACACCCCCACAGGGACCCCCTTCCTCTGACAACAACTTCAACACAAGCTCTAGAACCAGACTGCTGGGGCTCCAATTCTGGTCCTGCCATTTATTGGCTGTGTGACTTTGGGCAGCTTGCTTAACCTCTCTGAACCAGTCTCTGTAAATTTGGAATAATTCTACAGTATCTATCTCAGAGAGTTGCTATGATTGTTAAGGAGATACATTACATGTTGTTCTTAGCACACCCCCTGGCACATAATAAATGCTCAATAAATGTTTGCTAGTAATGATCTTAATGAGAGAAATAAGGCACAGGTGGGGCAGGGGCAGGGTAGGTCATAAACTATAAAGCTTGCAATTATTCTCAGGGGTGGTATTCATATACCTCATATTTGTTCAAAATTATTCCAGAAGCTGGAAAAGTGGACATTTCAGGAGCCACAGCCCTGGGCAGAAATCAAAAGCAATCAATCAAGCAATCAGTCTCTCAACACACACACACACACACACACATACACAGACACACACACACGGGAAAGCAGGATAAGAGGGGTGCCATACTATAGACAGGGAAAGACCCAAAAGCCACCACACCTGAGCTGTCTCCTGAGCAGGTGTGGACCCTGGGCATCCTGGGTTCCCCCCAGAAAAGGCATTTGGCCCGGCCATGCTACACTGGCATCCCGCCAGAACATGCACCACGTCCAGCAGCTCACGGCTCCCAGTTTCAGGATCTGCAAGGCCGCACATAGGGCTGGACCTGGGGGGCCCAGCAGGCCACCCCAGGCGTGAGGTGTAGGACGCCAAGGAAAGCAGATCAGAACACTGGAAACAGGGCTTGGTCAGTCCTCCATGCAACAACCCGTAGCACGTGCAGCCCAGTGCACCTTGGTTGGGGGGGAGGGGGTCCAGCCGGAGGCAGGGCGGAAGGCCTAGGACCCTGTGGCCCCTCCACCTCAGCTGACAACACACTCATGCCCCCATGAGTCAGGCGCTAAGGTGAGTGAAGGGAAGGAAGCTGCGCCCCATAATGCCTTTGCCCCCTCCCAGTACCTGCAGGGACCTCCGTGCTCGCTGCTGGCTGCCAGTGCACATTCCCACTCACCTCACACCTCCTCCAGATGGCCTCCCCTAGCCGCCTCCCAGAAGCACCACTCCCACCAAAACGCCTCTGTCTGGGGCTTTGGCAGCAATTTCTGGGTCTCTGTCCAAGGGCAGTCTGCCCTCCTGTGATCAGAAAAGGTGTCCCCCTCCCTGGGATTTCCACGAAGGCAGGCGCCAGGTATCTGAGGCCTAGCTCAGTGCTTGGCCCACAGCAGGCTCTGGCCCTGAGAAATAATGTCCTTCCGAGGGAGGAACCAGTGTCCCCTTGGGGAAGGCCCCTCACACTGCCTGGGCTTTTCCACCTGTCCTGCCTCCAGAATGGGGGATCCACAGGGCTCTCCGCACCCCGCAGCCCCCAACCTGCCCCCCAAGTATGGACCTGCCTCCTCCTTCCCTTCCCCCCAGCTCAAAATGACAGATGGGGCTTACTGAGAAGAAGCTGGGAGAACCAGGAGCCCTGCTGAGGACACCCACTAAGTTCAGTCCCTCCCAGCGGAGCCCTGGCCCTGTAACCGCCCTGGTTCCCAGCCTGGGCAGAATTCTACCCACACTGTTGGCCAATGTCTTCCTATCCTCCAGCCCACTGACCTTCGCAGGGGAGGCTGGGCTCTGCATGCTTCCTCTTCAGACCCTGGGAGCAGACGGGGAGGTCAGCTCTCCCTCCCAGCCCAGCTGTGGCCTCTGAATTGAGTCTCCAGCAGTCTGGACGCCCCCAAACACCCCCATCCCTGATGACTTTCATGCTCAACCCAGCTGAAACCCTCTGGGGACCCCTTTCTTGCCCCCCAGGCGTCTTGCACATTGGTCTCTCTGCCCCTTTCTTTCCCTTCTTTTTCCTAGGTGTCTAGCGTCTTCCTCAAGGTCTCTGTGCAAGGATGAGTAAGCCCCCCACCCAGGTGCTTCCACGGTGCCCTGAACCTCCTCTTACCACATCTAGCACCCACCCCCACCATTGACCCGTCTGTGCCCTCCCACTGAGAGCTCTGGGAGGTTTCTGTCACACGCCCAGCTCTGCCCACACACAGCAGGTGCTCAGTACACACCTGAGAGCGGTGAACGAAAGAAGGTCACCTCAGGAGAGAGCAACAGTGTGAGCTAGGGGCATCGCTAGTGAAGAAGGCCAGCCTGTCACCCAGGTCCGGGGATCAGTCTGTACAATAACAGATAATCCCATGTCACACTTCCTTCACTCTGAGGTACATTTTGGTTTTCAAGTGTAGACATGCAAGGGTCACACTCTGGAACTTCTCTCAAAGCAAACAATGAAGCCCCATGAAAATCTGGTTTGGAAGCTTCTGGAAGGTCCCTGCTTCCTGTCAGTCCTTCCCTCTGTCTTGTGCATTGTTGGATATTTAGCAGCATCCCTGGTCTTGACCCATTAGATCCCCATAGCTTCCTGACCCTTTAATTGTGACCACCAAAAATATCTTTAGACATTGTCAAATGTCCCCTGAGGGACGGGGTGGGGGGTAGAAATTGCCCCCAGTGGAAACCCACTGGTGAAAACTGAATGCAGTGAGGCGCCCCCGCCCCGCCCTTGGCAGGTTCCTATAGCACGTAAGCAGCACTCAGTAAGCGGTGCTGGTGGTGTCAGTTTCAATCTTTCAACTCTCCATTCTCATGCTACAGCAACACCTTCCCCCTTTCATCTCTTTTTTCTTTAAATCTGGAACCCATCCTCTTCTTTCTGCCTCAGGGCCTTTGCACGGGCTGTTCTCGCCACCTTGAATGCCCTCCCAGGTGAGCTAACTTGAGCTCTTCCCTCACTCACCACTGAGGCCTGGATACTGCTGTGGCAGCCATGCCTTCAGTAGCAGCCCCTGCTCAGCCTCTCCTAGCTCTCTCCTGCATCCATCTCTCCATGTGTGTGGGCAAGGCACACATGCTCCTCTCTCCCCTGCGCCTAGCCCAGCATCAGGCACTTAGTAGTCATCCAATGAAGATTTGTCACAGAAAATGAATCAGCATTCCCTGCCCTCAGCCACGTGGGCAGCGTTCAGGCCTCGAGTCTCAGGGGAAGGGTCAGGAAAATGCACATCAAACAAGCACCCTCCTTCCCTCAGGGGGCTCAGAGTAAGATGTTACTACAGAAAGAGCAAGGGATATGGTTTCAGCACCCCGCCGCCCGCCCCCGTGGGGCCATCTCTGGGGTGGAACAGAATGGGGTGGACCCTCGGAAGGTCCCACTCGGGAAAGCTTCCTGGAGGAGGGGAAAGAGAAGAGTGTTGGCACAAGGGGAGCAGCAATGTGCTGGATGCCTGCGCCCCTAGAGCTCAGGGGAAGACTCAGCGAAAGGGGCAAAGTTGGGGCAGGGCAAGCTAGGAGAGGAAGGCTGGCTTGTTTCTGCTCTGGCTCGGAGCCCTGGGCAGAGAGAGCCAGGCTGCAGCGGCAGCTGATGCCTTGCTTTCTGTCCCCCCTTTCCCCCTCCCCAACTCCACACACTCGCTCTTCCCCAGCCCCACCAGGCCCAGGGCATTGGGTTTCCCACAGCCACATTCCTGCCTCCATAGCTCATGCCGATGCGACTCCCAGACTGTGGTCTGTGGCCACACACTCCATCTTGGGGCTAGCTGTGTAAGGGATCCTGCCGGTCGCCCAGGGGACTGGGCAGCATCCAACCCGCCGCTGCCCGGCTGGCGGCCATGGCTCCCGGGAAGAGCCTGAGCTTAGGAGTGCAAGGAATTCTCTCCCTCCCAGATGGTGCAGCGCTGCCCCCAGGGGTCCCCAGAGCCAGTGGCCAAACCCACCTTATCTGCTGAGGACTCCTGCCCCGGGGCCTTGGTGTGGCCACCACACCAGGAGAAGGTGGGCAAGTTCTGGGAAAAGAAGCAGCCTACAAAGGGAAGGGGACCCCACGGCCCACCTAAATTGGGTCCAAGACCAAGCACCAGACCGCTATCGTGTCTGAAATTCCCCCTGTCCCACTGGTTGTCTGTCACACACACACCTCCTCCCTTTGGCAGTGATGCGACACCTCATCCATACGGGGCCCAGAGATCTGGCTCAGGATCTATAACCCAGAGGCAGGACGGAGGATGAAGGGGCAAGACCAGCGGTGGATGCAGCAAGAAGACAGGCTGAGCAGAGGGTTCCCGGGGCTGAGCAGGCAGAGAAAAGAGCCTCCGCAGCCAGACCATGATGGTCAGGAAGGAAACAACAGAGCCTCGGCAGTATCTCAGGGGGCTATTGGGACACCCTCCGTCCCATCAGAGTCAAGCAGGTGGGTCTCAGGGGCCAGTCGCCCTCCTGGCTTCCCGGGAAGGGCTCAGTTCCAGTGCCTGATGGACCCAGAGAGCACAGGGGACAGAGCTATTGGGAAGAATGCACTGTACCACTCTGCTGCTACTATCTCTTATGTAAACAGGACCAGGGCGCCCAGAGCAGTAAGGGCTGGAGCTGGCCCACATGGCTCAGAAGAGCAGATTACTAAGCTTGCAGGTATATTGCAAGCTGGCTGTTAAACACGGCCATTTGTAACAACTGAATCATATAAACTTATAATTATGGAAATTTTTTAAAAAAACAGAGGTGATAAGGGCACCTGGGTGGCTCAATCAGTTATGCATCTGACTCATGATTTCGGCTCAGGTTGTGATCTCGGAGTCATGGGATCAAGCCCCGCTTTGGGCTCTGTGCTGGGCATGGCGCCTGCTTGGGATTCCCTCTCTCCCTCTCCCTCCACCCCTCCCCCACCCTCTAAAATAAATAAATAAATCTTTTTTCAAAAAGGTGATAAATACTCAAACTCATCACTTCTTAATTATTTTACGACTTTTGACTATTGTTCGGCTCCTGAGGTTATTTACATCTAATATATCTGTGGGCTGGAAATACTATATAACCACCTGCCATTGCTCGTCTCCTCCCATCTCCACTCAGCGATGTCACATTGCTAGCTCGAAATCGGCCACAGCGGGGATATTTACACCACGGAAACCAGCAAGTACTACAAACCAGACTGGGTTTGTTTTTTGGATTTTTTTTTTAATTTTCTGGAGAACCAGTTATTAAACACTGACCAGCATGCCCTAGGGTGAACTGCCAGGACCTCTTCCTCACTATTGGCTTTGCTGGGACAACCAAATAACCAACAGCCACGTAGGGTAGTATGCTATAAACTCTGAACCACCCCACCGTTATCCATAGAATTTTTCTTAACGCTCGGGTGAGGAAACACCCCTAGAATCACTATAACCTGCCTTCTCTGTACCTCCGTTTGCTCATCTGTGAACTGGGAGTAGTGATAAACCCTATCTCCTAGGACTGCGGGGGGGCATGAAAGGAGATAATACACAAACAGGGCAGAGGTGATGCCTGGCCCAGGCACATGCTCTAGAACGGCTGGTAAACGCTGTTCAGAGAGAGCCAGGGAGTAAATCCATTCACCTTTGCAGGGCAGCTGCCCCTGTAGCAGGACAGTAGCCACAGAATGCAGACACGAATGAGCCCAGGCACTTGCCAATAAAGCCCTGTCTACGCAAAATGGCCAAGGACAGATTAGGCTTGTAGGCTAAGGCTTGCCGACCCCTGCTCTGGAAGGGGAGGTTATTATTTTTGCTGTGTTGTTATCAGCCCTATCCTGAAAGTGAAAAAACTGGGGCCCAGAGAGGTCAATGCCTTCCCTAGGGTTGCACAGCAAAATTAACTGACAGAGCCGGGGGACCCCCCAACAGCCCCTCCGGGCTCTTCCCAGCTTCAGCTTCCCCATCAGAACTCAGCACCTGAGCAGGGCTCCAGGGCAGGACAGGGCTGAGCGCCAAGTCAGGGCCTTGGGGAGCCCAGGGCCCACGTCACTGCCCTGGCCGCCCAGCCTGAACTTCCAGGGAAAGCCCACACAGGCTAGCAGGCCAGGCCGAAGGAGGAGAACACTTTAAAAGAGGGAACTCGGGAACACAGACCTCCCTTCCTAATCAGGGCTGATTGCAACTTTAAGTAGAATAGCAGGCAGCGGTGCAACCCCATGTAATTTACAGCTGGAGCCGGGGCTTGGAAGCAGCTGCAAAAATCCTTGCAAAACTACCGGCCAGCCCCCCGGGGAGCTTGGGAATGGAATCAGGAAACCTGGAGAATCCGCGGTGCCACGTGTGGGCTGGCGCAGGCGTCTGTGTGTATGCGAGTGTGTGAGTGCACACGTGCCCCTCTTGACTTCCCGTGTGTCCAAATGTGGAGGTTGCAGAGAACGCTCAAGCAGGTTCTACCCCATGCCAGAGCGCCTCCGTAATCAGGACGACCGTACATCCCACTTTGTCTGGGACGGCCCCAGCTTACGCCTGTTTCCCAGCATGACTGGGACAATAAGTTATAGGGTCACCCTAGCAATTGTGGATGCAGACCCCAGTGCATTTACAATAACACACACGGGGCCCCCACCGCGTCTGCCCAGCTGTGACACACACACTCCTCGGCACCCGTGCATCCCCATGTGCTGGCATTTTGTCCCAGGTACACAGACACACAGTTGGACCCTCCAGACTTCAGCATCCAAGTCTGGAGTGAGGCAGATCCTGGGGTCCACCAATTTAAAGGAATTACCCAAATGGTCCTTCCATGGGGGGGCAGCAAGAGGGGCAGGGAGGCCCCTGCTTGAGAGGCCAGCCAGCCTCCAATTAGCTCCTGCTTGCACAAAACCAGGTATAGAACAGGTGCTCAATTAGCATATTCAAGAAACAGAATCCAGGGAAACATGGAATCACCTCCCCCACCTAAGCAGACCCAGCGGGGATTTGGTTTACTTAATGAGGCAAACCCCTCTCACCTCCCGGATGCTGCCCTTGGTCCAAGTGCCCACTCTAGGAACTAGGCCCGGGTACTCTGCGTACAGCAGGGCTTCATCCAGGTGCAGAGACGGCCCCTCCCCTCCTCACCCACATCTGACCTCCTTTTCAGGCAGCTCAAATCCCAAATTACTCCTCTCTGTCACCAGCCTTTCCCTGACCCCCCTCCCAGCACTTCCGACTCCTAGCTGCCCATCTCTGCCCTTAGGCTGGGGCTTGGCATCTTAGGCCTGTCTCCGTAGATCCTCTCCACTTCCGGTCAGGACTCAGACTTCAGACGACCAACCGGAGGCTTCTCAGGGTGGGGGTCGCGGTGCCAGCTCCCCTCTAGCAGCCCTACTGTTCCAGGGAAGCCAAGCCACATGGCTGCATGGGAAAAGTAATGCCAACAGACGAGGGTTCCAGCCAGCTGCCCAGCACCCTCCCTAGGACCCCACTCGAGGGCCTTCTCTAGGAGGACATTATGCCCTAATGGGAGTGGGAATATGGGGAATATGAACTTGGGGACAGAGGACAGAAGAGCCCATTGTCTGGTCTTGGTTCTAAAACTGACTCATACTGTGCCAGTGGGCAAACCCCTTCTCAGGCCTCAGTTTCTTCTGGAGTAATATTAGGGGCTCAGAGTTGTTCTAGAACAGCACTGTCCAACAGAACTTTCTGCAATGATGAAACTGTTCTATAGCTTCACGGTCCAATATGGTAGCCATGAGCCTGGTGTGGCTCTCGAGCACCTGAAATGTGGCCGGTGTGACTGAGGAACTAAACTGTCTTATTCTAATAACTTTAAATGTAAGTTGAAATACTCTCACGCAGCTAGTGGTTACTGTGTTAGACAGTGCAGTTATGGAACCTCAGTCTCCCCAACTGTAAAATGGGTATAATAATAGAATGCAGTCTTCTGCAGTCACTGTGAGGATAAAAAGAGACCATGCACAAAAGCTTTCAGCCTGATCTTTGGCACATGGTAAAATGGCTTTCAGTGATTCTTCTCCTCTTTGGGCTCCCAAATTCCCTTGAGAATTGGAGAAAACCACAGACCTTAAGCCAGAATTTACACATCACAGATACACACGCCCACAGTGCACATACACACGTTATCACACGTGCACACACATCGTACTCATTCATACACATGTGCACATACATATCACACACACGGGCATGTTGCACACATATTGTGTGTGCGCACACAACATCCATGTGCTTACACATCAGACACACTTGCATACACGGATCGCACCCGCACACCCACAACTATGCATCCAATTTCAAGGGGATCCAAAGCCAGGTGGAGAGCACCTTTCGAACATGAAAGTTCCTTCCGGCTCTAAAAAGCTCCAAGGCTCTGAGCACATGTTGCCGAGTCTCTGTCTCCTTCCCTCCTGCCCAGGCTCAGGCATCTCAGAAAACCCTTCCTAACACTCAGGGCCAAGCACAGAGGCAGGGCTCTGGAAAAATCCTTGCGCATGGAGGGCAGGCCCAGGGCAAGGGCAACAGGATGGATTCTGTGAGCTCACCCCAGCAGCCGTCACCAGAGTTCCCAGAGAGGCCGGTGGCGTCGGGAAGGGGTGCCCGGGTGGGAGCCGGCAGTGGCGGCAGCAAGGGGTGTGGGGCGAGGAGAGGGAGGCTGGACGGAATGCGCTATAATAGCAGCTTTGTGCTCTGCTTCCCAGCTCCCTGGGAACGCCAGGAAGATTATGAAACCGGTGTCCTTGGGAATGCCAGGATATTAGCTGGAAAAAGAATAATACGAAAATAAAATAATGCTCGGGATGGAGACAGCAGACGATTAGCAGACGGAGCCAGGGCCTCCCGCTCCACAGAGGGAGCCAGGCTTGGCCCCAGCAGAAGGTTTCAGGGAAAGACTGCCCGTGCTAATGAGCAGACAGAGCCTGCCTTCCAGCAAGATGTCTTCAGGAGGGCAACTGGCAAGCAAGGCGCAGCCTGCTGGTGGACCAGAGGGCCAGGAGAGGGGTGGAAGGAGGCAAGGGAGCACCACAGGCTGGCCCTCGGGCCCAGGCATCCAGAAATGTCAGATTACCAGGAAGACCACCTGGTCACCACCCACGGTGCTTCCCTAGACTTCTTCAAGGTCTGCCTCCCAACATCCTTCTCCAAGAAGCCTCCCTCATTAGACACCGTCATTCTTGGCCAGAGCATTCATGGCAGATCCTTATTCTGCCCTCCAGCACCTCAAAGATGCAGATCCTACTGGGTTCATTTGTACTCACATGGGAATGCCTCTCTTCCTCATCAGACAACAGTTCCCCACAGGCCAGGCCTCCACCATCAGATCAGGGGATCGTTAGAAGCAAAGATCGCTGTTCTCTCACCAGGAAGCAAGGAGAACACGTCATTATCCCCTGCTCCCCTCTCTAGGACCCTGGCCACACACCTTCACCCAGTCATGGATACGCCCTGCCTCTCTCAGAAAGGCATCCAAGTGGGGGGGAGCAGGGCAATGTGACCACCTCCCTCATCTTCCTGATGCCCGACGTGCCTTACATCCTCGCCCCTCAAAGGTGGTCCTTGGACCAGCAGCACTGACATCACTGGAGTCCTCTTAGAAATGCAGACTCGGGCGCCTGGGTGGCTCAGTTGGTTAAGCGACTGCCTTCGGCTCAGGTCATGATCCTGGAGTCCCTGGATCGAGTCCCGCATTGGGCTCCCTGCTCGGCGGGGAGTCTGCTTCTCCCTCTGACCGTCCCCCCTCTCATGTGCTCTCTCTCTCTCATTCTCTCTCTCTCAAATAAATAAATAAAATCTTTAAAAAAAAAAAAAAAAAAAGAAAGAAACGCAGACTCTCGGGTTCACCCAGACACGGAATCCTGAGTGCACATTTTAACAAGACCCCCACATCGCTCCTGTGTTCACTCAGCCTGAGAAGCACTTCCTTACATGTGTCACGTGGGTCCCCCTTACAATGACTCTAGGATGCAGTGACTTTCACAGACGAGGTAACAGAGTTGCTAAAAGGGTAAGTGACCTGTCCGCAGCTAGGAAAGAGAGGAAGCAGAATTCAGACCAAACCTGCTCCACTCTGAAGCCTCGCCTATCCCACCATGCTCCGGCCAAGAGAATCAGCAGGCACCAGTGACCAGTGGACAAGGCCAGCACCCAAGACAGTAGCGGGGTCTGGGCACCCAGAGAACCCTACCATCTGCTCCCATGATGCAGGCTGGGCGTTAGCCCCAGTGCCATCAGTACCTCCCAGGACGAAGGACAGCAGATTTGGGGACAGGAGCACATCTAGGTGACCATGAAGGAGAGGGGGTGTGTGTGTGTGTTGGTGCTGATGGAGGTTTGAGTCACTGAAGTACAGAGTGGTCCAGACAGTTACTGTCAAATGGGCCAGTGGCCCTGTCCAAATGCTGGCCACACCTAAGGACTTTACAAAACTGTGTCCTCCAACTCCAGGTCTGTGGGATCCAGCCTCTCCAACCACTGTCTGCCCCTGGTTCTCTGTGTCAGCCAAGCTCCCCCAGGACTCAGAGGGCTTCTTCTTCCCTATGTTGGTTTCTGCTGCATATCACAGGCAAGGCACATCTGCTTCACAATCAACCACCTCCCCACGTCTGTTGACTTGACATTTGATTTCAATGCTCCCTCACGACATTTTCTCCCACATAAAGAATAAACGGATTGGTTTCTGTTTCTGGGAAGTGCCCCCCTTCATTCTCCCAGTCACCGAGCCATGAAAGCTTGGCAGTGGAGCCCCAGCCTTGCTCATCTTCTTCCCCCAGATCCTGGCCAGCCCCAGAACCCATCCACACTGCTGCCCATGTGTCTCTGGCTACCTCTGGCCTCACGTCCTCTCTCCCACGGCCCTGGCCTCCCTGCCCTGGGCGGCCTGGCAAGCAACTGCCAGATCCGCCTCCTTCACACAGCACTTAACCATGTGTGTCAGACTTGCCAGGGCCAACCATGAACTCATCGTGGCCCCAGGCCCACCCCACCCACCCTGTGGCCCGGCGATGGGAGAAGCCCTACCATGCACCCAGCAGAGCCTCTGGGCCCATCTGACCCTCCCCAAACTCTGTACTTCCCTCTACTCCAGCCCCCAGCTCCCACCCCGGATGGTCACCTCATCCCAGATCACTAACTGAGACTCCTGATGGTCTCCTGATGGTTTCCACTCTTCCACCCTAACCAGCCTCCATGGCTACTTGACTAACGGCCCTGAAGCCCAGCTCTGACCAGAGCACTCCTCTGCTCAACAACCCACACCCGCTCCCTATTGCTCATTGAACAGAGTCCTGTGGCCATCAGCAGTAGCTCTTTGCCAAGCACTGTTTGCAGGGATTTTTTTTTTCCTTTCCAGACGCTCTTCTCTGCATCCTGATGGTGCTGTCAACTACAGAAAAGGGGCATGACCCGGCATGGCCAATCAGAACATTCCATTCCTCACCCTCAGGCTGGCATGGGCACATGGCCACGAGAGCCAGTCAGTCACACCCAAGACTGTCACGGCATTATACAGAAAACAGCACTCTCCCCTCTGGTCTCCAGCTGTGAGGGAAACAGAGGATGCCAGGTGGGCTGTGCTCTTTCACCTAGCAGGGCTTTGCCGGCTGTAAAGTTGATGTCGGCGCCACCTTTGTTACCACTCAGAGTGAGCCAGTGTGAGAACGAGGCCAAGACAGAGGAGCGAGTCAGAGACAGAGTCCCAGGGATACTTGGCGAACCCCCATTTCCTGCCAGACCTAATGCCTGCTTCACCCCTTGGGCTCTCCTGTCCGTCTGAGCCCTTAAACTCCTTTTCTCTCTGTAACCCATTTCACTGAGTTTCTATTCCTTAGGGTACCTACCCAGGCTTCTCAGACCCTGACTCTGAGCTCTGCCAAGGCCTTGATCCCCCCACGCCTCAGCTGGAGCTACAAGCCCACCCCCAGGCCCTGCCCTGTGCCCAGGCCAGGCCCTTTCTGACAGGACAAAGGGGGTCAACACATACCAGCACTGCCCCATGAGACCTCCAGCTGGGGCTGCTCCAGCTGGGACAGCAACTGCCTCCCGCCCAGCCGAGCACGAGCCCAGCGGCCCAGAGCTCTGCCGTCTCCTTCCAGCCACCCCACAACTTGGCCCCAAGACATCATCAGACATCTGGCATTATCTGGCCCCCAGGGGGTTTCCTCTCCCATACTGCCACCCCTGGACCTGGCCCACCATCAAGGCCTGAGAGGGATGGAACCCCTCAGATCATCGCCAGTCTCAACTCCCCTCCCCGTATCCATCCCGTCAGATCCTGGGCCTGTCCTCTGCACTCCCTGGCTCAGGACAAAGCCCCATGGTCCTCCCTCTGACCAAATCCTCACATACGTGCACACACCCACACACACACACACAAAACTGGTGCACATGGACACACTCAGATCCCATCAGCTTTCAAAGCTGGTGGAACCTGCTCTCTGAGTCACAGTCCAAAACCCCAGGGGCTGGGCAGTCCTGGCTGGATTTCAGAGGAAGGGCCTCATGCTGGGCATCTCCTCCCACCTCCAGGAATCCCCAGACCGAAACAGAGTGGAGAATGACCCTACTCAGACTGTCCAGGAAGGGCCTGCTCATCTTTTGGGGGAACACATCAGCCAGACCCTGGTAACCTGGAGCTGACCCCAATTTTACTGGCTCCAGAAAGTGTACTCTAAGTCAGGACCACCAGCCTGAGGTTCAGTTTCTGAGGTACATCTCTCCCCCAAAATCTCAGGGATGCCACGAGATGGCTTCGGTCCAACCAAGGAGGACTCGTGTCCAACCAAGGACATTCAGGGGTCGTCAGACCTCTCTGGCTACTCCCAGGGGCTAGGCCAAAGCCTCTCAGACCCACCCTGTGGCAGCCAGGCTCTCCGAGGAGAACCAGGTCCCTTGGCTCCAGTCAGAGGTCAGACCTGTGACCTCAGTCGGACCGAGACCCTCTCTGCCTGCTTCCCTCTTGACCACACAAAGAAGTAACAGGTCTCCCAGTGCCAAGAAGGAGCTATTTTATATTAGGAGGACACCCAGACTACCATCTACTTTCCCCACAGGCGACCCCAAAGGAACTAAAGCCAAGGTGACCAGCCAATGTTCCCTCCAAAGTCCTATCCTGGGGGCTCCCGCTTCAGCCGTCAAGAGCCCTGGGGAAGCAAGCCGCACCTCACTGACCCACCACAGGCCCAGGGACATACCAGAGCCCCCTCGAGGGCAAACACGGCGGCAGGCCCAGTCTTCTCCAGTGGCTCCATGCGGCGGCGCCAGCGGCGACGGCGGAACGCATCCGTCTTGCGGTACTCCAGGTGGAATTTCCAGCCGAAGAGCGAGGCGTACTCCCAGCCCTCACCCTCGGCCTCCGCCTGCCTGTGCTGCATGGGGACAACAGGACGGACTCAGGCCCTGCTTGGCGGCCCCACGGGGAGACCCTGGGCTGGGCTCCTGTGGCACCTCTCCCCTCTCTGGCCTGCCCTCCACGATTCCCCACCCACTCCACACCAGCACCCTCCAGGTGGGAACAGCTGGGAAGGCCACCTGGAGGAGGGGGGCCCTGAGCCGCTTCTGCAATGACAGGAGTCCAGGTCAGAAAATCAGGGGGAGAAGAGGCTCCCTGGGCTGTGGGGATCTGAGGAGCCGGAGAGGGCAGGTAGGCTAAAGCAGCAATGAAAACCCTGGGCTTTGGGTCTGTTTGTTTACTTGGATTATGGGTGGATTTCATGAATCCAAGGTTTTCTTGTCATTTCCCTTTTCTTCTTCACATCCCAGCTCATAAAAATAGAAGTGGGTCAATAAAGATTCTGTTTCCCGACCCCAGGCTATTTCTCCCTGAGGCTAGGCCTAGGTCAGCTGTGGAGGGCCCCCCTGGCATTTCCTCGAGAGGACCCTTTCCCAGGCCTGGAGGGAGGCCTCGAAGCCCCTTCTTATCCAGCTGATGACCGGACGCTGTCCTCAGGTGCCCCTCAGGCTCCAGCCATGAACTAAGCAACAAGAGCCAGTCCTGGAGGGCAGCCACATCTGTCTCCGGGAGGGACGTCGGGGGTTACGGAGCGGGCGAGGCCCCCCGCCTGACAAGGTTCGCCTCCATCCCCTGGGTGCCCCTACAAGGAGAGTGGAGTCTGTCTGGTTCATGGCACCACGAACAGTCTGTTGCCCCAAAACCTTGCTTCTCCCTGGACCCAGTGACATCCCTCTCTAGATTCTCTGTGCCCAAAGAGAAAGGAAGAAATTTGGGTCATGCCAAAGGCTACTCCTGGATTGGGGGAGGCCTGGCTCTTGGGCCAAAATTCAAATGCCTACTTAGGAAGGAAGAACAGGGCACAAGAGGGACTGGGGAGGCAGGCACTGAGGCTGTGCAGGACATGGGCATCTGGGGGACTCCAAGAGCAGGTGCGTGCATTGTGTTCACTCATATGTACCCACTCCACGCCTCTGTCCTGTAGGTATCTGGGCATGCCCGTGGGCATGTGTGCTCGCACTGCGGACACGTCCTCTGGTAAATGCTGACCGAGGCCACCGAGGCACCAGCCGGCAACATGGCGCATACATCCTCAGCAGCCTGGTGCCTACATCCTCTCCTGCTAGCTCCATCAGGGACTTGCCCAGGCTGAAGGGAGCAGGCTCCATGGGGAGGAGACGGGCCTCAGCCCATTCCCAGTAACCGCAGCCAATGACACAACCAAGAAGGTACAAACCCCAGCCCCCTTGCCTCCAGGTGAGGATGATTCTGTGGTCTTCAGGGTGCGCCCCTCCCCAAGCCACAGCTCAAGCCGTAACTGACTTGGCCTGAGCCCGAATCCTGGCTCCCCGCACCCCCGAGCACCCTACTTCAATAAGCTCCATGCAGCCAAACCCCTGTCTCGGACTCTGCCTCCAGGACCCCAGGCCACAGACTCGGTCATCCATGTGTCTTGGCACCTTCTGGGTCTGTATGAGATCCCAAGTACTGTCTCCTTGCACAGTCACGAGCATCTGGGTGTGAGCATCCAGGCTTGTACTGATATGATCTGCATGGGTGCTGTGACCTGTGAGCAGCTGGGCATGCACTGGGTGTGATCTGTGAGCATCTCGAGGGAGCCCACATGCCTTACACATGTCCTGAGCACACATGCATGTGTCTGTGCACACAGGCGTGCACCTGTGCCCAGCTGGCCTCCCCCAACCAGCGCCCCCCCCCCCCCCCCCACCATCTGCTGGACTCACCCTCTTCAGGGCCTCCATCTGGCTCAGGTCCCTCCCACGCAGGCGGACCCAGCGCCGCCGCCGGTGAGTGTAATACATCTTCTCAGCAGGAACCCAGTGCTTTGGCTTCCGATCCGGGGGGATGGTGATACTGTACTCCCAGCCTGGGGGAAGGGCACCTGTCGGTCACTGCCCAGCCGTCCCCCATCTCTCCAGAGGCTATCTCTCCCTCCCGGGCACAGTCACAGGCTCATGAGTGATAATTGACTTAATTTGTAGCTGTGAGGGCCAATCCAGGAAGTCCCCCAGAGGAAGAAGCCCAGTGAAGGCCAGTGCCCCAGGGCACGAGGCCTGCACTCAGCTGTCCCACCAGCATGCCTCTTGAGCTTGCTGGGGTATGTCTCACCGGGCTCCATGTGCTGCCCACCTTGCTCATCAACAGCCCGATTGAGGTCCGTGGACCACTCTTCATCTTCCCACTTCCAGCCCAGTGGGCACTCAATGTCATCCTTGGGAAGCACCTTCTCCCCATTCTAGGGCAACACAGGACAGGCAAGTGTTGAGAAGAGACAGATGTCATCAGGGAAGCAGAAAAGATGCAACTTGACAACCTACATCCTTGAAGCCCCAGGTGGGACCCTAGATCAGTGTCCTATCCGCCCTGGACCTCACACGTCCCTCTGGAAACCAGAGCATGAAGACGGGGACATGGGAGCAGGGGAGAAAACATCCCATCTTCTCTGAGCCACAGGCCCCTCCTGAGCCCCAAGGTCCAGGACCCCAGGAAAGCAAAGCCCACCTGTCGCTGGAGCACCCACTTACCACATCCGTGTAGTTGTCACTCATGTAGATCCACTGGCCTCCAGGAAGCCGGGTCTGGTTCTCAAACACCTCCTCCACAAAACTCAGGTGGCCTGCGTCAGTGTCATGGAGCAGCCTGGGGGTGGAGGGGGTGGGGGGGTCAGAACCTCTGCTGAAGAGATCCCTCCCACACCCACCGCCTCCAGCAGAGCACCCTGGGGCCTCAGCCAAGCTTCCTGCATCAGCCTCACCCCACCAACAACAAGAAGGTGGAGAGGAGAGGGAAAGGAGGGGCAGAGAGTCACAGGTGGAGAGTGAAAGGAGACCCAGGGGGACCTAGAGACACTCCCAGACAGAAGAATATACCAGCACCCAAGATAAAGAAAGAGAAAGACACCAAAAAGAGAAAGGAAGCCGAAGACACCAAAAGCCCAGTGGGTGTCACTGAAGCTCAACAGGTGGACAGTTGTTGAAATGTAAAATGTGATCAAAGCTTGTACACTTAAGATTTGCGTACGTACTTGATATATGTTATACCTCAATTTAAACAAAGAAAAGGAAAGAAACCCAGTTGAACATCAACCAAACACGAAATGAGAGAGGAGAAAGGGGTAGGGACAGTGTTGCAGCCAGACGGCCTTGTTCTGAGAGGTACAGAGAGAGAGGAGAAGCCTCAGGCACGGGAAGGAGGAACCAGGCTGTGGCCTCTGGGAGAAGGTGGCAACGAAAGGATGCAAAGTCAAATGGAGGCCAACTTTAGTTTAATAGTAAAGGACTTTCCCATTGTTAGAGCCCTTCCAGAAACAGTGCCACCTAGCAAGCCCCTAGCCCTGGAAGAGTTCAAGTGGGAGCCCCTGTGACCAGCGTAGGGGCAGGAGGTGCAAGGACAGCGATTAATAGGACTGTGGTCTTCCAGAGAAAGGACCGGGGCAGAGGGGGCCCCCCAGCCTCCCTGCCCAGGACTCACGTCTTCTCTGGACACACGAACCAGTCTCCAGCCCAGGTCCAGCCGGCCGAGGGGCGGAAGCTATCCTTGGGGAGCTTGATCTTGCCCGTGACATCAGAAAACTTGGGGTAGGTGAGGCCTGTCGTGCCCCAGTTCCCAACGAGGGCCAGTTTGGTCTGGTTCTCATACTGGAGAGTAAGCAATAAAGAGAAGTGAGTAGGGCCCAGCGCAGTTTGGGGGGCAGGGGGCAGGCAAGGGCAGGCTAGCAGGCACTCACGGTTTCAGCAAAGACGGACAGCTTTCCCTCAGCAAACTGGTTGAACTCCTTCTCATCCACAGAAAGCCCAAACCAGAGCTTCACCCGTAACTGCACTGGCATCCGGGCTCCGGGTACCCCCTCCATGGGATACTGGGTACCAGAAAAAGACAGAAACCCACAGTCCCCTTTAAGATCAGGATGTCCCCACTGAGGTGGGCTGGGGGGTCCTCCAGGGCCTGGGCACAGCAGCCTGACACCCTTAGATATTTGTCCTGTTGAGGGACGCCTGGGTGGCTCAGTCGGCTAAGATATTTGTCCTGTTGGAGGACTTACCAGAATTTCACAGAACAGGAATGTATAATTAAGAAGGCTTCTCCACACCTGCCAAGATTCCTTCTCTCCAAAGAAGACTGCATCATCCCCACCTAGGTGCTCTCTGTGAAGCCGAGCCAGGCCTAGACCAGGTCCCCCATTCTCCCCTCTCCCACCACATCTCCATTTCTGTTCTCTTCTAGAATGACCCTGCCCAGTGGAATTTTCTGCTACAAAACAGTTTAACACTGCACGGTCCAATCTGGTAGCGCTAGCCCCATGTGGTGATTGAGCACTTGAAATGCAGCTAGAGCGACTAAGGAACTAAATTTTTAGTTTTATTTCATTTTAGTTAATTTAAATTTAAATAGCCCCTTACGGCGGCCATATTGGACAGTGCAGTTCTAGAACATATCTCTGAAGGAGATACAATGATCCAGGTCTGGAAGGGGAAGAGGTTAAGGCCTCCTCCTCAATTTTCAGTTTGGTTTGTTTTGGGGGGGTTGGGTGTTTTTGTTATTTTTGTCTTGGCTAGATGTTAGTGTGCCATCTGATATCGCTATCCTTTCAAGTGCTTATCAGCATGTTAACCACTAGTCACTGGTCCTCAATTGCTTATTACCTTGAAACTTTCAGAAGCTCTGCCAAAATGCAATAACCACAACAACCCAACATAAAACATTTATCCTCCACAACTACTTCACCGTTGGATTGAAATCAATGGTCGGATGTGGCCTGAGGAGCAGGAGCTCCTCACTCTCAGAACAACACACTGTCCCCTTGAGAAAGTAGCACGTTAAGCCCCTAGGTTTCGTGAGCATGGGCCTAGAGGGGTACCTCCTCTGCAATAGGGCGCTGAATGAGAGGAGAAAGGGACTCTGATGGCTTCAGAAGCGTAATGGGGGGACAGAAGTAAGAGGTCACCAATAGGCTGGGGAGGCCCGGATCCCTGGAAGGAGAGCCCAGGCCAGGTAAGGGGGAAAGGAAGGGGTGTGGGGCCTACCAAGGCAATGACAGTCTCCCCCTTCACCCAGCCTCTCTGCTTTTGGTTCATCCTCGGTGAAGCCTGGAGGAGGCCCTGACCCTGCATGTCATCCCCTGGCCAACCTCCCATGACTGTTCACTTCAGATGTCCCCTCCCTGGGGTGGTGAGTGGCCTTTTCCCTCCAAACCACCAGCCCCAGGGAGATGGCAGGAATGCCTGACCCCTCCTTCCCCCTCCACCCCCAGTCTCTCCCCTGCCCTCCCCCAGACAGGGCCAGCCTGCCGGACCCAAAATAGCAACAGCAAATAAAGAAATGTCTAGTTTGGGGCTCCTCTCCCTCTCTACTGGTGCTCATTTTTTCCAACTTTGGTTTAAGTTAAGAAACACCAATGTTTTCTTGGTCTCTGCTTGCTGCCAACATTTTTGTAGAGCTTGCTCAGGAGCTACTGGCGGGGCTCATAAACTCAGTGGGGAAGACTTCGAGAAACAATTCTATATTTTTTTTTTTTTTTTTTTTTGCTTGGAATCGGGGAAAATTTTTCAGTCTGTGTTTCCCCAAGGATGCAGGGCCGAGGGGTCAGAGCCTGAAGCTCATCCCACTCAAGTGCATCCCCACCTGTGCTCTGGCCAGACAGCCTTCCCTGGTGAACCCCACTGCGATGTGGTAGCTCCTTGACTTCCTTTCCCTTCTGCCCTGCTTGGCGAGGAGCTGGCTGAGGAGATAGAAAGGCAGGATGCTAGGAGGTGAGGAAAGCACGGGGGACACGCCCCAGGTGGCATGTAGGCAGGTGGGGGGGCAGCCCACTGCCTGACACATCCCCACCCTCCTTCTAAGCAAAGCTGGCCTCTCCAATGACCCTGAGTCCGGGTATCTGCTCACCTCTGCCTCTAGTTGTGCTGGTGGAGCCTCCTCTCCCTGGGGAGCATGGGAGCACCCCAGAAGAAAAAGGGAACAAGAGGGGAGAGAAACTGATATTCATTGATCACCTCGTTTCGGCAAGACCCATGACCTGTGTCACCTAATTCAACCCTCAAAACCTGTGAAGTGGGCAGCCTGATGCTCATGTTACAGGTGAGAAGACAGCCAGCAGTTCAGAGAAGTTAGGCAACCGACCCAAAGCCACACAGGCTTCCAGCAAACCCTGCCACCTGTCCACACACACTGTACTACTGAAACCTGCCCTCTCCACCCAGCCCAGGGTACAACAAGAAAGACTGGCCAGTATATGAATGGGTCGACCGGCAGGCACTCAGAGGTTCAAGGCTAGGGCTAGCCAACAACGACTTCCTGGAAGAGGAGAGGCCGGCGCTGGTCCCTGGTGTGGATGGAAGGAGGGGCCGGGAAGGGAAGGCTGAGAGCAAGGGGCTGGGGCAGATGGGCCAGCTGGGCTGAAGGCCAGCGGCTTATAACGCCAACAGAGCCATCTGGAGTCAGCGGTGAGTGGCAAGGGGCCGGCCTGCCTCCCAGGGCCACTCCTCCCCCAGCAGGACAGCCTCAGTGACAGCCCTCCAAACAGGGACCCTCCCCTAGGGCCCCAGGTGGTCACAGCCCAGGAAGGGATTTTCCTGAATCGTGTCCTGGCCACCAGGCCACAGTACCCCCACCAAAACAGCCTTGACTCTATGTCCCACATTAACCCAGAGAGGAGGAGAGGGGGTGCTCAGGCACCTGCTCACATCCCTGTCACCCAGCCCGAGGCTGGCCAGTACCATGAAAGAAGATGGACGGGGAGGGCGCCTGGGTGGCTCAGTTGGTTAAGCAACTGCCTTCGGCTCAGGTCATGATCCTGGAGTCCCTGGATCGAGTCCCGCATCGGGCTCCCTGCTCGGCAGGGAGTCTGCTTCTCCCTCTGACCCTCCCCCCTCTCATGTGCTCTCTCTCATTCTCTCTCTCTCAAATAAATAAATAAAATCTTAAAAAAAAAGAAGATGGACGGGGAGCAAGGGTGGGTTGGAGGAGAAAGGGGAGAAGAGATGTGGGCAGGACAACATGAGGGGCCCTGGATTACTTGCCCCCAGCTCCCGGATGGGCCAGAGCCACAGGCACTCTCAGTACCCAAACACCAGCCCTCCCACAGGGAAGAACCTAAACCTGAGCATGACTCCACATGGAGTCAAAGCCCTCGGGCAGGGCAAGGAGGTCTGTACCAGGGCTCTTAGAGGCTGGGGTGGGGGCTGAGGGCTGAACCCCCCCTACCAGAGACCTGGCTATGAGGTCGAGAACAGCCTTGGCAGTCAGCCCCTCCCAGACAGCCTGGGGAGCGGGAGGAGGTAGGGAGCAGGGACACAGACCCTGCCTCATTCATTTCCAGCACCCCGTGATTCCAGCTCTCACCTGCCAACTTTCTAGCCCAGGTGTGTGGGCTCTAGGGACTTGGCAGGGGAGAGAGAAGGGAAATGGTTTTACACAAAGCCTGCCACCCCTTCTGAGAGCCTACAGACTCTCAGTGCGATGGAGACCAGGAGGAGACATGAAAGGGGGAGGGAACTACCTGGGAGAAAATATGACCATGACTTGAGAAAAAGGAACCCACTTTGAGAAAGATGGTCTGCAGCTTCCCACAATTCTTGCCACAGTAGCTGGTGCCCCGGCGGGAGAAGAGGACCTCCTGTGCGGGCAGCCGCTGGTACGCCACTCGCTTGTCTCCCTGCAGCATCCAGATGATGACGTCGGGCAGGCTATTCTGGGGCTGGAGAGAGGGTGGCAGTCAGGGCGGGGAAGGCCCAGAGCCCCACCATGAGCCACCTCTCCTCCCACTTCCAGCTCCCCCGCCACCCACCCCCAAGAGCCTCCTTGAACCCCCCTACAGCTGGCTGGGCACCTCTGTCTTCCACGGCTAGGAGCCCCCAAGCACGGGGCATGAGGCTGCCTCTGCTCACATGAGGAGCCTGCCAAAAATTCACTGAGCTGAGTTCACATTTTCTGGGAAGAGACACTCCGGCCTGGAGACCAGAGCTTATCTTCTTAAATCCCCTCCACTGGGCAGAGAGATGCTCCCGGGGGCGCAGAGATTGGAGGGTTTGATTTGATCCGAGAGATGACATCACACTTAAGATGCTACCCTTCTTCCTCACCCCTGAGAGTAGCAGCGAATCCCCAGATGTGCCCTTTCCCGAAGGACACTCCCCCCCCACAATAGCAGGGACTTGTGGGGTCTGGTCCTTTTCCGGGCGTCATGACATTGGGCTCTGAAAATGGTGACCAGCCCAGAACAAAACCGCAAGGCCTGAGCCCCTCAGAGCCAGTAACTCTGAGTGAGAACCGTTGGGTACAGCCCACCTGCTTCCAAGGTCGGTGAGCAAAGTGTGCTCAGTGAGGTGGCGCACTGGGTCTCGAATCAGGGCCACGGCTGAGAGCATTTCACGGTTTCACTTACTCCCTGCAGCAAGGACAGGCAGCCCCATTTGCCAGTGAGGAAACTTAAGCTCAAAGAGGGTAGGAGCCAACCGGGTTTTTCTGCCTCCAAACAGTGGTTCCTAAGCATGATACCAGTGTGGTCCCCAGAGCAGCAGCTCCTGGGAACACGCTAGAAATGCAAATTCTCAGGCTCTCCCCGAGACACGCAGGGTCAGGCAGGGCTTATAACCTATTTTAACAAGTCCTTCAGGGGATTCTGATGCGCATTCAAATTTGAGAAAGACTCTCTCTGGGGTCCCTTGCAGTCAGGAGCCCCCATTTGACCTTGACCCCTCCCAGCTGTGGCACAATCTGTGCTGAGAGTTCCAGGGGCCATCTGGGCCAAGATGATGGAAGGCAGCCCTTGACCAGCCCAAGAGGATGGTCTGTAGCCACTGCATGGGGTCAGCCTGTGGCTGGGCAACACAGTGTTTCCCCCAGGTTGCTGGCCACATGCCCAAAGCCCTGCTCAGGGACGAGTCCAAGGCTGACTCTCAGGGACCAACTTTTTGGACTGTGTTCCCCTTCTGAGCAGCCTCCCACCTCCCAGACCCCTCTCTCCTCTTCAACGACTCACTCCTCCAGAAGCCCCTCTCAAGCCCTGCCCTTTTCCACACTCTTTCTGGGGAAATCCTTCCTCACCGGCCCCACCGCCTCCGTAGGGGGACCACACACCTCTGGTCGGAGTGGGCAGCAGCTGGTCTACCCATGACATATGAGCAGAACCTTGTCCTCGTTCTGGACAAACCTGTGGACGGCTTGCTTGCCCTGGGAACTGGGGTGAGGGTGGGGGTACATCTGACCTGGGGCAAGGAGGGGGGTGGTATGCAGGTGGGGACAAACAGCAGCCACTTCTCTCTGATTAGATACTACAAAGTTCACAGTTCCTGCAAATACAGCCTCCTCAGGCCTGGGGCTAGGAGGCAGCCAGGAAAGCAAGAAATACAGGGCCCCAGCAGAGGCAGGTTTGAGGCCAGGGGCGGACAGGTCCTGGTTGGTAGGGAGGAGTCAGGTCCCTGGGGAAGCAGGCCCCAGCACCGCACTCGGAGCCAGGTGCCTCGGGATGCTGGTCCGAGCTCCGTCTCTGACATACTTTGGGGACACTGATTGAGCACATGTCTCGAACATATTTGGGGGCATTGACTGAACACCCACTGCACACCAGGCTCTCAGCTAGGCCCCATAATACCCAGGGTCCAGTTGCATCCTGTCTCCTCCTGCTGCAAATAGGGGACACTGAGGCTCAGAAAAATTGAGTCACCTGTCCAAGCTCACCCAGCAATGAAGCCAGAGTCGGGTCATGGCCCAGACAGTCTCCCCACCCCTCCCAGTTCCGATGTCTGCAGGCAGGACGGAAGACACCTTCCAGGGTTTCCTACCTCCTCGGCCAGGGCACGGAGACGGAGGAGCCAGTCTTCAGCCTGCTCCAGGGCGGCCGGGAGCCCGCTGTGCCCAAGCTTCAGGGCCAGCGCCGCCTCAGTAATCTGGCTTAGGTGACGGCCACGCAGCCTGTACAGGTACTGGTCCAGGTGGGTGGCAGAGGGTATCTCGTGGACATTGCCTAGGGGCTGGCTGCGAGGGACGGACAGATGGGATGAGCCCGGCACTCACACACCCAGGTCCAAGCACACACGCTGTTCACACGCCTGTGCACAGACCCCCCGCCTCCAACAAACCCTACACCCTCAGCCTGCCTGCCGGGTGCCCCATGTGCCCTAGGTGCCTTCTCCAGCCTGACCCATCTCCATGTGACCTGCTCCATCCTCACCTCCTCCAGGAAGCCTTCCCTAACTACACTGGTGCACGTGCCTCCTGCTCGGAAGTCCCTCAGCCCTCTATTCTGGAGCTGCCTGTTTGGAACTTAGGAGTTCTTTTGCACATGCGTCCCCTCTGCCCAAATGACCGCAAACCCTCCGAAGGCCCAACAGGTCCCTCTGTGCCCCCTGCATCCTCCTAGAGCAGAGGCCAGAGTGCTAAGTTGCCCTAGGCTGAAATGAATCCGTTCTGTTGTGCGCACACGTTCTTCAGGAAGGAAATTTATGGACCCCTGACAAGCCACTGCAGATGCTGTGGGGAGGCCAGCAGCCAGCAATACAGATATGTCGACCTGGGGCAGCCCCGGGACACCCCTCCCGGAACCCTCTGTTTGGGAAGCCTTTGGAGAGGAGGTAGGGGGCACATATAGCCCCAGAAATCCAGCTGTAGGCCCCACGTGGGGGTTGGTTTTAAACTCCATCCCGTTCCGGAGGCACAGAACTCTGACTCCCCCCCCCAGTCCCACGGGCTCCCCAGATGTCCTCCTTCATATGGCTCTTCCTCACCATACCAAGCCTCTGGGGTCAGTCAATACACATGCAAGGTCAGGTGGGGAAGTTGGGGGGGGGGGACGTCTGTGCTCTCCCTCACCGCGCAGGAGCCCTCTAGATGATCCCTGCTGTTGGGGGGGCTGCTCCAGGCCCCACGCCCCACCCCCACTGAGCCCTTGACTCCCAAACAGGACATCAGTCAAACCCGCTCCACCAGTTCTGCCCCCACCACTTGCAGCCCCCCCACCTCACACTCCCCTCCCCGCAGTGTCTCGACTCCGGCTCCCGGCTGATTTATTTTTCTGCCAATTTCCCCGAGCTATGCAGAACCAATTACCGCCGGAGCGGAGCGGCACCGCCGCCGCCAGATACACCACTCTGGCAGGCCCTCGGCGCACTACATTTTTCCTGTTATTTTTTTTAATTGAATTTTTAGGGTGGGGGGAGCAGTATGCAAACTCCATCTCGGGAAACTTAAGCCCCGGGGCCTGTCTCAGGTCACGTACTGCACACCCTGTAGTAATATAATATTTACTGCCCCGAGGGTGCCGCGGATGGGGCTGCCCCAGGCCAGGAGAGGGGCGGCCTCCATCCCCAGCCCACTCGATTCGTGGCAGAGGGGCATGCCGGGTGGGTAAAGGGGGGCCTGGGCCAGAGTCCTGGGCTGGGGCCTGCCTGGGAAGGAGGCCTGAGTGGGCCTGAGGGCGGGGGCAGGCAGATCTGGAGTTGGATCTGCAGAGCTGAGCCAACCAGGGTGATTTATGTTCCCAGCCTGGGTCGGGAGCTGGGAGGGACTGCCATACAGACCACCAAAAGGAGATTTTCATGGAGGCCACCAGCCCAGCCAAGACTCCCCCGAAACAGCCGGGACCCGTGACTGCCACCAACAAGATGTCTTGGCCCTTTCCCGCCCCAGGAAAGCCCAAAGCAGCGGGGACTGAACGAAAGGGAGACTGGGAAGAGGAGGTCAGATGACATTGTGTCCCCACCCCAAACAAGGGCGGTCGCCCTGCCAACCCTGGCTGACTTGGAAAAGGTGGGCAGGCCCGGGGCAGCTCAGCGCAGGCTGAGAGCAGAGCTGGATGGCTCACAAAGTTGCTGCCGACCCCTGCGGGGACACGGGTGTCTTTATCAGGAACAGCCGCCCAGAAGGCACAGTGTCTAGCCTGAAAGATGAACTGGTCCAGGGGTCACTCGTTTCATTCCTCATGAACAACAGCTCTGTGGGTCCCGACAGCGCTGGGTCCGGAGCACCCAGAACAGAGAGGCAAACAGGCTAGATCCCCACTGAGCAGCTTCAGAGTCAGCAGTACTTCCTGGAGGAAGCGAGTCAGGCCAAGAAGAGCCAGATGGTGTTCTGGCCGGAGGAACAGAATGTGCACAAGACAAAGGCTCAGAGGCAGGAGGGAGCACGCGTGGGGTCCCGAGAGCTGGACAAGCCAGCACAGAGGCTCCAAAGGGCCGGAGGGCAGGACTGCTGGGGTCTGTGAGGCAGCAAGGGAGTGGGGCCCAAGAGGCCCATCTACCTGGATGAGAGCTGGGACTTTTCCTTGAAGGCAGTGGGAGCCACTGAGGGCTGAAGCCAAGGCGGCATGGCCCAGTTTTAGGAAGACCCCAGAGAAGGAATGGGACGTGCTGGCAGACATCCAGGTAGAGAGGTGTAGTGGGCAGATAGGTGCGTGGGTCTAAGGATGAGAGGAGAAGGCTGGGCTGGAGGAGCAGAGGGGGCCCCCTGGCAGGGGGAGAGGGGCTAGGAGGGAGAGAAGCCAGGAAAAGAGAGGCTGTAGAAGAAGGAAGGACACTGATTTGGGAGGTGGGACGGGGGCTGGCCGAAGGAATGGTGAACAGCTAGTGGTCAGCTGTGACCCACTGGCTTGGGGCCCCAGTGCCTGGCTGCCCTGCTTGACAGCCCAGAGCTGGAGGTGAAGGCAGCCCTCTCGCTGCTGCCCCAGGGCTACTGGGGGCCTCAAGTGGTGCCTGAAGGAATCGGTCCTGATGTTTGGTATTCCCCCCTGGAGAACCATTTGTGCATTCCAAGAAGATGGGAAGCTTCCCTCCCCCCACTCCTCTTGACCTGGGACCACCCCAGCCACCTTCTATCCCCAGCAGAGTGACTCAAAGGGGACCAGGCTTTAGCAGAAGTGTGTTTAGCTGAATCCTCTGAGAACAGAGCCCTGAGAGGGGCAGTGAGGGCAGCCCAGGACTTGGGTCCCACCCGTCTCAGATGCTTCATGCACCTGACTACCTGCCAAGGTCCACATAACACATGAGTCATGAGCGGTGCTGTGGTTATAACCCACCCTCCATACCCAGGCTGTCAGGCCAGGCCAGTGATACACGGCGAGTCACTCTGAGCCCCTCCCCACGTTGACTGCACCCCTGTGTGCCCCTCCAGCCTCACTCTGTCCTCCAACCTCCAGACCACAGATGCCCTCAGGTACCTCCCACCAACACGGCCAGTCCTAAGCTCCTCGTCTTCCCCAAAAGCTGCTCTTCTCCCACTGATCCCCTGAGAATGGCCCTGCTAGCCACCCAGCTGCTCTGGCCAGAACTGGAGGATCATTCTGCACCTTCCTTGGGCGCCCCCATCCAACCCACCAGCCAGTCCTGTTCATTAGAAAGTGATACAGCCAACAGACTCAGCCACTTATAGAAAAGTGAATCTGAGCAAGTTAATTAACCTCTCCGTGCCTCAGTTTTCTCGTCTATAAAATGTGGATCTCTCTATTTCCTAGCTCATAAGGTGCTTATGATTAGGTCATACATATAAAGTGCTCATAAATAGCATCTCACACAGGAAGTGTTCGTTATGAGACTGTGATCATTATGATGCCCCCTAAAGAGTCCTGACTGCCCTCTGCCTCTCTCGGCCCCCAGCCCTCCCCATGTCCCTGGCTTAGGTAACACCTTTGTCCAAAATCCCCTCACCAGCAGCACCACCAACCCATCCCTCACTCTGCAACCAGGACAAGCATCTGAACCACGGGGATCCCCATGCCCCCCGCCAAGCCTCCCAGGGCTGAGCTCACCTTAGCAGACCCCTCAGGCCTATCTATCCCATTTGGGCTTCCTCTCCCCCTGCCAACCCATGGAGGGGGCAGGCATTTCAGGCTTCGCACCTCTGCCTGGGCAGTCCCCGCTGCAAAGGCTGGTTCCTACTCCTCCTTCAGAGTTCACATAAGGAGCATCCCCCACTCCAGGAAGCTCCCCTGAATTGAGTCTGAGCATGATGGCATCTGCTCTGAGCTCTTGCAGCACACACCTCTAACTCCCCAACACACTCTGCTTCGTTTGCTCACTTTTGCACCTGTCACCTCTAGAGGGGCTGTAGCTGCAGCCTTGTCAACATGCTTTAATCTCCGCGAAGGTTTGGGGAATGCGTGAATGACCTGTCTGGAATTCCACCCCTGAGGGTAGGGCTCTTTGGGGTAATGTTTTGTTTGATAAAGATGCACTTCCCAGCTGGGGTACAAAGGACAAGAAGGGGCTCTGCATCAGGCAGAGTGTGAAGGCACTTCTCGGACACTCAGCAGAAGGTGGGATGATAAGATTGAGGGGAGCCTAGAATACACTTTCATACATTTACCCTTAACCCACAGACAGTAGAAAAGCAACTATATATCATTAAGTACATTTCACAGCTGAGAAAACTGAGATCCAGAGAAGTGAAGCTGCCCAAAGCCACAATGCTGGTTAAAGGGACAAGAACCTAAGTCTTCTGACATTTCTTCCTAATAGTAACTATAGTCCCCATCTATTACATACTCTTCCTAAAGAGCTAGGCATTTTGCTTATGTGCTATCATAAGCAGTTATTCTTAACGTGAAGTTGAAGATGAGGAAAGCAAGGCTCAGAGCAGGTGGGTGGTGAGCCCCAAATCGCCCAGCAGGGGAGGAGATGCCGAGATGCCTCCCCTTCCACTGGGCCTCTGAGCACCCCCATTCCCCATCACCCCCAGAGCCCTCTTTTCCTGAAGTCGATAGAAGGCTAAGTGGAAGCCATGGTCCCCGACATGGCCTTGGGGAGGAGGGGCACCGTCACCCCCACCAGCCAGCCCCTCCTGGAGATTCCATCAGGGAACTAAGAGGTCGGGGATCAGAGACACAATGCTCCCCATTCAGGTGAGCCGGGCTGCCCCAGGCCCACAGCTGCCGCTGCTGCAGGGAGATTTATGACCTGCTCTAAATGTCACCTTTTCAACTCCCCTCACTGGCTCCACCACCTTTGGACTCAGCACGGGCTGGACTGCTGGCCAAGCGTGGCTGGGGAGACGTGCCGCCGCTCACTGCCACACACGAACACTCCCAGGGAAAGGGCCTCGCTGAGCCAGGAGAGGAGGGCATGTGGGTGCCAGGCACCCCCTACCTGCAGTCTGAGATGAGCTCATCCATCAGCTGAGCCACCAGGGAGTCCACGTCCTCGGGGCTGCACTGTGCCTTCATGGCCAAGTGGACTTGCTCCAGGCCAGCTTCCTGTGGAACAGGCAGGCAAGGGTTGGACCATCCCCTGCGGGGTTGAAGGTATACAACAGACTCCCAACCCCTAGGCCCTGCCACCGAAATCTGAACCTGACGCCCTGAACCAAAGGAGAGAACAGTGAGAACAGAGAAGGCAGAGCCCAGATGCAACAGACCAAGATCTGTCTCACCTTGAGAACCTTTCAAGGCTCCCCACCCCAAACAGATCCAAATTCCCAAGCCTGGGACTCAAACCGCAGGCCTGGTCACAAGGACGTGATGCTGTGTGCAGGCTCCCACACAACTCTGCTGCATTCCACACTCCTCCCAGAGCCCCTCCAACAGGTCTGCCATCTCACAGGTGAGGGGCCATCTGAGCCCACACCAGTCCCCACCTGAAATGTTCTATCCCTCCCAAATCATCCTGCCCAAGCAGGTTCGATCCCCTCCTTCCTTCAGGAACACTCAGACCACCTCCAATAACAGAGAGTTCCCTCTCCAAACTCGTGGCCCAGTCACTCCCAGGTCACATCTGTCTCCTGTTGGAGCCCCTCAGCAGCCGTCTCCTGAGCTCAGCCCTGAGCTGGGGGAGCCCTCACAGAAAACCTGTCCGGTCAAGGGCTTGCCACTCAGGCCCCTCAGGTCCCCTCCCCACCCATCGGCCTCCCTGCGCATGTGCCATTCTGATGACAGGCCTTGGGAAGAACACAGTTCCCGGCCCTCAGGGAGCATCCTGTCAGAGAATGGCCACCCCAGAAGCCCGAGTCTGGACTTGTACAGCAAGGACTCCAAGTCCTCCAGAACCTGGGTGCTGGCTGCTCTCCTCCCTCCCCAAGAGCTGCCAGTCTCAGGAAGGCTGTCCACCACGCCTTCGCATAGGCCGGCATCCCTTCCCCGCCCCTCCAAGACCACCATCCTCCCCTTCCGCTCCCCTGTGCTCCTGGCTGTGCTCACCTCCGCACCCACCAACACACACCTGAGCCTCTGCAACGCCTTCCCACCACCCCACTGCTCCTGGCTTGCTCCCACAGCACAGCCACACCTGCCTCCCCCGGGTTCCGTGTCAGAAACACACAGACACAGCCCAGGGTCACCCCGAGGATCACCAGCTACCCGCCCTTGGTCTATACACCTCTGTCCACTTCGTTCTCCTCCACTCTCTGGCCGAGCGCCGGGCCCCCAGGTCTCAGCATCCATGGGGAACCCCCAGGGGACTCCCTGGTCACCTCCAAAGCACAATTCCCTGCCTGACCTCGTACACTGTGCTTCTCCCTGTCTTCCCAACTCCCCGGCCACCAAGTCCTTCTAGCCCCAGCCCTGCAGCTTTGTCCCCGAGGTCCCCTCCCGCCCAGGGCTTGTCACTGCTCCCAGACCACTGCCATGGCACCCTAACAGGGCTCCTGCCTCCCATCTCCTCGCTGCCTCCACAATGCCCTCCTGACGCTCCTTGGCCCTCTCCCTCCTCTGAGTGCCCATCCTTCCTCGTGGCACTCCAGGAGTGTCACCTGCACTTGGGTTTGGAACCCCTGCATGAGAGGTGTGGGTGAACCTGCGCTTGCCTTCACTAGACTGACTCCTAAAGGCAGGGCAGCTCCTTGTCCAAGTCCCCCGTGTGGCTATAAAGCTCCAGCACAAACCCTGGCGTGTGGCAGGAGGCAAAGGCATCTGATGCACGAACGCATGCATGCACGAATGGGTGCCAGGCTCTGCCCGTGGCTCCAGCTTGCTTCCTCTCAGCTCCTTCTCTGCACTGTCTCCTACCTCACTGGGCCCCCAGATCATTCGCACTCCCTCTCCTCCCTTCCCGCTAGCAGGACAAGATCACCAACCCAGCAAGCCACAGTCAGGACACAAAGGCCCCAGGCGCCGTGAGAGTCTGCAGGCACAGCTATGTGTAAGTGCGTCACTCCTGGGGGCCTGGTCCACGGACACCTCTGGGGGCAGGGTGCAGCACAGGGGGTGTGCAGGGGTGAGGCAGCTTCCACTCACCAGCCGATCTGCGATCCTGAGCAGCTGGTTCTGAGCCTCAACTCTGTGGCTGATGTCCTCCCAGTAGGATGACAGTACCACCACGGGCTTCACGTTGCCCCAGGGCAAGTAATAGTAGTGGCACCCTGGAAGGACACGAAGGACCTGGTCCTGAGCCAGGAGTGCAGGGGTGGGCGGGAAGGGGCCCAAGGGCGGGACAGATTCAGACACTTGCTCCCTCCCGCTAAGAACCCCCTGAGACATACACGAACGGCCCATATTCCCCAGTGGCCAACCAGGTTGCCTGAGCTCCCTCCGTCTGTTGAACGAACAGCTGGTGCTCTCATGAGGGCTCTTGAGCACATGCAAACAGAGGGATTGCTAGAAGGACCCTGGGAAACCCAACTCTCCAAAATCTCTACGCGACTCCAAATAGCCACCATGAAATCAGCTATGGCCCTAGGTCAGGATTTTTCCCGACCACAGCCTGTTTTGGGAGCCCAATCTGTGGTCCTGGCAGCAGAGACCCACCGGGGGGGGAGCGGGGAGGGGGGGGGGGCACGGGGGGGGGGGGAGGACAGAGCAGGGAGTCAGCCCAAACAGGTTTTCCTGGGCCGGGAGGGACTTCGGGTGGGCCTCCGGCAGCTAGCTCTGCAGGAGAAAAAGGATTCCGGGTCGGGCCCCTGCTCTGTGGTCCAGGTCCCAGCCAGGCACACAGCCCCCAGCCTCACCATCAAAGACTGCCCGGCTGTACTGGGTGGTGGAAGCCAGTGGCAGGCACGTCGTGTCAAACTTGTTGCCGTAGTTCCCAATGCTGACCTCGAACTGGATGGCATCGTCCACATCCTGGAGCATGGAGGCCGAGTAGAAGGCGGCAAAGAGGGAGTACTTGCGCCTCCGGAGATATTTCTGGGGGCAGAAAGGGCAGCTGCTGGGTCACGGGAGGAGGAAGGAAGACACTGGGGTGGGGAGGGGTCACATGTCTGGCAGGCCCCGGCCGTGACTGGCGCCCAATAAATCCTGGCTGGACGGATGGGTGGTGAATGGTCCAGCGAAGCAACAGTGCCCAGATTTGGTTACTAACTGAACAAACTCATTCCAGGCCTGTGTGTTTGGCCATGTTCCTCTAATAAGGTCTGCTCCTCCAAGGTCATGCTGCTCCTTAATCCAAACCAGCAGCCATGGCACCGCCCGCCCCCCTCCCCACCCCCAGGGGAAGCCTGGTCTCCTGCATCTGCCATTCAAAAGGGGCCAAAGGCTCTAAACGGCATGCCGCTGCCCAGAGCTCCCACCCCGTGCCACTCGGGGTCCCCAGCACGCCACCCAGCTCTGCGGTAGACACAAGCTGCCACGTGCGGGGGGAGGAATGTCCCCTCTGGGCATCAGGCACACGGCTGAGGACATGGCAGGCTCTCGATCACACAGCCGGGTCTGAATCGAGATGACTTTGCGATCCCCTTCATGGAAGGCAGAGAGAAAAGGGTTAACACAACCGGGTTGTGGAATGATGTGAAATAGTAATAACAGCTAACGCTTATTGACTGCTCGTTGCGTACAGCTTTGAATTAATGTAATTCCCACAACAATCTTAGGAGGTAAGTATACTTACTACCCCTGCTTCATTGATAAGGAAAGTGCTAGAGCCGGTAAGTGATCAAGCCAGGATTCAAACCAGCGCTTTTTGGCTAGAGTCTGAGAGCTTAACCCACCACACAGACCCCATCCAGCCACCTCCTGGGCACAAGGCTCGGCTCTTGCACTTGCTGCTCTGGTACATTTAAGCCTCAGTGTCCTCATCTGTAAAACGGAGATACTAAAAGCAACCACCTCACAGGTGCTGGAAGGACTCCTCGACATCAAGTGTCACTAGCAAAGCATCTGACATATGGTGAGTGATTGATAAGTGTGAGCTGTTCCTATGTTATTGTTATAAAATAGACCTCTCACTCTGCATCAAGTTCTAGGCTTGTAAAATAGTTTCATTTATTTTCTTTGAGCCTCTGAACATTCCTCAGGGAGACAGGGTAGCCATGGGGTTACTGGTATGTCACAGCCGAGGCACTAAGGCCCAGAAGGGTGAAGGCACAGACCGTGGGTGGAGCTGAGCCCTCCTCCACCATGACACTAGGAACCAGCCCCTTTTGGCTGCCACCTCCTTCACCCCTTCCAGAGCCACACCCCTCACCTCCACCCGAAGGATGTCATCCGCAGGGAGGTCCTCCACCTTTTGCTCGCTGTGCTCCACCAGCTTGGTCTCCAGGGAGAGCAGAAGCCGACCTCGGTAGGCCACGCCTTCTCCCTAAGAGGGGAGGTTGGGTCACCAGGAGCAGAGGGGATGGAGAGGAGGAGAAGAAGGAAAGGGACCTGATCTGGCCCTGAAGTTGCTCCTCCCTCAGGCAACCAGGAGGGTCCTGGTCTATCCCCATCACTCTGCAGATAAGGAAACAGTGGCCCAGACAGTTCAGGGGACATGACAAGCCACCCAGATGATCAGTATCAGACTCCAACCCAGCCAGAGAAGAGATGAAACCTGACACAGATGAGACCTGGGTCCCTCAGGGGCCAGGAAAATGAGGGGGCAAGGGGGTCAGGCTGGCCCTGAAGGAGAAGCAAAGGGGAGGGGAGTGAGAAGGAAGAAGGGGCCAGGAGAGGGCCAGGCAGAAGGAGGCTTTCTCTGAGGTGGGGGCTGTCTGGCCATGGGCCCACTCAAGCTCCATCAGCTCCAAGCTCCTTGGAGTCTGGACCAGAGCAGATGCTACCCAGGCTGGAAGGGCCCTGCACACAGGCCCGGGGATCTGGGTGTGCGGGGATGCTGGTGGGCTCACCTTGCCTGTGTTGAGTTCCGCATAGGGGTCCGGGAAGCCGGTGAACTCCCTAGGGCTGCCGTAGAGGTTGACATAGCAGGGCCCGAAGGTAGGGAGGAAGCCCAGGTGGTCGTCCACTGGGAGACACAGGTGGGGGTCAGAGGAGCCAGCTCCATGGAGCCTTCTAGTGCTCAACCCAGCCAGCTTCAGGCCTGAGCCCATCCCTGGCCCTCAGTTCCCTGAACACGCATGGGATGCAGCGCCCACAAGTGCATAAAGAATGGTGACACTGACCATTGTCTCCCATAGGCCCCTTAATCCTCACCACTCTGCTGGGACATGGAGATCCTTATTACTTTTATTATCTCATTTTACAGATGAGAAAACTGAGGCTCAGAGATGCAAAGGAACACTTCACTACAAAGTGGCATCACCCAAAATGCTCTGACCTCAAAGCCCATGCACTTAGCCAGCATGCAAAGCTGGGGCTCAGGGCCCTCCATTGTCCTGCCCCTCTCAGGCTGCACCCTGTCCTGCATCCCCACTCCTCCTGCACAGGAGTGTGGGGGGGAACAAAGGAGGCCCCAGAGTTTGGTGACCAGAGAAGCCACCCCCCCGGGGAGCCAGGGCAGGGACCTGGTTAGATGTCCCAACCCACAAGGCAAACCCCCCACCCCCGGGCACATGTCCCCCTTGCCCCCATGTCATTATGAAGTCGAGACAGATTACCTAACAGCCCTGACTCATGCCAGCATTCTGACTCCCTCCCCACATTGTGCAAAGAACCACCTTTCAGTGGAACAGGTTGGAGGAGAGTGAAAAGGAGAATCCCACCAATGATGAGGGAAGTCTTCTCTCTACATCACTTCCCTCCTTTTCAGAGGCCCTCTGTTGTTACGTCATGATTTTCCAGCCAATGGCCAAGTTTCCTAGGACAGGACTTCACTGGACATACTCTGAGAACCCCAAAAAGCCAGGGTGTCTCTTCCAGAGGAAGTCAGGGGGAGAGGCTGTTTCCAGAATGCCACAAATAGGAAGAGGGCCCACGAGCAGGAATCATCTGGGATGATCCAATCCATAGGAGCAAGGATGGGGCAAGGTAGGCACAGAATAAATGGCCTCAGCAAGGAAATGCTTGAGCCAGACCTAAGGACAGGAGCTGTGAACTCCGAGTCCCGCCGCGTGCCAAGACCCTGGGGTGATGCGGGGTGGGCAGGAACAGGGCTGGAGAAATAGATACTGCCGACCAGAGCATAGGAGCGTGCCTCCCCACAGAGCCGGTCGCCCAGCCACCGTCCAGGCTCTCCCCCTAGACCCCAGCACACACAGGGCTCTGGCATTTGGGACAGAGGTGGGAGGCCCAGGCAGAGGAAACTAACATGGGCTTTACTAATTATTTGTACTAATCATCTCCATTATGATTTACCTTGTGAACTTCAAGAGTTTTCCAGTCACCCTGGCCTCCTCCTGATTCCCAAGATGCCTTGCCCAGGCCCCCACCCCACCGCTCCCTGCCTGAGAGAGTGGACTCATTTGAGCCTGAGCTGGAGCCCAGCAGGTTCAGGAAAGGGTTGGGGGGAGGGAAGGAGCGGGGGGGGGGGGGGCTGGGAGGGGAATTGTCTTTAAAGCATTCCAAGCGATTTTCATATTCAACCTGCGGAGAGGTAACAGCCAAAGGTAAGCTCAGGGACCGAGGTGGTGAATCTCAGCCCCACCTCAGGCAAATCAAAAACTTCCCAGAAACCAGCACCCTCTCCCCTCCAGCGAAAACCCCAAGGCCCACCCCCCTTGCCATCCCCGGGGAGGGGGGAAGCACATACAGTCCATGGCGGGAGAAGGCTTGGCCACACCTGCAGGCTCCTCTGAAGCGTAAAGAAATGGAAAAGGGGTTAGGATGGACATGACTGAGAGGAGGACTGGTTACGTGAACAGGCGTGTGGATGGAGAACTGGCAGACAGACAGATGGAAAGACAGACAGCCCCCGTGGGGGAAACAGATGTGGCCCGAGGCCCCACCCCCAGCCCAGGTGTGAGTTTATCACAAACAAAGTCATCACCGCGCCACCTCCCTCCCCCAGCCAGACACAGCCCTTAGTGCCAGGGTGAGCCCTGAGGTCCCTCCCCACCGCGTCTGCCTACCTATGTCTGTGCTCTGCTTGCCAATTGAAAATGGGACCTGAAACTGGACTCAGTATATTCAGATAATAACACAGAAAAGAAATTGTGCTTTTTTTTCTATATTATAGCCAAATAAGTGAGGGAAACAGATACAAAGAAAGGGTGGGAGTTGAAACAGGAACAGGTAGCGAGGCACACCCAGCACTCCACCCAACAAGCAGGTTGACACTTGGGACCAAGTTCACGGAGCAAGGGCATTTCAAGGTACAACATCCCCATCTAGTGGCTACTTTCAGGATTGCCGCTGAGGACACCATGTTGCATTTTCACAACGGCAGGCACTGGGATCTGGCTTCAGGCATCTTCCACTTCAAGGGAAGCACAGTGCCAGACACTGCCCATTAGCTGAAGATTCTACACACTTGGACGTGCCCCTAAATGCTGGTAAGGGGTGTCTGGAAATGAGAGAAGCAAGGAAGGAGAAGCAAAAAATGAGAGAAGCAAGGAAGGAGATGCTCTAGCACCCTTCTGGGCTCTTGGAATCCATCCCTCACTTTTAGGCAGATCTAAAACAGCCCACAGGGAGTGGGCACCCTTCACTCTCCTTCCATGGTCCTCTCTGATTTCAGCCTCTTCCTGCATTCTGACCCTCCCTGTCTCCTCCTCCAACCAGCTGATCATGACCCAGCCTGTTGATATGGCTGGTAAAATCTTTGATTATTTTCATTCATTGGTCATCTTTATCTGCTTGTCTCCTCCCCAAAAATATATATCTATGACTATTTCCCCATAGCTCCATGACTATAATTAAGAGCCAAGAGCCAAGAGTTGAGCAAAACAGTGTGAAGGAAGACTGAGTAAGAGACACACAGACAGAGAGTGAAGACGAGAGAGAAGGGGAACATGGAAGTCCAGATACGAGGCCAGGGCTGACCCCACTAGTGCAGAAGGCAGCAGGAGGGCAAGGTCCAGCTGCAGGGGGCCCAGGCCCTGGGACCCAGCCCCACAGCTCTCAGTGGCCAGGCCTCAGCGAGGAATGCGGCTAGAGCTGCAGAAACCATAATTCATAGCCGTTTTCATATCCACAGGACTAGGTTTTCATCGGTGTGGGAGCCAGGCCTCTGGTCACAGGGGAGCTTTTAGCCACAGGGAGAGGACCGACATGGGCACAGCTGCAGTGCCGAGGAGAGTAGCAACCAGGGCCCACCGGAAGGAAACAGATTCCATTTTAAGCTCCTTCCAAATGATTACAAACAGACCTGGCCAGTTATCGCAGGCTAATGAGGCCGAGGTCACAGCTCTGACCACCATGTGCTTCCTGCAGAGGCCAACTCCGAATCCTGGCTGTAAACCGGTGCCCAGCCTAGACACAGATGTCCCCAGAACCCCGCCAGCCATCTGACCAACACACGCCTCTGGGGTCCAGGAGGACCAAGCGGGTGGCTGCCGACCAGCCTACTTCCCAGGGGCGCCTCTCATGAATTCCTTCATTTCTTCATTCATCCATCCACTCATTCAACAAACCTAATCAGGCACAGTGCTGGGCACTGAGTAAGACATGGCCCTGCTGACAGCTTTGACCAATGATTCCTAATTTGGGGGTAGGGTCACAGGTCTCCGGGGTACTGAGGATCATCTCAGGTTCTCTCCTCTGTGTCTGCAGACAGCTCATAAAGTCAAGGGCAAAGTGACTGATGAAGCTCCCTCACTCAAAGCCACCATTCAGTCCTCATCACCCTCTGCCAAAACACAAGTGTCCTGCTGTGTTTTCCCCAAGCCCAGAGAACCAGGGCTGTAGAAGCCCCAGAACATGGAGGAATATTCCCAGTTTTGTGGCCTGAGCCAACAAACCTAACTCCCTCCCCCGGGGGAAAGCCAGAGAAGACCAGGAGCAGGCTCTCCTGGCCCCGTGAGCCACACATCACAGCCCTGCAGTGTCCACAGACACCCACGTCTCCTTCTGGAGAAGCTGAGGCTGTTACCTGCCATCAGCTCCACCAGCTCGCTCCCTCAGCACATCTCCCATGCTCACAGCTTGGCGGCCTGACACAAGCTGGTGCCAGGCAGGAGGAGAGGCCGAGAACTGCTGGGAAATCATCATCAATGCTCCAAAGACCAAAAAAAACAAAAAAACAAAAAAACACCACACACACACAAAAACAAAAAACTCTGGGTTTCTTAGAAAAAACTGTAGGCTACCAGTGCCATCTTTGCAGTATGATTTCCATATGTATAGAGTTATAAAAGAATCTGTGTCATTTCATGGGTCTCATGTGCCCGTTACCTTTTGAAAGAACTGCAGCTTCTAAGGAAATCACTCCTTTTTAGAAAACAAAATTTTTACTAAATGCTTTGGGGTACAGGGTCCAAGGAATACTTAAGTGTGCCCAGGCAAACTTGTGGGCAGACGTGCCTAAGAGGCTACTGTTAGGTCCCGTCCCCGCTGGAAAGAAAAACAAAAACATGAAAACAAAAACTCCTGGTTGGGCCAAATATTCTGGTGAACCAGGAGGTGGGGGAATATAGAGAAACAACTGGTTTTTACAGTTTGGTCGAGTTGGGGCTTTTGGGAGCTGTGGGAAAACAGTGTCGTGTGTTGCCCAGGTGGGCTGGATCCCCCTCATGTGAAGGAAAAATGCAAACAGTTGAAAAGAAAGTCGGAGTGACCCGTCCTGAGATGGCCTTGGGACAAATGGGAGAAGCTGAGCAGGGAGCAAGGCAAACACTACTCTGCAGCATCTCAGAAGGGGATGCATGTCAGAGGCGTCATGAGGCCCGGCTCTATTTTGAGCAAGAAGTTACACTCTTGTATTGTTTCAGAGATCAAGCTATTTAACAACACATTTAAAACTGACTGGCCATCGTTGCAAGAAGATTCTCCTTTATTCCCAAAACAATCTGTGGGAGAGGAGGAACCCACCTTCCAAGGCCTCCCTGAACCACACGGGGTTGCCCATGACCTGAGCGCCATCTAGTGGCCAAATAAACATCTTCCTCACATTCCCATTAAAACCTTCACAGGGACCCTGAAAAAGATGCAGGCCAACATCACCAACAGTAATGAAGACTGATGGGGAGACAGGGATCTAAACTCTCCCTCCGACAGCTGATGGCAGGCACAGCTGTAGCCTCATGAAATAGTAGCCGTTGGAGAACAGTCAGAAGGGCACTTTGTGCTTCTACCAGGGTCCGCCCCTGGATTCTAAGGGTGGGGGACAGCACCAATGGGAAAACTGGAGAAGGTTCCTTCCATACCAGGAGTTTTGATCTGCAAAGGGTCCAGAATGTCCCCTCTCCCACCCCATCCTCATGACGCACTGCCTCCCATCTCAAATCTTTCTACCTGTCCATCCAAAATAGCCATTCCCAGAAATTATCTGAACAGCACCAGAGACGGGGGACTGCATCCTGGGATAATTGTTCCCAGTTGGGAGGGGGAGGGGCAGGGGCAGGAGGGGCCTTCCTAGCAGTGCCCTATGGAAGGCAGTTTCTGTGTATTCCACCGATTAAAAGTATCAACAATGAAGTCAGAACGGCCGAGCGCAGCGAGATATTAAAGCTGAGTGAGGACACCTGGAATTCCACTGCACAATTCTGTATTTTCATGTGTGTCTCAATTTCCTATAATTAAAAGGTGGGGTTTTTTAATGTTTCAGAGGACCTAGAAGAAGGGATTGCTCAACTTCAAGAGCACGAGGTGGAGTCTTCCAGAAACTGGGCACATTCCCCTGTGCTCCAGGTAAAGATTTGTCAAGATGGATGGACAGAGAACAATGCACCTGTCTGTAGAAAGAGACCAACACCAACCACGTCTTGCTAGAGAGTGAATAAAGGAGAAAGGAAGATTCACAGAGTGCCAACCAAGATGGTGTAGCAGCATCTGCACGATTCCAGAGAACATTTACCTGAAAGTCTCAGGAAGTGATTTGGAATTCTCAACAGAGTGCAAGAAGACATAACTTTTGTGGAACAAAGTAAAACTTCTGGGAGAGAACAGACAAGAAAGAAAATGGAAATATCAAAGGAATGACAGAGGGAAAAGAAGGCAGGACGAGAAACTAAAAATGCAAGGGCCAATTTTAAGCCACATGGAAAGCAGGCAGGAGAACTAGTACAGGGAAAAAAATCAGATTAGTGATGCAGAAAGCCAATAATAATGATACTACACAGCAAACATTACTTTAGGGTTTCATGCGTACCAGACACTCTAAGAATGTTACATTTAAAATCTCACTGGATCTTTACAACAACCTTATGAGGCCAGGACTGGTGAGAGGAGAGAAGTGACTCACTCAGCTACAAAGAAGCAGAATTGGGACCCAAGCTGCCTGCTTCCAGAGCTCCTCTTATCCCTACCCCACCCTGCCTTCAACTGCTCATGTTCCCATGTTGGAATAAATTATTCCTCAACTCAGATTTAAAGAATTCTCCATGTCTCAAAATTCAATGAAAAGAGTCCTGCCCCTAGATACATCAGAGTAATTTAACCATAAGGAAAAAAAAAATGCATTCCTACAAGCAACATCTAGTTAGAAAAAGGTAGACTACCTACAAAAAAAATCAAATCTGCTTTCGGAAAGTGCACCTACATAAATTCAAAATAGACTAAATATTTAAATGTAAAGAAAATTAAAAAGAGAGTTAAATATAACCCTGGGGTTTGCTGAAGGCCAAAAGCATGACCTATAGGGAGGAAACCATATCATTGTTTAGATAAGAGATTTTGAAAATAAGCACAAGAAGTTAATTAGAAAGTCTTAAAAGGAAACAACAAAATAAGTTGAAAAGAGTTAAAGATAAGAGTAAAAAGATGACAGAACAAAAAATAAGAAAAGAAAAAATTAGAAAATTAAGAAAAAAATATTAGAATTGATAAATAAATCCAAAAGTTGATTCTTTGAAAAGTCCAACAAAGTGTGTATGTGTGGCGGCGCTGGCGGGGGGAGGGGGCTTGTAACAAGGCTAATCAAGAAAAAAAAGAAAGAAAACTCAAACACATATCATTAAAAATAAGAAACGGGGAAAATACCACAGGTAGAGAGAATTGTTTAAATTATAAAAGACAGCTCTCTACAACAACTATATAAATAAATTAGAGGAGCTCAGCATAGTGAATACTCTTCTAGGAAGATATAAATTATTAAAAGTGACTATCATAAAAGTAACAAACTAAAAATAACAGTGATCACAGGAGAAACTGAAAAGTTTTTAAAGAGTTAGTGCTATACCCACTAAAAAGGGCACCCAGCCCATCTGGTTTTATGGGTGAATTCTTTCAAACCCTCAAAAGACTATGTTCTTATGTTATATAAACTGCTCCAGATGTTAGAAAAGACTTTAAATCTTTCCAATTAATTTTACAGAGCCAGCATTACCCAGATACCAAAACCTAAGAAATAGCAACCAGACATACCAATTAAAGATAATAGAGAATCAAGAAACAGGCCCAAGAACATATTTAGGAATTCAGTAGGGGATAAAGGTGGCATTTCAAAATATAGGGGAAAGATTATTCAATATACACTGTTGGTGTTATTCACAAAGAACAACTGTGAATAAAGTAATGTTAGATCCTTGCCTTATTGGCTAAGGAAAAGGTTAACAGATTTGGCTACATAAAAATTTTAAATTTCTATACACCAAATTCTATTAAATGGTAAAATAAAACAGACAAGAATTATTTACCACTTACATGACAGGGGAAAGTTAACATCCATATATATACAGAACTCTTACAAAACAATGAGAAAAAGACAAACATATGATCAGAAATATGGGCCAAGACAATGAACAGGCAATTTATAACAGAATAAATATAAAGTATATAAATATATAATATGTAAATATAAATTAATTATTAAAGTATTTTTTAAATTGCATTCATCAACTTTAGCAGCTACTGATGAAATGAAAATTAAGGCAACAATGAAATTCACCCATCAAATTAACAAAGTTCTTTTTAATATTATTTTACCCTGTGTTGGTGAAGGTACAGCAAAAGAAGCTCATGTGAGTGACCAGAGTGTACATTAGTCCAATCTTTTCGAAGGGCGATTTTGATATATACAAGTCACTTTAAAATGTACAAATCCTTTGATACAGCAATTCCACTTCTAAGTATTCATTCAAAAAAAAAATCGTGAATTGCATAAAGATTCAGCTACAAAAATATTCCTTAAAAGTTAGTTCTTTATAACGTAGAAAAATTAGAAAGCACCCGAGTATTCATCATTAACTGGTTAACGTGGATTATGGTACATTCACACAATGGAATATGTGTAGTCATTTAAAATTATATTGTAGAAGAATATTTAATAACATGAATAAAATCTGTTGTATTGCCGAGTGACAAAAAGCAATTTTCAAAACAATTGTTTCAGAATACTTTTTAATGCACACACATGTGTATGTGTACATATACATACATACACACGAAAAACTCCCAGAATATTACTCATCAGCTCTTGTCTGGGGGGGTAAGCAGATGAGGAATTTTTATGGGTAAGTTTTATATTCTTCTTCAGTATCTTTAAAATTTTACAAAATGGTCATGACCTCCTTTTTAACTGACCAATGAAAGCTATTTCAAAATAGAAGCTGCTGGAGCACAGTCCACCATGGCACAGAACCTGGTACAGCCACTGATGTTATCCGCAGGACTGAATGATCCTCTCTATACCAGTCAGCGGCGTATCCCCCCAGCCAAGGTGTAGAGAATCCGAAATGTCTGTAAGCCCATTTTTCAAATTGGCCATAGCCCTTCTTCACGGAAAATGGGCTGCGATGGCCTTATAATTAATATGCCCTTTTCTGAACTCTCAAAACTAGGGATGTAAGACAGGTAGGGGTGCGTCAGGGGAGAGCACGGTGGGGGGGAACTTACCTTCTATTTCTCCTCCAGGGGCAGAGATTTTTGACATACTCAGGTGGGTGGTGGCCACGATGTCATTGTGGGTGAGGCGGTCCCTAGAATAAGGGGGCAAAGGGGGCCTGAACACAGGAGAAGGACTGCAGGCCACAGCCCACTCAGGGAGGAGAGGACCTCAGTTATACATCTTTAGGGGTGCCAGTCTTCACACTGGGTATGTTACTGAGGGAAGAAGAGACTGGAAAGAAAGCATTGCCCAAGACTCCTCTGGAGGGAACTCGTCCATCTGGCCAACCACCAGCAACCCATCAGCCAACCAACACTGGGCTGCCAGCCTGGATGTCTGGGGAGACATCGGCAGGTTGAAAGGAAAGAGGCCAGAGGCAGGAGGCCGGGTGAGAGAACAGGAGGCTGCTCAGAGAGCCAGACTCCCAGACCCACACAGAGCCAAGTTCCAGAACCTCAAGAAATATCCAGACCAGGAGAAAACCAGGCAACCGGGAAGAAACTATGTCTAAGGCCACAGTCTTAAATTAGCTTATATTAGCTAATGCACAATTGTGCCTTGTATCTGACTTTATATGAGACGAAGCACTTGTAACCTCCTTTATCTCAAGGGACCCTCTCAGGAGCCTTGAGGAATGGCTACTTTTATTAACCTCTCCATTCCACAGATGAGCAAGTTTAGGCTCAGAAATGGAAGGTCCTTGCCCAAGGCAGAGCCAGAACTGAAACTCTGGGGTCCTGACTCCTGGTCCAGTGCTCCTGCCATGGCACATGCTGTTCCTGTATACGACACGGGGGCCTGTCCCTGTCAGGCTTCCCAGGAGGAAGGCTTCTCCCCTCCCCAACCAGCATAGGGGACTGTGGGTAGGAGTTCAAGCAGCCCGACTGTCACGGATGAGCCCATTAGCCAACAGTGTCCCACGCAGCCCCTCCCTCCGAGTCAATAATACAGAGAACAGCTGGCATTTATTGAGCACCTACTGAAAGCCAAGCGATGTGCTAAGATCATCACATGAATTAGCTCTAAGCCTCCCTCGGCCCTATGAGGCAGGTACTACCATTAGCCTCATTTCAGATGATGAGATGGCAAAACCAGGGTTTGAGTCAGCTACGCCTGACATGGGAAACAGGGCTTCAGTCGCTGCTTCCTGTCAGGCTAGTGCAAGAGTTCTCAATCCAGCGATTTCGACCCCCAGGGACTTTTGGCAATGTCTGGAGACAGTTTTGAATGGGGGTGGGGGGCAGTTGAGAGACGCCACGGTTGCTGCTAAACATCCTACAATGCACAGGACAGTCTCCCCCAGCAAAAAATTCTCTGGCCCAAAATATCATAGGGCTAAGCTGAGAAATGCTGGACTGGGCCAGACCCATCTCCTGCCTTGAAATTTCCCCAGCTCCATCTTCCTCGGAGCCCTGTAGGCTCTCTGTCCCTCCTGTGAGTACCTTGGTCACAGGCATGCTTCGGGCGACAACACACCCAAGCCCCATTGTGAAAGACACACTTGGGCAAGGTTGCTTTGTTTTCCTCTTCAATCCTATACCCATCAGATGCCTGATCTTTGCCGCTTCCTCCCTTCCTCTCTGTACTTCCCAGGGAGGTGATTAAGCTCTGATTTTAAAGTGTTTCATCGGGGCAGGGACTAACTAGGAAGAGTGCATTGTCAGCAGAGATTTTCATCCATTTTCCTGATGAATGATGTTAAGAAGCTCTGGAAAATAAAAATTTCCTGAAACACTCAACAGTGAGCTCATCAACACCAGATAACTGGCAGCTGACGGCACTGGGAAGCTACTACCTTCACGACCCACCCCCGGAAAAGAGTGGCACTTGGAGAAGAATGGGACTTCTCACCTCTGGTCTCATCTGAACCCTGCGAGAAAGGCAAGAAAAAGGGAGGAGAGAGATTCTGTTTTCATGAGGGTGGGAGTAGCTTTTTGGGTTTCTGTTTCTTAACAAAAAAGCAAATATTAAAGAATCGAAGGGAAGATTAAGTTACAGGGAAAAGGCCATGTGGACCATATCATATTTCCAGGATTCAGGTAATAACAAAAGTTTATCTGAGTTTTCTGGGGGAGTGGGGGGAAGCACTTTTCTGGATGGGCACTTGCAGCAGCAGAACGCTTTTTTGGCCAAGAGTTGGGTTTTGGGGCTTGGGGTTGCTTTTGGAAAATACAGCAAGTCTGAAAATAGACTCACAATAAAAATGCCACTTCAACCCAAACCAGAGAGGCAACCACCAGATTCCGTAATGTGTTCGGATTGTACAGTATGCTCATGCCTTTGACACAGCTCACACGGCCCCGGGCAAGGCCCAGCCGCCACACGCAAGGCAACCACCCCCGTGTGCACGTGAGCACCCAGGAGTCCACACGCACGGACACAGACTCGCCGACAGCCAATCAGCCCCCATCCACACGGCACACTCAGGGGTACACACACCCCGAGAGCTGAGATGCAGAGGGGGTTCTGGGGACGCAGGCTCTCCCCAGCCCACTGGCCCACGGAACATACCTGCGGTCAGGGCCCTAGAGGCCTCTCCCTCCTGGCCCTCCTGGCTGCAGCTTTCCTCTCTAATTCCCACAATCTGTTTTCTCTCGGCCTGGGGAGCTGGCGCACACTTTAATGGCTCTGTGGCCTGGGGGTTTTCCCTGGTCTCTCATTACCCTCCTGGCTGGGGGTGCCATGGCCAGAGACCAAAGGAGAACACGCTGGGAACCGCAAGGCCAAGACTTTTTGGGGGCAGAGAAAGGACAACTCTCTTTTTGGAAAGCCTGATGTATGGAAGGTCCTAGAGCTCATGCGTGGGAGCCCTAACAGCCCTCCAGGTGTGAGAGAGATCACACACCTTAACGTAGTGGGAAGCGGACAGCCCAGTGGTGAAGAGCACAGGCTCTGGGAGCAGCAGGCTTGAGTTCGATCCTGGCCTCAGCTGCTTCCCAGTTGTCCCTTCAGACAGATCACTCCCTCAACTATAAAGTAGCCAGGAGTCGAGCTGAGGATCACATGACATCATGCATGTGAAATACTTGCTGGGCACGGGGCCTGGCACACAGTAGGTGCTCAGCAAGTGTTAGAGCACTTTTCTAAGATGTCCATGTGGCTCTTGCCCTCACCTGTTCCAAGCCTGCAGTGGTCCCACACCATTTCATGCTAGCAACACAAGGGGTGGGCGGTGGGGGGGGGGGGGGTCACAGCCCATTCTCCCAGAAGCTCTACTCCTTCCAGCTTCTTTGCCTTTGCTTATGATCCTCTCCTCACTGGAGTGGCCTCACCCTGGACTTATCAAAACCCCACCTCCTCCAGGAAGCCTTCCTGGCACCCCCCGCCCTAAGGTATCTCAGGTACCCAGCTGGAGGCCCTCCTGTGCCTTGGAGCAGGGCTGTGAGTAAGCTTCCCAAGAACGGCCCACGCCCTCTCCTTTTCTGGCCTCCCAGCAGAGGATACTCCCTCACCTGAAACACTCTCCCACTACATGCTCTGAACTGAGGATAACTGAAGAACCCAGTGACCCCTGAAGATAGCCGCCTCCAAAGACTCCAAGACTCAGCACTCACCAGTCCATGACGCGAATCCTCATTTTTTCACACATGGAGGGAAACTGAAGAGGGAAGAGAGACATGTTGGGGTAGGGTCTTTTCAAAGAAGGGGAAGCCCAGGAAATGGGCAGGATGCTGGGGAGGCTAGGAGCCCAGGGCCTCCTGGAATGGGCCCGAGGGGGCAAGGCTCACCATGGCAGGCAGCGTGATGCTCTGGTTCCACTGAGGGTTGGCTGTCTTCTCCAGGATCTTGCTGCAGAGCTAGAAGACACAAGGGACAGGTGGACAGGAGGGGACTATGGACTCCCTTGGGGACAACCTCACCAGCTGGAGGCTGTTCTCTGCCATGTTGGCCACCCTTCAGGCTGGGCAGAAGAGCCTGGGGGCCTTGAAGGCTCAGACACAGGGGATTGCAGAGACAAAGCTCAATGGTAAATCAGACCCAGAGCTGGAGGGTATGGGGTGGGGTAGCAAGGGAGTGTGGGGGGGGGGGGGGTGGGGGGGGATAGACTGCCTGAATTCCACAGCCCTTCTACGCTTATCTCCTACCTCTGGCTGGAAATCCTCCCCCCTCACCTCCCATATGGACATGACTTTAGTGTGGGGGCCCTGAGTCCAGACTGGCTTTCCCAGGGGTCCTACAGCCTGAGGCACTAACCTCTACCAGTCAGCCCAGACCACCTGCCCCTTTGGAAGACTGTGAGCCCTAGGAGATTAGAGGTGGGGGGAGGAGAAAGGGAAATGGTAGCGGGAGGGCCAGGGCTTGGGGGCCAGCCACCAGCATCTGAGAATGAGAGGAGAATTCAGTGAATATACAAACCCCATAAACCACAGTCTGCCTCAGATCAGCCCTGCTCTTAAGACTGGGCTTTCCACAATCAAGAAACCCAGCAGAGGTGGAAACTAGATCTAAACCAGTGGCTTGTGTGCCCTACCTATGCTTGGAACCATGCCCCTTAGCCAGCTCCAGGGCATCGTGTACCCTCACAGGAACAGCAGGTAAAGACTCTATTTCAGATTCATAGATGGTAGGTTTGCACGTCCTGCAGCCTTTTTCAGAGCATGTACTATGAGTCCTGCATTGTGCTCAGCATTTACGTGCATTATCTCATTTAATGAGCATCTGATCAGGGGCTTCAGTTACTCCATCAAATGAGGTTGCAGCCTCCATGAGGGGCCAGGACTTTGTCTCCATCCCTGGTCCACCCAATGCCAGCCCCTGTCCCCACCCTTCACCTCCCTGTGAGAAGAGCCCAGGCAAAGGCTGGGGGCAAGGAAGGATGCCAGGATTTGCTCCTTGTGCCAGCAAAGAAAGGAGTAAGGACAGAAGAGAGGGACAATGGGCAGAGAGTGAATGAAAATCCAAAGGGTTGAAGGCACATAAAAAGATGCTCAACCTCCCTCATAAGAAAAGAAACACAAATAAAATGAAGATACCATTTCTCACCCATCAGATTCATAAAATTCTCTAAAATCTGACAGCCCTCTGCTGGCAAGACTAGGGCGAAACTGCATGCTCATATTTTGCTGGTGGGAGAAAAAAATAGCTCGACCCTCCAGACGGCAACTGGCCACTATCTCTCCAAATTGCAAATGCAAAAACCCTTTGACCCACCAGTTCCACCTCTAGACATTTATCCTACAGAAATACTCTCATCTGTGCAGAATGACATGTAACAAGGTCATTCACTGCAGCGTGGCTTGAACTATCAAGGATATGGAACAACCCACGTGTCCACCAATGGAGGACAGATTGAATAAATGATGGTCCAGCCACACAGTGCAGCTCTAAAAAGAATGAGGACTGCTCTAGGATAGGAAACAGTTTCCAAGTTATATTATTAATTGAAAAAGGTAAGTCCTGGGGATGTAATGTACACATGATGACTATATGGTAGAGTATGTATGGTATATTTGGAAGCTGTTAAGACAGTAGCTCCTAGGAGTTCTCATCACAAGGAAAAAACATTTTTTCTTCCTTTTTTTATCTATATGAGATGATCAATGTTAACTAAACTTATAATCATTTTGCAATCTGTAAGTCAAGTCATCATGCTGTACCTCAAAAATTTATTTCAAAGGCTGCTCAATAACCTATGAAAATATGGGCCTATAAAAACGGTTTATCAGACTGAAGAGGTACAGTTGATTCTTGATGGTAGTTACACATTCTATAAATCACCAAGAACACTGAATTCCTGAATATTAACCATTGCTCTGGGGGGATTTCAGGTTTAGGTTCCTACCAGCCTCTGTCACAACATTTTCATCAACTAATCAATACATAACATTGTGTCATGTGTGTTTCTATTCAAGGATATCTTATTTAATATATACTGTTGATTCATTAACACTGAACTCTCGGTTAGCAGCACTATAACTCATGCCTGAATGAAGCTTATCTAACATATCTTCTCCTAAGGCACATCCCCAGCCTTTTTGCACACAGAAACACCAGACAGCCCTTTGGCACACTCTAGGGGGGCATTTTGAACAGCAATATCACATAAAAAGCACCAAAATGTGACGAACATGACACCAGGTAGACCAAGAAAAGGACGCTTCTTTACAGGATGACAACTGGAACAAAAAGGCAGACTCATGCTGTTCCAACTCAGTGGCAACGTGTGTCAGTCATTCCGCACAGTCCGCAAATCATCATGAAAGCCCCATGGGCATTAATTTTAGGATTACAAATAAATTTTAGCGAGTAGGTGAATTTGCAAATATGGAATCCACGAATAATGAAAACCAACTTAATCTGAATCTAATTTTTTTTCCAGTAGGGGAGAAGGGAGGGTTGGGAATGGAAGCAGTAGAGAGAAAAACATACTACTAAGAAATACACACAAATGTTAACGGTTATCTCCAGAGTGATGTGGGGTACAGAAATATGGTTAGTTTTTTTTAATTTTCCTTGATTTTCTTTTTTTCTATTTTTTTATAATTAATAGGTTTCCTTCTTGCATTCAGAAAGAAAGTTGTTTCAAAGTCTCTCACCCTGCTCCCCAAGTACCTCTCCTTTCCTTCTCACCAAGGTGGGTGGGTGGGTGTGTGTTTAATCAGGTATGGTTCACATCTTGGATAATAGTGCCACCAAGTGTCCATGGAAGGAAGTGCAATGAGGGCCAGGCTAGTGTGGATGGGAACACAGAGGACAAAACCCCAGGACTCCAGATTAGGTTATAATGAGAAAAAGTGACACGCGGGCGGGCTGAGGGAGAGGGACAGGCAGAATGAGATAGGCAGTAAGGGTAGCTGGAGGAGAGAGAGGGTGACACAAAGATCCAGGGACCATCAGGGAAGTCCAACAGGCTGAAGCTTTCAGAAGGGAAAGTAGGGGGGTGTAGCTTCTTGCAGAAGCCCAGTCACCAATCAGCTTTATATAATCCTTTGCTTTGGCCAGGTCCCCTAACTCCATCACCTTCCACAGACATTTTGACCTACCTAAAAAAAACCCTGGGGCCAGCCAAGGGCATCTCAGAACAGAAGACCTTGGGAGATCAAGGTGCCTTCAAGGACCCAGGAGCAGCCAGGAGCGCTGGAGCTCTGAGACTCGGCTTCCAGAAAAGCCATTAAATTTGAAGGCAGGTCCGTGTTGGTTCTCCCCACCATCAAAACACCCTACCATTTTGGGGAATGTGAAACAAAAAATGAAAACAATCTTGAGACATGACTTTCCCTACCTGTCAAATTGGGAAATTAATCCCACTCTTGGGAAGAAGTGTCCCATAAGCCTGTCCAGCCACACCTTCCCATGTCCTTCTTGCCTTCATTCCTTCTGTTACAATCCCTCCTGAGGCTAGATATGGGGCACCAGACCCCAAGTCCAAGCCCAAACTAACACTGCACTTGGGTAAGGACCTCACATGTGGGTGAGGACCTGCACTTGAGTGAGGACCCACAGTGAGCATTTACACCTCAATGTGAGAGAGTTTAAGATCCAAGTTACCTCTACCACATACATTTTCACTGAGACCCTGCGTTAGGCTTGGGAGGGAGGAGCCAGCTTGAAGGGGCTCCCAATGGCCAACGTCAGGCCAGTTCATACATCCAACACAGTAATGACTGATTTTTAACACAAGAAATTAATAAAAAGTATTGAGTTCCATAGTAATAGTCAAAGGCACTAAGGGAGAGGAAAGCTCTTCTTTCCAGAAAAACACCAACTTATGAAGAGAGAAGGAATGATAATGAGAAAATCACCACTTTGCAACCCCAAGTAAATGACTTATTCAGGAAAGGAGGTCAATGGCTGCATAGATCATTAGGTAAGAAGTTGCTGATATACACACAGTGTATATAACAGGATATACACACAGTGCCAAGATATCGCCCACAGATGACTTGCAAAGTACAAAAGGGAGCATGTAGTTTGACAAGAGAGAGATCTGGAGACACCATCTTAAGCAAATGATCAGATAGTCATCACCAGTGATGGGACAATCTCACTCTGTTTCCTGTTGTGATGCAATATGGCGCACACAACATCACCTACGACACATTCTTGCTGAAATACTGAATCTGAAGGGAATCTAGTCTCGAGAACTAATTTCCAGTTTATAAGAAATGCAGGGGCCAGAGAAGCAAGGTAAACAACACCAGAAGGAAACAATCCAACAAATCCAGAACGTGGACAAATGGTCTGGGCTCTTCAAAAGTCAAGGGGTGAGAACAATTGTTGGGGTGGGTGGGAAAGGTCAGGAGGGGCTGTTACAGAAGAGACTAAAGAGGCATAAGGACCAAATGCACAGCATGAATTCTAGTTGGGTCTTAGATCAGCACAAAATTAAGCCATCTCCAAAGGACATTTTGGGGATAATCAGAGAAAATTTATATGAGCCAGAATCTGCTAATATTAGGGAATGACTGTTAATCTCATAGATGTGATAATGTTACTGTAGTTACAAAGAATTTTCTTCTTCTTGGGATCTGTGCTGAAGCCTTTAGGAATAAAGTCTGCAACTAGGTTTCAAATGATTCAGGCAGGAAAAAAAAAGTATCTATATATAGAAAATAAATGCAATAAAACGTTAGCAGTTGCACTTCATCTAAGTGGAGGTCATTCCAGTGGGTGGGGTGTTCATTGAAAAACTCCTCTAACTTTTCTTGATATTTTAAAATATTCAAAATGAAGAGTCATAAAAAATGTCTATTATCTATACATAGGGGGAAAACTGGAAAGAATGGCACCAAAAAACAAACTTGGTATGATGCATTATGGGTAATTTTATTTACTTTTTTCTGTAATTTTCAAAATGGATTAGTAAACATGTGCATCAGTAATAAAAGACGCAAAAAAAAAAACAAAAGGTGGGGAGTGAGTCTGGGCATCAGAGAGGACACCCCGCTCTCCCTCACCCCACCCCACCCCCACCTCAGGGCCTGCCTCTGTTGGTGGGATGGGCTGGTAGACGCCCCTCCTTTTCAAAATGAATCTAAGAAAAGATTAACTGAAAGGAAAATTGCAAAGTGCTATATGAATGGGAACCCACACCACCTCCATCACACCCTCAGCTTTTAGTGTTTACTGCAAATTTTTAAAACTTCTCTCCAATTGTCCTGTAACACCTGTGGGGGAGCGAAGGGGAAGCCGGCCTGGGGCGCCCACCCTCCAGCCACCCAGCTCAGGTTCTCAGCCCTTCTGCCCTGACCAGTTCCAATTTTCCTGTCAACCTCCAAGCCATCTGACTCAACTCTCCCAGCCCTGGTTCTGTGGCAGGTGGCGCTCTCCGCAAGGTTGGCACAACCTCAGAGGGCCCTGATCCCACCTTTGGCAACTCCCTGCGGTCAGACACATCTCAGAGGCACCCCCCGGGGGGGTTCTGGGAGCGGCGGGAAGAGGGGGAGGCAGTCTGCGCCCACCTGATCTGTCATTTTCCCACCATTTCCACCACAGTCTCTGCTTTGAGGTTATGGACTAACTAAGACGGGGTTCTTGCCCACAAGTCGGAGAAACAGATGCTAACAAGTACCGGAATGGAATGGAAAACCGGCTAAAAGAGGGCCTAGGGCACGGTGGAGCGCCAAGAACTGCACTAGTGCCTCAGACCCGCGGGGGTAGGCAAGCCAGACGCCGAAAGATGCTGGACTTTTCGGGGAGGGGGCAGGAAGGGCACAGGCACGGGCAAAGGCTGGAGGGGTGACCGCGAAGGGAAAGAAGAGGCAGGGCAGACGAGAGGACACAAGGCCGCCCTGTGAGCTGTGCAGTTTGTACGCACACAGGGGTGCGGGGAGGGAGCCCCCGCGGCTGAAACCCCGCCCAACCCAGCGCTCCAAGCCGGGGCTGCAGAGCTGCGTGTTCCCGGCAGGGGGCGCCATTTTCTCACTCGCACAAATTCTGTAAGAGCTGACTTCGGCCGGATTATGCGGTTTGAACTTCATTGTACAGAGTTGTTTTAGGCTAATTATTCTGGGGCCTTTTATGGGGACAACCCAAAGAAGAGAATGAACCCAAGGCTGCTGTGAGGTCTTGGGAAGAGATGACAGTGGGCGGAGGGGAGGGGAGGGCCTTGAGACATGTTTGAAATCAAAAGCAGGGGTGGCATGTTTGATGTAAGGAGGTCAAAAGAGTGGGAAGAATCGAGGCAGGCCCACGTTTTCTGCCTTTGACTGTGGCACCTGGTTAGGATGGAGGCTCCTGGAAGTGGGGCAGGTGGGGCAGATGAGTCTTCTACAGGACCCAAGGGACAGCAGACAGAGATGTGCGGAGGCGGGGGGGCGGGGAGGTCTGGGGCTGAAGGGGGTTCGGAGTGAAACAGCTGTGGGAGTCCTCTGCGGAGAGGTAAGGCTAAAGCCTGAAGCCAAGGAGAGCCTGTTGGGCAGGCAGAGGAGGCTGGGGAGGGCCTGCCTGCCTGGGGGGCTGGAGGGAGGGGGCCCACAGAAGCCACAGCAACAGCCCTCCCTCTGGGCAGAAAGGCGGGCTGCAAGGAAGAGAGGTATGAGTCATCCCCAGGGCTCCCACGGAGTGGACTTTATCCACTCAATTCCTGCCACAACTTTTTAAAAATAATCATTATGTTTCTATCACTTTTTTAAAGTTTCCCTATCTTTATGCCTTCACATCTGGTTTTCACGCTAGTGCTTAATTTTCCCCCAAACACTCTTCTTTCTATCCACTGTCTGTCCTCACCTATGTGTCTGTCCCAGATACCCCAAGCACATCCGAAGAGCCAGGCCTGGGTGAGTGTCTCACCATGCGTCCCCCAATCAGGCCCCACCCCAGGTGCACCTTCTGATAGGCCGCACCAAGGGCTGCCTGTGTGCGCCTCACATTGTCCTTTACTCCGCTCAGCACCCATCCACGGGGACACCCAGCAGTCACCCTCCCGAGAGAATCCTCCTGCTTCCTTACTCCTTACCATTTTCCCCGCAAAGCTGACTTCCATGAAGGGATCCACCAAGTTCTTCTTGTTACTGTCAAAGCCAAAGATCTGCTTCACATTGTCCATCACGGCATCATCCACTAGGGAGAACACGCTGGTCAGTGCTTACCTGCTGTCCAACCTCCAAAACCTCACTTTCCACCTACCTGTCTCCAGAGAGTCTTAGGACTCCCTGAGAGAGACGTTGTGGCATCCCCTCAGCCTGGGGACTCCCAGAACAGAGCCCCTGAGGGCATGCCCTGCTCCTTTACCCTGCCCAAACAGCTTTGTTCACTGACCCCTGCTCTCAATGGGTTTCCGAACAGATCCACCAGATGACTGATGGATTGATGGATTTGATTAGCAATCTACATCACTAAGGGCAGTTAACAATCCAGAAAAGAACTGGAAGGTGTTATAATAATATCCCATTATTGATGCCTATTTGACATTTCCTTTATGTCCATTAGCACAGTGATTGACCTGATGTGAACCAATAAGTCAATTCTGGTTTGTTTGGGGTTTTGTTGTTTTTTTTCTACAAAAAATATATATATTAGGATTAGATATTTGGAAATCGAGGAAAAAAAAAACAATAGTCCAATATATCCCAGATGTATAATATTAGAGTAAAAAATATTATGATATAAATTTTGATTTGGCTTTTAAATATGATTTTACAATTCTTTCGTGTTGCATTTAAGGTGGCATTTTACATAAATGTAAAATATATAGGTTTGGGGACACCTGGCTGGCTCAGTCAGTAGGGCACATGACTCATAGAGCTTACTTAAAAAAATTAAAAAAAATAATAATAATATATATATATGTAGGATGCCAGTTACAGTTAGTACATTCATTAAAATCCCAAGATAAGTCAAAAATAAAATGAGAAACTTTGAGGAAAAAGTATATATATATATTTTTAAATATTCTATTTTTAAGCAATCTCCACACCCAACATGGGACTCGAACTCACAACCCTAAGATCAAGAGTCACATGCTCTACTGACTATAAGCCAGCCAGGTGCCCTGAGAAAAAAATTTTTTTATTAACATATAATGTATTATTTGTTTCAGGGACCCAGGTCTGTGATTCATCAGTCTTACACAATTCACAGCGCTCACCATAGTACATACCCTCCCCAATGTCCATCACCCAGCCACCCCATCCCTCCCACCCCCCTCCACTTGTTTTGTTTTGTTTTGTTTTGTTTTAATTTTTAGGGGCAGCTGGATGACTCAGTTAAACGTCTGCCTTTGGCTCAGGTCATGATCCCAGAGTCCTGGGATCCAGCCCTGCATTGGGCTTCCTGTCCAGCAGGGAGCCTGCTTCTCCCTCTCCCAGTCCCCCTGTTTGTGCTCTCTCTCTCTGTCAAATGAATAAATAAAATCTTTTTTTAAAAAAAGAATTTTTGTCTATGCTGCTCCAAATGAATATCTTACTGAATTAGTCATATTATGTATAAATGTATATACAGATAGATGGATATGTGCATATGTGTATTCATGGCATGTATAGATATCTATGTGTATATGAATGAGAGGAGGGAACAGTTACAGGTTATATACCAGCTGCTGTCTACATAAATACAAAGATAACAACAATTAGCAAATATTTATTCCTATTTACCCACCTATTTCATTTATATTTAAACAAGATTGTAGAGAATTAAATATCAAGCACATTCACCTTGAACAAAGCAAACATTTCTATTTCCCCAGCCCCCTATGGGAGCTCACCAGCCTCCCTTCTGCATAGTTTCAACCAATAAATGAAGAATGTTATTAAGCATGTATTTTAATGTGCATTTAATAACCATTACTTTCTCAAGAGTTTTCCACCATGATTTGGGTACAATTAAGCTTGTACAGAAGGAAGGTATTTCTTTTGAGTCATTAGTCAAAGGGGTGAGCAAAACCTCAAATAATTAGCCTTATGCAAAACTTATAAACAGGGACCTAAGTTGCAAACGCTCTCACTTACTCTGCTATGAACAGAAACACTTGATTAAGCTGATACATGCTTCAAAACAGGGGCTCAGCCTTTAAAAACGTGTATGAGCCCTACTCCAAACCCAGTCAAATGTGAAACACTGGAGGAGGGGCCCCAGCATCTGTACACCTTTAAAGGTCCCCAGGTGGTTCTAATGTGCAGACTGGATTGAGACCCACGGCTCTAAAATATTCAGCATAATTCCACCAGCATTTACTGAACCCACAGGATGGGGCCAGTGCAGGGCCAGTCACTGGGAGAAACCAGGCAGGGGCCACCCTGTCTCTCTTGGGAAAATGAGGACATAGCTACAGCAAGAGTGACCCACTGCCCCAGTTGGTCAGGGACGGAGGGGTCTCCCAGGATGGGGGTGCTTGTGGTGCTGAAACCGGGACAGTCCCAGGCAAACTGGCATGATGGCTCACCAAGCGGATGGATGTTTTTCATCTGTGGAGACACTGAGCCCTTCCACCATCTAGTGACTTCTTCCCCAGCCCAGCGGCCCCGCTCCCAAGCTCAATCTTGGGCCTCCAACCCAGGGAGGACACCAGACTCACTCTGAGGTAGGTCCTCAGCTCTGAAGACCTTCAGGCAGAAGTGGGCTCCCCGAAGTGCCACTCCAGTTGGCCTGAGCAGATTGTTTTCAATGTCCTCCTTGTCTTCAGAGGGGTCCTTTCTCTCCAGCTACAATGCAACCAAATATGATGCCTTAAAGAGTTCGTTAGCACAATATCTTCTCTTCTTCAACCAACACCCCTTAAATGGTGCATTTTGAAGAAAGGTAGGTCTTGCCCTGCTGCTTACTAACATGCGACCTCAGGCAGGTTCCTCTCCCTGAGACTCTGCTTCCTGACCTGGACAGTAGAATGAGTAACACCAACCTTGCAGACTTCTGGGCAAATCAACTTCAATAATGTACAAATGCATATGGTGGGCATTCAAGAATCCTGATCTCCTCCCTGCTCCCCCCATTAACAGGAGTGCAGAAGTGACATGTCTTCAATAACATGTGTTCATTCACTCAACAAGTATTCAGTGTCAGTGAGTGACGACTGGGTTGTGCTAAAGGGGGAGGGATGCAGCAGTGAACAAGGTAGACAGACGTCCTGCCCCCACAGAGCTCACTGTCTCACAGCGAAAGCCCAGCTTTAAGCAAGCTCCTATTCTGCCATTCCACTGACTGGAATACAGACCCGAAGGTAGTTACGGCAACAACCATCTTGAACCATGAGATGGAAGCCGCATGAAGACAGAGGGGCGAAGACCAGGAGCCTAGGTCTCTGGTCATTGTGGGAGCACCGTGCGGGCTCTGGACTGCCTCCCCAGGGATTTATGAGGGAGAGAAACATACTTCTATCCTCCTTAACGCTTATTATTCAGGGCATCTTTGTTATAGCAGCTGAACCTATATCTTAATTCACACAGGGGCCCAGGGGAGATGTGAGGGGAGCGCGACCTCGGGCTCTGATCTTGGGATGGGAGCGAGAAGCATGCTCTGAGGTGGTCATGCCAACAAGACTGACCAACCTGGTCAGTCAGTGGACTGACAGATGTGGGACTGAAGGATGAGGAATGAAATTAGGCCTCTTGCTTGGGAGACTGAGCAGATGACAGTGTCATTTCCTAAGATGTCACCTGCCACAAGATGGGAGCAGCTGTGAGGAGTGGGCAGCAGATGATCCTAGGTTTTCATATGTTAAGTTAGAGGGGCCTAAGGGATATGTTAATGTGGCTTTATTACAAAGCAACTGAAACTGAGTGTCTGGAGCCCTGATAATCCAAGCTGGAGATGAGCAATTTAGGAGTCTCAGGTGGACAGAGATGGCCTCCTCGAAAGTGAGGGTCAAGGACGCAGCACAGAGGCAAACAAGGGAATTTTATTGAGCCACTGAATTTGAAGGATCCATATTTTTTTAAAAAAAAAGAATCAGGAGACTCACCAATGCTAAGGGAGAAGAGAGTTTGAAATAAGCCATGGGCTCTGGAATCAAAGGCTGTGGAGGAACAGAGAAGATTGAGAGGAGAGAAGAGCCCCTGGAAGTTGGCAATGATGACCCTCCAGCACATGGTTTCAGGGAAGGAAGGTGGCAGGAATCCTCGTGAAGAGGAGGAGGAATGAGCAGCCAGTAGAGGAGTAGAGAAGGGCAACCCAATGTGCTCCCTGATGAAGCTGGTCATGCCTGGAAGCAAGCTGCAAGCAGCTTGGAGAAGATGGGTGGGGAGAAATGAGTGAAGTGGGTGAGGGTATTTGAAGGTAGGGAAATCTTGAGCCTGGTACAGATCGAAGGGCAGAAGAGAAGACACCAGGAAGAGCAGGGAGAACAAGATGGCGGAGGACGGGAGCACAAGGCAAAGGAGGCAGGAAGATGGGGAAGGGAGGGAAGACAGATGAAGTCAGGAATGAGGACCAAAGGAGCTTCAGGAGCTCACATCGTTCACCATTGTGCAGCTCTGCCTCTCTCAGAAGGTGGAGGTTGAGGCTTAGGAAAGACAGCAAAGTCTGGAAACAGCCACTGTGGCAAATGGGAAAAGGAGTAAACCACACCCAAGTAAAAGAAGAGGTTGATAGCACCCATGTTCATCTAGCCAGCACCTCCAGGTGACTTCTGCCTCCGAAACTGACCAAGAAGTAGTGTAGACAGTGGGGGGTGGTGGGGTCATGAGGTGTGGCAGGAGACACCTGCTATGGAACCAGTAAGCACATGGTGAGAGCTGTGATGGAGGATGGGGTCTAGGCTGGAGGAGGGGAGAGCATGGCAGGAAGGCACTACTGGATTGGGAAAACCAACGGGGTGTGGGAGGGGGGCCTGTAACGCCAGGGAGGAAGGACGATCATTCAGCAGGGGTGAGGGAGGAAAAAGGCAGAGAGTGGTAGAAAGAGGGATTTCTGAGCTCAGGGTCTCAAAAGAAATGAAATCAGATGTCAGTGGCTGATGTGTCACATCTCAAGACAATGGCAAAGATCAGAATCTGCAAGCAGGGATGCCCCTGGACCAGCTCCACCTGAGGCAGGGGTAGGTAACAACAGCCCAGAAGAGGGAGAAACAACCAGCAAAGCAGCCTTTAAAGGAGGCAGCGCTGAAGTTGGGAAGAGCTGATGGCCGGGAGGCTGCAGTGGGAAACCTGCAGTGGGAAACTGCTCCCCCCCATTCCAGAACCCACGGGGAGTCGGGGAAGAAAGTAGGGGCTTCTGTCTCAGTTGGTTTCAAAAGAAGTGGCTTCATCAGGAAAAAGCAATGTTCCAATTAAGAGAAAGAAGAGGAAGAAATGTTTTAGAAAAGGGTAATAGATCCAGAGATGCCACGAGAAGGAGCAAGATGGCGCCATGTCTGGAAAGACATGCTACAGAAGGACAGGACAGGACTACACGGGATGAGAGAGAGGGACAGGTGCCTTTGGGTGCGGCTTGTCCACTGGAGCTCCATCAGCCCACTGCATAACACAGAACCCTGGGCTCTCCATCCCCTAACCCTCTCCACTGTGGCTTCCTGAGCCCTTGTCATCAGCCAGCTCCTATTCCTGACACCATCATAGAACTTGCCCTCCACCTCCCACCGCTCTTTTCCCCAGTTTCCCTACTTTTGCTTCTCCCTCTCCTCCTGGCCATCCCAGGCTGGGAAGAGAAGGCCACACTTTGCACCTGCACCCACCATCACTCCACCATGTCTTATCTGGAAGTCCCCATCACCCATATGTGCCACTCTCTCCCCTGGTTCTCACTGATACCATCCACCAAGCCAAGGACACGTGCTCACCTTTCCTTCATGACTTCAGCACCTGCCTCACCACTTGCCTATTTGATTTCCAATTCTCCCATAAGATAATCAACATCCATGTGGTCATTCGCCAACACGGTTCCCTTCCTCCACCAGCAGCTCCTTAATCTCCCCTCCCCTTCAGCTGCTAGAGGCATGGCCACATCTGGAACCTCCAGCCACTCAGAACCATTCCTCTAGCAAAACCTTGACCACTGAAACCCTTCTCCAAAGACAGCTTGCAATCTATCTGCCTCCTCCAACCTCCCACTCACACAGAGTGGGGCTCCCAGCACAGCCTGGCACACAGCAGAAGCTCAATAAATGTGCGGTTCCCTATTCTCCATCCCCTTCACCAGCTCTAAGCCTTGCACTCTCGCACCCTCCCCACCCAGCACCACCAGCCATGTCCCGATGCCCAGGCTACCTCAGCCCTGTGCTTCCGCTAGTCCTGCCCTCCCCATGCCCAATGCCTCTGCCATCCACCAGTCTGCTTCCAGGCCACTGAGTATAATGAGACTCTACCACAAAGCTGCCAACCCAGAGTAGGAGCTCTTGTGTCTGCTCAGAAATCCTTCCGCTTACCTGGAATTAACCCTTCATTCCTCTCCCACGGCTATTCCCAACCTTCTCTCTTCTTGCCAAACATACAAAGACACTGATACCTCCCCAGGTCTGCACACCTTTCTCATTCTTCCCATCTCCAACTTGAACTTGACTTACTGGTGTGTAAAGATGATAATAGTATTTTCTCAGGTGATAAAATTCAGGTTGGAGTAGAATATAGAGAATGAGCTCACTTTTGCAAAAAAAGAAAAATATACAACAGATCGGTGGTTGCCAGAGGTGGGGGAGAGGGAGGTGGAGGAAGGGGGTCAACATGTACAAACTTCCGGTTATCAGATAAATAAGTCATGAGGATGTAATGCGCAGCACGGAGACTCAAGTTAATAATACTCTATTGCATGTTTGAAAGTTACTGAGAGAAGAGATCTTAAATGTTTGAAACTACATAAGGTGATGGATGTTAACTAGACTTACTCTGATGATCATTTCACAATGTATACAAATAATGAATCGTTATGTTGTATGCCTGAAACTAATATAATGTTATATGTCAATTACATCTCAATTTTAAAAAGCAATAAAAAAAATAGATGGGGCGCCTGGGTGGCTCAGGTGGTTACGAGTCTGACTCTTGGTTTTGGCTCAGGTCGTGATCTCAGGGTTTTGAGATCGAACCCTGCATCAGGTTCCATGCTCACGCCGAGTCTACATGAGACCCTCTCTCCCTTCCCTCTGCCCCTCCCACTCGTGTGTGCTCTCTCTTCCTCTCTAAAATAAATAAATATTTTTTTTAAAAAATAGAAAAATGCACATGTACATCCTTCTGGGAGGATATGCAACAAGATCTGAATCACAGCTGTCTCTGAGTGGTAGAATTATGAGTGATTCACTTTTTATTAATACTTTTGCTCATGTTCCTCGTTTCTTATACTTATCATGTGTTTTTTAAAATCAGAAAAACTACAGTTGTGTTTTTACTATACTCACGGGCGCTTCATCTCCAGGCCCCAGCACACAGAGGCTTGCTTTCAGGTAACCTCTGGCCCCAGCAGAGAAATCATCAGGGTCCGAGAGGAGCAACCACTTCCTCAGATAGGCATGTCCTAAGAGAGACAACATCCATCAGTGATGGCAGAACTGGAAGGACCCAAGTCTGCAACCAGGAGCCTGGGGCCGACATTTGGGTGAGAGATTTATTCTCTCAGACTTTGAGTATTCATGTGGGTCTAAGTCAGAAATGTCAACCGAAACACCTAGAAGAGACTGCCAAAGACAGACCCCAGGCCATGTGCCTCCCTCTCAAAAAGTGACCAGACCAGAACAGAAGCCAAGGTGTGGAGAAATCCTAGACTTGTTATCAAAATGGCCCGCCCCTGTCAGAGGGGACCTCGTCTCCAACAACCCTTGCTTGGGGCCTTCCAGATTTAGCATCCCTGACTGGGCCAGCCAAGACCCACATGAAGGTTTGATCTCCCTGAGGGCCTGGTTTACTTGGAAGATGGAAGCCAGCCTTCTCTTCATTCCTGCAGCTCTCATCTCCACAATCAGACTCTACCTCTAAATTCTAAAACCCCCAAGGAAAAAAGGTGATTGTCCCAAATGGCTGTCCCCAACAGCCTCCAGAACCAAAATGCAAAGATATGGTCAAGGTGTTGAGGACGTGACTCACGGGGCTCTCTGTAGATGGTTCCCACATCCATCTGAAACCAAACCAAGAAACACAAGTCAAACTCTTGTCCTTGGAGCATTAAGTGAAATATGGTACATTATGCCATCACATTAAAAATCATGCTTTGAAGATCATTTGGGGACATAGGGAAATGTTCATCAGCTGACATTACATGGAAAAAAGAGCAGAATACATGTTGATCAAAGTTTGGTAAGGTTTATCCATGCACAGGAAAGAAAGCAAAAGAAACACAACAAAATGGTAACTGTGCTGTCTCTGGCTGGTAGATTTAGGTGGTAGATTTATTTTATTTTTTTATTTTTTCCTTTCCTATATTTTATAATTTTCTATAAAAATTCATAGATCAGAGGGACACTGATGGTCGGGCAGGCTGTGCATGGGGGCAGCCGGAGGGACATGAGAACTCTGTACTTTCCACTCTAGTTGGCTATGAACCTAAAACTGCTCTAAAAATGTTTTTTGATCATGGATTACTTTTATAATTAGAAAAAAAAGAAAACACTTGTTTACCTTAAACTCTGGGTTTCAGACCAAGAATATGCTTCAAAGATTAGAGACTCAGGACATAGAACCCCATTTATTACAGAATGACCCAGGTTCGACACTGTTCTTTTTAAAACTGCCTTCTCCAGGAAAATTGACGTCATTTTCTAACTTGTGACTACTTCCCAGAGAAGAGGCCATATTTTATTTGGACAGCAAGGGGAGGTTAAAATAAGTCTGTACGCCTTCTTTCCATTTGATAAATGCCTGAAGATTCGAAAATGAGAAAATCAGTAAGAATTGCCTTAAAACACCATTCGTGAAGGTCTCCATTGCTAGTTGCCTTTGCTTTCTGAGACCTGTTGATGCCTCCCTGTGAGCTGAGTCCTAGTCAGTCCTTGGCTCTCCGCAGTACACTCCTCATTTCTGCACTGTCTGGGACAAATGGGGAGGGGGGGCAGGCTCCCCCATCTCTCCTGTGTCCCACCCTGTCCCCACTGGACTCCACATCTGGACCCCGCTCCCAAGCCGGAGCGAGGGTGCACGCGGAGCACAGAACACTGGTGTCACACTGGCCCAAGTCAAAATTAGGAGGAGGGCCGTCTAACCACCAATTTCAAGCTTCCTTCCCAGATGTAAAGACAAATATGAATCAGAAGCAAGAATCCAAATTCCCCCTGTTGGACATAAGGGAAGAGATTTCCCTCTCCGCCCTTTCTGTCAGATAATTTACCTTAGAAACCTTGTAAATATAAGTATTTTCTCTGCTTTTTCTGTGGGAAGGGAGGGGCCTGCTTTCGACACAGGCCTGGGTCCAAGTTGTAAAACAACTCTCATCACAAAAATGCAAGTTTTTCTGTGTTTTTTCCTCTGGAGAAAGTCAGTTAGCTAACACAGATGGTCAACCCAATTACCAGGTGGTGAGGATGAACTGTGTGTGGCCGAGGGCACTGTCAGTCGTCTGCCTTGAGGACTAGTTATGCTGAGAACAAGTACCGGATGGGTTGTATCTGCTCAGCGTTGTAAAGGATTTCTTGCTGCCTTTACCATCTCCTAGTGGATTGCCTGTCATGTGCATCACCTTCTGGATTGATACTTATTCAATAATAAAAGTCTATTGTTTCTCTACGACCTTTGTGGAGAGGATTTCTGAGTTTGGAGAAGATTTTGTCTTGTCTTTTTTTTTTTTTAACTGTATTTCCCCAACACAGACTGAGAGGAACAGGACCCCTGAGGCACCAGCCTCTGCACATTATGTACAGAGCCTCCACTAATGTGAACTAGTGACAACTAACTGCTTTCAAAGAAAATACATAATTACCCGGAATTCCCCAATGAGAGCATCTGTCCGGAGAGAACGGGAATCTACCACCTGGTGGGGGGGGGGGGCGGAGATAAATTAAAACTCTTATTTACAAGTAAACGTTGGCTCAGACAGGACTCAACACAACAGCTCTTCCCTCCCAAACAGTAACAGCCAATTACGTAGAGCACTTGCTCTGTTCCAGAGATAGTTCTGAGCAATGTTTAACACTCACGTGAACCCCCTGAGTAGGTATTATTATTATGCCCATTTTACAGATGAAGGAACAGACGCACAGAGAGACTACAGGACTTGTAGAGCATCACACAACCCCTAAACGGTAGAGTCAGGACCAGAGCCCCGACGGTGGTTCCAGAGCCCACACCTTCAACAACTAAACTACACTGCCTTTCAGAAGAAAGCCCCAAAAAAAGGAAAAAAAAAAAAAAAAGAGCTGAGACCCAAAGAAAGAAGATCCTGGCCAGAAACAGGCACATGGGCAAACAAAATAAAATGAGAATCAGGGTCCACTGCGAGAATGATATCAGAACCCTGACCTGCCGCCCCTGTGGGGGTGCTGGGCAGTGGGGGTTCCCCACTCAGCTGTTGCCTCCATATGAGCTGCCGAAGCCATTTCTGTGACCAGCAGAGCTTGGCGGTGAGCCGCTCCCTTCACCCGTGCCCTGGGCTGCATGCTTCTTCCTCACACTAGCTCACACTCACACCGACAGGCACGCACACACATGCACGCTGATACACACACATACACACGTGCACGGTGGTGTACCCGCGAGTGTACACGTAACCCACAGAGAAACACTGATTGCTGAGACGTACCGTGATAAAGATGGGCTCGTCAAACAGCTCCGAGGGAGAGTCAAACACATTGAAGAAGAGAGTCTGAGGTTCAGGGCAAAAGGAAAACAAATGAGTGCCTGCCAACCCCGGGGGCTGAGGAGAGGGTCGGCCGCTGCCCACAGCCTTCAGGTCTGGTCCACCCAGAAGTGTGGACTGAGCTCAGCTGAACAACGAGCTCTGGGGATTCCACAAGTTCTGGGGTATCCCACCCTTGCCCTCATAGAGGTTGTCATCTCAGGGACAGGGCGGGGGGCCAGCCCTACAGCGTGTCAGAGACGTGGAGCATTGGGAGCCCAAGGCGGGAATAAGAGCTAGAACCCTCCCTCCAGTTCATCGGATACCCTACTGGGGACCTGGCATATCTCTCGATACAAAAACCAAATGGATTGTCAGGTGTCTGCTGTGCATTCCCAATTCGGAAGGGCCCCTGTGGTTCTCATCCTGATATCCAGCATCTCCCACCTCGTTGAAGAGTGGGCTGTTTCCCTTGTGGATCCGTGTCCTCTTGGTCTGCCCGGCAGCCGTGACCTTGACCACAGGCTTGATATTCACCCCTGGCAGCTGGCGACCCTCGATCACTTGCACCCTGATCTGAAAGCCAAGAGGAGGCATGAGCGGGAAGAAGGCCGAAGTAGTCAGGCCCCAAGAGAGTCGGAAATCTCAGGGATCGTTCTCACTGCTGGCTTCTTGGGAATGGTATTAAAAAGGTATCAGGAAGAGCATTATAAGAACAGTCATATTTTCCTGCCAAGGTCCCTTGCATCTATAAAATCCCATAGTTCTGCACAAGAGCTGCCAAGCTGCCCCAAGAAAGCTCCCAGCACTAAATTCCAGGGCTGGGCCGAGGACCCAGACCCCAGCTCATTTCACACGACCATCGGCACAGCCCTTCCTCAGACCCCTTGATGCCGGCGCATCTAAGTGGCCTGAACGTTCTTCACTAACAGCTCCCTCGGAGGCTGAGCTGACACAGTGAAGTGACCCCACTTTATTCTTTATAAGACACAACATTTTCTTGTGTTACTTAAGAGTTTTCTCCGTTGAATTTTAAGTAAAGAAAGGTTTCAGGAATATCTGTGCTTCCAAATTTAGGCAAAATATTTGAAAAGATGAAGTTTTAAAATACTAGAACAATTTTCATGAAAAAATAAGATGTTGATTTGTTTTAAGTTTTAATCAGCAGTTATTTATCGTTGGATCGACCAATGCTTTTGGATTTTAAGCCGTACTATAGAAGAATATATTATTAATAACAATGGGAAGGTAGATCCATGATTTTTATTCTCTTCATTTTCCTGTGTTTTCTAAGTTTTCTACAATAAACATACATTAATTTTCGAAGGAGAAAAAGGCAATAAGTACATGACTTGGGAATAAAAATAATAATAATGTCAGAATTTTGTCTCTCAGGCAAATACACAGTGGTTACAGCTAGTACTTTTGCTTAAATTACCACGATTTAGAAGTAAAATGTATTTTTACAATTTGTTGCACTTAGCAAAGAGCTAAGTTTCCTGTTTTTAACTTTAAAAGTAGTTCTGAAGAGCTCAATATCACTAAATGTAACTATATCAATATGGGAAATTTCATACAAAAGAAAAAGAATAAGCAAAGGACCAAAATTAAAATGCAATAAAATCGGGTGGATTTTTCGATTAAAATATGCCAGAGGGTTGGGGCACCTGGGTGGGCTAAGCATCTGGCTGTCGGTTTGGGCTCAGGTCATGATCTCGGGGTCGTGCAATCGAGCCCCCAATTGAGCTCCACACTTAGCATGACACCTGCTTGAGATTCTGTCTCTCCTCTCCCTCTGTCCCTCCCCCTGCTTGTGCGTGCTTGTGTGTGTGTGTGTGTGTGCACACACTCTCTCTCAAATAAATACATAAATGTTTTTAAAAAATAAATAAAATTAAATATGCCCAAGAGTTAATATTAATAGTTTTATTCTGTGAAGAACTTGAACAAGCTCAAATTCTGCTTGGCCTTCCGAAGAATCCATGGCTGTAAGGAAGGGCATGGATCAAGAGAGAAAACAGAGCACTAGACAGAGCTTCTTAGTTTGGGGGTCTTGTTAAAATGCAGATTCTGATTCAGCAGGGCTGGCGGTATGCGTTTCCAGCCAGCTTCCACCTGCTGCCCCTGCTGCAGCCCAAGGACCACACTACGAGGAGCCAAAAGCTAGCTAGCCAGATGAACCCTGGTTGGAAAACACATAACAAATGTAAAGATAGGCTGAATCTCTGCAGTGCTCCCCACCCTCTTTTTTAAAAGAACAAAACCAGGGGCTGTGTTCTGAGGCCACAACAACACATGAACTGCTCATTCCGCACCTGCCAGGGACCCGGGGAAACCAGAGACTCCTGCCTAGGAGAGCCCTTAGGACCTGCCCCAGGCTGGACAGACATTATCGAAAAGAGGAGACTGTGGTCAGAGAGTCAGCCCATTACCTGGAAGTCCTGCGGTTTGTCCGACAGCAGCTTTCTGGCCGTGGGAGCACTTCTTTTCCTCTTGCTCCCAGGGTGGTAGGGGGGTGGATGGGAAGGTGGCTTCCTCGGGGTGGTGGGGGCCCCAGGGCCTAGGGCACCGCTCTGATCCAGTAATGGCTCTGCCTCATCTCCCGTGAGCCCCTGGTCCTCGGTGTCCTCCTCTCCTCCTGTGTCTGGGCGGAGAGGGTGCTAATAAGGGCTGGTCCCTCTGACCCCATCCAGCCAATGGAGGAGCCAAAGGGCTTGGGCACGAAGACCCACCACCCACCTCCCCTCCTGTCAGTGAGCCAGGATGGCTGAGGGAGAAAGAAGAAGAGCTTCCAACAGCTGAGACAGGAGGGCAGTCAGTCCAGTTAGTCAACAGGAAGGAAACCGAATGGCCCTAGCCCTCCCCACCATGTCCTGCAGGATCAGCCCCTCTGACCACCTCATCCCACGTCCCACTCTGGTGAGCTGACAGATGGCAGCCGGTTACGGGTGGTAGGATCAGCATCGGGATAGCCTGACCCGTGTCTCACCCGTGGGGGCCAGCCACTTCTTTCCAGAGTATCTCGTGTCCACGGTGCTGTCACTGAGCAGGGACCAAGTCTCAGCCCGGCTCTGTCCCCCACCTGGCATAGGGGCAAGGCACAGCCCCAGGAGGTGAGGAGGGAGCTGGGTGAGGAGAGCCAACCTAGGGCACCCCCACCCCAAACCCGCTCTCCCTGGCTGCTCTAGCCTGGCACAAAGCTCAGAAACAGTTCCCATGTCTTCTGGACACTGTCCCTTCTCACCACCTTCCAGGCAGGACTGGAAATTTGTCACCTTTGGGAGCTTTCCCTGAGTGGCCCGAACCCTAACTCTGTCAGACCCACCTCCAAGGTGGTCCCAGAACACTCAAGCCCTTCACCCTCCCCACTCTGTCACCAGGAGCACCCCTTCTTTCTGCCCACCGCCCACCCTATGCCCCAGTCCAGACTGATGTCCCTATCTCCAAGCTCAGACGGTGTGGAGCTCCAACAACATGCCTGGGCAGGACAGGCCTAGGGCACACCCCCACCAGAGGCTTGGGTTTTAATGCTGTGTTTGCCTCGAGCTCCCTTCACCAGGAGAGAAACTGCAGGCTCTTTCCCACGGCCAAGTCCCCACCTGGCCCATCAGTGTAACTTCCTGCACATTCCAGCAGCCTGGGCCACGTGGAGGCCTCACCAGCCCCGCGAGGGCAAGCCAAGCACCCTGGGCTGGATCCTCCTGTGACAAGGCCCACAGAGGCAAATGAAGAGACCTGAGGCAACCTCGGAACTTGCCAACTCAGTCTGCTCGTTTCACAAATGATAAACCGTAGGCCCAGAGAGGGAGAGTGGCCAGCCCAAAGTCACACAGCTACTTGGTGCCGAAGTCAAGAAAGGAACTCATGTCCCCTGACATCGGCCCAGGGCTCTTTCAAGGAAACCCCAGCTCTGTCATTACGATGCCATCGCCAAAGGCCTATGAAGTTCCAGAGCAGGGAAGCATTCACCTCTGGGGAGCGGGTGCGGCCCCGGGTATCATCTGGGGCAGACCCCATCCCAGCACAGGCACGCCCTCCGAAGCTCCCACCCAGCTGAGAGCTGCCCAGGCACAGCCCCTCCCCAGGAGGCCTTCCTCACACTAATCCCAGTGGCACTTTCTCTGCGTGGCAGAAGGTAGCTCGCAGGACTCCCCACCCGCTGGTGTCCTCTCTTCTCTGGACATGGGCTGCCTCACTCTGGCCTCCCACCCCCAGGCTCCACCACTGCTGTGGGGCTTCTTCCCAGGGGCCCTGCCAGGGTGGGCTCCTCACCAGCCACCATATCCACGTCAGGCAGAGTCGGGGAGGGTTCCAGAGACGCAGAGGGTGGGAACAGGGGCACGGCTCCAGGGAGTGGCGTGTAGGACACCTGCAGGACCAGCGAGGCCTGGAAGAGATGGGGGTAGGAGAGCAGCAGGTTAGTGCATTGGCCTTGGCCCACCACCAGCCAGCATCCTTCCTGTTCCTTCTACCCCTTCGCCAAGGATGATGGCTCTGACGGGGGCCAGGTTTGCAGGAGGCTGGGGCAAAGCCACCCCAGGGGCCCATCAGCATGGTCAAGTGGTCCCAAGCACAGAATCCAGAGTCAGCTTCTACCACTCAGAAGCTGTGCAGTCTTGGTCAAGATCTAGAACCTCACTGTACCTCACTTCCCTCATCTGTAAAATGAGGGTACTAACAACAATCGTACCTTCCTCGTAGGGTCAAATGGGGATGAAATGAGCTGACAGAGCACATCATAAGCGTCTATAAATGAATCAGCAATTCAACCTCTCCTGCAGGATTTTTCAACTCTCAGCCTAGGCCCATCTTCAGGAAAAAGCCCCTTGGCCACTCTGCTTAACTGAGGGCCCTCCCCTGTTTCTCCACAGGCGGCTTAGCCTCGCTCTGCTCAGGCCCCAGCTAGCTCTGAGAGTCTCAGGGTGCTGCTCACCCTTCTGAGCCCTCTTCCTTCCCAGAAGCACCCCTGTCCCCCAACTTGAACTTAGCTGTTCCAGCTTTGACCAGCTGAGGGGAGAGGGACTAGTCACCCCATTCTCATGGGCCAGGAAAGCCTGCCCTGTGTTTTCACCCCACGGACACACTGCATCTCCCCTGCAACAAGACCTGCACTGTTCAAAGGGCCCTAGAACCTGAAGAAACAGCCTCAGCAGGCTCTCCAGCCTTATAGCTCCTAGGCCAGTGGGGGCCTGGCCCAGCCTTCCCTGGTACCATAGGTCCAGCAGGCCTCCTGGGGCAGCCTTTTTATGGATCAAAATAATAAATGCTCTATTGAAGAAAGTTTAGAGAGTACAGAAACCTTAAAGAAAAAAAAAAATAATGTGGGGCGCCTGGGTGGCACAGTTGGTTGGTCAAGCATCCAACTCCTGGTTTCAGCTCAGGTCATGATCTCATGGGCCATGATCTCATGGGTCTTGAGATCAAGCCCCGCATTGGCGGGGGGGGGGGGGGGCGCGGTCAACGCTCAGTGGGGAGTCTGCTTGAGATTCTCTCCCTCTTCCCTCCTCCCACTCATGCTCCCACTCTCCCCCCCTTCAAATAAATAAATAAATCTTAAAAAAGAAAGAGAAAAAAGAAAAGAAAATGCAAGAGAAAATAAATTGCCTTAAGTCCACCTTTATTCACATTTTGATCTAATTCTCTCCAATCTTTTTAAACAAATACTGAACAGCCCTTCTGTATATAAAATGCTTTTCTATTTTCCTTATGTTAAACAGTAAGCATTTCCCAGGTTTTGACAAATCCTGTATAAACATAATTGTTAATAATGCATAATATCCCCTGAGCAGCTCAGCATAATTCACTAGACATCTCCACTGAGTAATATTAAGGATTCCAGAAACTCCTGGGGCGAATCCTGGTCCTGAGACAGAAAGGGCCATAGGTACTGGATGGCTCCAGGTCTGGGGCTTGAACCCCCAGACTGGGGCCTGGGCAGGGGCAGCCAGGCTAAGGGAGGGCAGGACCCGTGGAAGGATGGGGCTCAGAGCACCAAGGAAGGAAGCCAGCGCCAGCTCAGCGTCCCAAGAGACCCAGGGAGAGGCCAGGAAGGAATGAGACCCTTTCTGTCATGGAACCAAGGCTCTGCCCTTGCTGCCTGCTGTGCAGGTTTGAGAATCACCAGCAAGTGTCGCCACTTGAGCATGCCGCAAGCCATGCACCCTAAGCTCCTGCAGCCCAGAGAGGAAAGAACAGCTTCTGGGGTCCCACCTCCTTGCCCAGACATTCATCACCACCCCTGAACTCCTGGAGATTCCAGTCAGCAGGTCTGGGGTGGACCTGGGCATATGTACTTTTAACAACCATCCTGGGGCTTTCCCCCACTTCATCAAAAGGCAAGTTGGGCTCTTTGGAAAAATAACTAATTCTAGGGCTAGTCCAGCAAAAGTAGATGACCCTGGAACCCTTTTGTGCCAGAAAGCAAGGCAATACCCAAAGAATGATAGAAACATGTCCAAAGGACACAGAAACCTATTTTCACGGACTCCCACTGGCCAAATCTGGGACAATTTAAATATGAAAATAAATATAGTAAATTAAACCACTGAATAAAATAGGAATACATTAATCTACACATAAATAAATAGGACAGAAGAAAGCTTCTCCTTACAGTGAAATACCAACTGATGAAGGCAGAAAAAAATAATTGGCTTAGGACATCACCATTTGACAACCATCAAAACAAGAATTAATCCAACCAATGAAACAACAGTGGATATGAAAACTGCCGGGTAAAAGTTGGATGAGAATCAGAGTATTTAGAGTCACAAGGTACCTCCCCCCACAATTCCTACCTATTAGAAAAGGGGATGGATTGGTGATGGGTGGAGAAAGCCGGCAAAGGCGACATTCATCAAATGCTCAAGGTTAAGAGAACAGTCATCCGGATACAATGACAGCAGCACATGGTCACTGTGTTCTCTTCCTGCCAAAGATGCTCAGCCTAAATCTAATCGCAAGGAAACCTCAGACAGACCCAAACTGGGAGACATTCTACAGGAGAACTGGCCTGCATTCCCCAAAGCGTCAAGGTCCCAAGGTTGTAAAAGCCGAAGAAAGACTGATGAATTCTCCCAGACGGAAGGAGACTGAAGACAAACAACTAACACAACATATAATCCTGAATTGGATCTTTTTGCTACAAAGGACACTGCTGAAAAAACTGATAAACTTGAATGGGGGGGTCTGTGGTTTGGATGGCAGCGCTGTATCAACACTCATTCCCTCAGTTTCTGAAGGCTGTAGGCTCCATAGGAAAAAGTCCTTAATCGGGGAAAACACACACTAAATTCAGGGTGATGGGCCAGGAGGTTGGTGACTTTTTTGTTCTAAACAGTACTTTGTACTATTCTCGAAACTTCTCTCTAAAACTTAAATTATTTTAAAATAAGAGGTTAAAAATCTGAGAAATCTGCTTCTGCTATAATCATAGGAATCTCACTCAGAGAGACAAATAAAGCCCCTGCCCCGTTCATGCTGATTCCCACTCTTCAGAAGTAGCGTGAGGCTAAGTGCAAAATGAAAATATGGTCCCTTGTTAAAAAGGTATTAGGAATGTCAAGATGGCAACAGCAGAGAATTAAACCAAGTGCAGGGCCTAGCTGCCCATGAGGCCAGCCCTCTGTGGGCTGATTGCTTGGCTCAGCCTGAGCTTGGCAAGCATCTGAAAGGTTGGACAGCGTCCCCCCTGACATATCTGGCCGGACCCATTCACTCATTAATTTGCTTATTCATTTCCTGCACAAATATATATGGAGCACCTGCTAAGGGCCAAGCACTTCAAGATCGTGGGATACTTCCATGAACAAAGTGAAACCTCCCATCCCCATGGAGCTGACATCCTGGCAGAGGGGACAGACAATAAATAAAAAATGAAATAGATAACCTAACTTAATAAAGTACGTTAGAAAGAAAAGTCGACCAGAGCAAGGGGGAGCAGGAGGGGCGGCAGTGTTAAATCGAGTGGTCTAAGTGGACCCCACTGAGGTGAGGAGAGAGAAGCCAAACCTTGGAGGGGACACACCTTGGCTGCCTTTCACACACACACCCCCACCATTCTTCTAACCCTTGGTGCCTGAGGTCCCCTGGCCCTAGGACCAGATCCCCTTGGAGAACACCCCTTCTTATTTCTCGGAGCGTGCCTTGCCCACCCAGGCCCTCCACAGCCTCGGGGACTTTGCACACCATCTCTGTGCTCAGTGCAGACGTGGGCCCACAGGAGAATGACCGCTCCCCTCCATGGCCTGTGGACCAGCGCCTTAGCATGGGGGTTCGGGAGCAGCCCTGCAGGAGAAGCAGGAAGGAGCTACAGTCCCAGAATCTGAAGACCACCTAGGCAGCCCTTCCCAAGGTTTCCTGAGTATCAGCTACCCACATACTGAGAGCCCCACACCAACCTCCTGAGGAAATGGAGACATCCTGGTGGGTCCAGTCACTTGAATGAGACTTCCGGCACAGAGCCAGCTCCATCTTTTATTTACCCATCAAGGAGCCACAGGGACATCCCTGGCAGCTTCAGAGGATCTAAAGCCCAGGGCCTAGAACAGGCTCTGGGGACCACTGCTTCGGGACCACAGGTGATTAATATTAGAGGCCTTTAGCTCTACCGGGGATCTCTAGGGGGGCGTGTATATGGTCCTGACCCACCCAGGGTCAGGATCTACCACCTTCACCATGATGTCATACCTCAGTGCCTGTCCCCTTCTCCAGACATAACCAAAGCTGAGATTTTCTTCCTATGGGACATCTGTGAGCTCCATGCTCTCCCAAACCACACAACCTTGGCCTAGAGTCCCTCTGAGGCCAATCACATCAAGGTACCCCACCTGATAGCCCCGTTCCTCAAGTCTCCAGCCCTGGCACCGCCATGCAGTCATCCTGTCCCATGACCATTATCAGTCAGTCATGTGTCCACCACGACACACTGCCCTGGAGCAGGGAACCTGTCACCTGTGTCTGCCATCTTGGGGCCCACAGTCAACAACAGCACAGAACTCTGGAGGGTCCTGTCTGGCCCCCAGGCTAGAAGGGCCTAGGAAACCAAAGACAGAGACAGAGGACAACCTCATCAGATCCTCCTACAGGTCATGTGGCCAAGCTCTGGGGTCCTTTGCCCACCCCACCATGCTCAGTCCCATTGCTTACTGCCTGCTTCCTCGGCCACAGCTCTCTGACACTGAGCTTCGCACGACCAAACCCCAGACCAGCCCACTCCCCACTCCCCCCGACAGACACCAGGTTCCCAAGCACAGAGTGTGGGAACAAAGAGCCAGAGGAGGAAAGGTGAGGCATTCAGGGATGGTCACCAACCTGGCTCAGCCCTGTGGACAGGGACCAGGTGTGAAAAGCTGTGTCTCAGGGGCTGGACAGGCATCTGAGCTTAGAGGGGCCCAAGTGCAGGAGAACTTGCAAGAAACACCAGTCATGGATGCCCAGAGGGCAAGAGTGGAGAGATGTTTGAGCAGCGAAGCCAGAAGCTAGAAACCCTGGTTGAAGGCACTGGGGACTGTGATTTAATGATTTATAAGAAACACGTATTTGGTCATTCAGGTGACCAAACTATATTTCTCAGAAATATTGGGTCTTCATCCACAGTTCCTGAAAACGCTTCAGAGCCATAAAGGTAAAATGGGTGTCTTGTTATTAATGAAGGTGACTTTTGGACCCCACGGAAGGGTGGGAGCTGGTTGCCAGGAGGACCAACCATGCGATTAGAGGGTTGGAACTTTCAATCCCATCCCTCCCAACCTCTGGGGAGGAGAGAGGGGCTGAAGGTTGTATTATCCAATGGCCAATGACTTAGTCAATCATGACTATAATGAAGTCTCCATTAAAAACTCAAGTTTTTTGGTCTCTTTTTTCAGAGTTTCCATGCTGAGGGAACTCGAATGCTTCCATGTGCCACTTAACAGGGTCCCAAGCTCCACAAGGACAGAAGTTCCTTTGTTCAGGACTTTGCCCTATCTATCTCTTCCTCTGGCTGTTGATTCATATGCTTTATTATATCTTTTTAATAAACTGGTAAATGTTAGTGTTTCTCAGATCCCTGACAAAGTATCTCCCTCACCAGCTATCTACAGTTCCTCCATGAGTGCTCTACACCTTTACTTCAGAAAGCTGTGGTCCTCTTCAGGATCTAGAAGTGCTTGGAGTCCTTCTTGACTCTAGGGTTGTGATACTGTGATTTATAATTACATGTGTGGTGTCTATATGTATATTTAGTCATTATCCCTGTTTCTGGCACAGAGCCCCTTTTAGGAATTCCTTGGACTTTCCTAAGTAGTAAGAGCCATCAAGGTGTCTTTTGTTGTGCTAATGAGGTGACTCTGGAAATCACCTAAGGATGGCATCTGGTTGCCAGTGAAGCCAACCTTGCGGTTAGAGGGTTGTAGAACTTTCAGCCCCCACCACCTCCAGGGAGGAGATCCAGGCTGGAGATGGAGTTCAATTGCCAATGAAGCCTCCATAAAACCCCAAAGGACAGGGATTGGAGAGCTTTCAGGTTGGATAATAACCAGTAATCTGGTAAGTAGAATGTTTTTCTGAGTCCTGTGAGCCACTCTAGCAAGTTAATCAAACCCAAGGAGGAGGTCACAGGAACGTCCAATCTAGAGCCAGGTGGTCAGAAGCACAGGAGAACCTGGACTTGGGACTGGCATCGGAAGGGGAAGGGGAGGTCTTGTAGGACTGAGCCCTTAACCCAGAGCTGTCCCTGGATAGACAGTGTCAGAACTGAGTTGAGTTATAGGATGCCCAGCTGGGGTCAGAGAATTCCTTGGTGGTGTCGGGGGCAAAATTGGAAATTGGCGCTAGAACCCTTAGATTGCATGAGTGGACTGGAGAACTCAGGGGGAGGACAAGGGGGATTCAGAAGGTGATGGAGACAGGCTCAGTGATGCTGGAGGTCACTGAGAGGATGCGCCCACCAGCTGACCCATGATAAACCCAGGCAATTAGAGGCTCTTCACCCCCTCCACTCTCCATGGAATGTAAGTTCTGCTTGCCCTCCTTGCTCCCAGAGGTTGCTCCAGGCAGCGTCTTGAGCTAGTGACATGGTGTTGAGACTTTTTGGATGGTATACATGACTGAACCCAGTTAAGAGCTCTATATAAACTTCTAAGATGTGGTAGATGGGTGCAGAGATCTACTCATCTTGCTGCCACCCCAGACATGCCTCATAGGTAAGTCCCCTAGCTTACTAACCCTGCCGCCTCCCAGTCTGGAGTGGCTTGCCTCTTTCTTGGGTCTCTTCCTGCCTTCCATGTAAGGGGACTGGTTCCAGATTTCACTTGGGAAGCCCCTGAAGAGCTTACAAACCTACAAGTGATCACCGCACTAAACCAGAATGTCCTGCCAGTGAGCACCATCTGAGAAAGGGATGGGTTCTCCTGGGAAGTAACCTCTCTCCATCAGGGAAGCATCCAGCCACCACTAGCCTAAGATGCCTCCGGAGGAAATTCCAGCATCAGAAAGGCAGTGAGCCAGGAGTCCAAGTCGCTACCACCCCTGAGAGTTTAGGAGATGTGCCACCCTCCGACTTGTCCCCATTTGGACATGGATTCACTGTGTGACTTCAGTCAGTCACTCTCTTTCTCCAGCTCTCAGTACCCAGTAGTGGTTCCTTTCAGAGTTCTGCCAGATTTGCCACTTCCTGATTTACTAAGCCAGCCAAGGTTCCCCACCCTCACACACACACACAGACACAAGGTAGCCCCACTCAAAGAGAACGCAGCCCAGAATCCCCAGGGCCCCACTGGGAGGAAGTATTTCCAAATGGATAGTCCCCCAGTGCCTCCTGGGAGGTGGAGCTGACCCAGAGGGAAGGTCAGGAGTTCTACTGACCAGGAAGAAAGAACCCTGCAGGGTATATTTAGCTCCCTAAAAATAACGGGAAGCCAGAGATGAGGGCTGGGAATTGTCTGCGAGGACTGGAAGAGCACTGGAAAGGCTGGGGGAGGGGCAGGAAGGACAATGGAGCAAAGGAAGAGGGTCTAACACGTTCCGGTGGGCAGGGGAGGGGGATGTCTGTCTCCCTTCCCTTGTGATCTGCCACCCAGATGACTCAGATATTCCAGATCTGGAGATGGGGTGGGGAAGTGAGGGAGGGCTACCGAGGAGATTGGGGGAGCCATCACCAAAGTTGCCCAGGAAGCTTGGGGAGTCATCAGGTTTCTAGTAAAGAACCAATCCCTGGGGGTGCCTGGGTGGCTCAGTTGTTAAGCGTCTGCCTTCGGCTCAGGTCATGATCCCAGGATCCTGGGATCGAGCCCCACATCGAGCTCCCTGCTCTGCGGGAAGCCTGCTTCTCCCTCTCCCACTGCCCCTGCTTGTGTTCCCTCTCTCACTGTCTCTCTCTCTGTCAAATAAATAAATAAAATCTTTAAAAAAAAAAAAAAAAGAAGGAACCAATCCCTGGAGGTGACCATGCCTCCCTCCAGGGCAGGAGGGTACCCAGGGGCAGGCCAAGCTGGTGTGAGGCAAGGCTGACTTGAGCCCCACAGGAAGGGCCAGGGCTCCCTCCTGTCCCCTTCCCGTCCCCTCCATGCCAATTCCCCTCCCTGGCCAGAGCTCGGGGGGGGCCAGGGCTGGTTGCTGGCAGATGGGCTATGACACACCACTGGCATCAGAAAGGCAAGGCCTCAGACCAGACGCTAGCCTGATGCAAAGGCCCAGTGGGCACTTACCCCTGTGGGCTGCTTCTTGGCATCCAGCAGGGGGGCGTTGAAGCTGGCAGACAGACTGGGGGTGGCGAGAACCTCCCGGAGTGGGACTTGGGCTTCCCCCAAGAACCTAAGTGGAGAGAAAAGTAGAATGTAGAGAACTAGCTTAATGTGCCTGGCTCTTCTTCCAACATACCACCCCCCGCCAGCACCTTACCACACAAACACCCTGCAGACAAAACTGATCTGCCTCGAACACCACAGTCCCTTAGAACCCCTCAAGGCTCCCTAGCCCCCTGCCCCCAGTCACCCCATGCATCATCCCTGGAGGGTCAGGCTCCCCCTTCCCTGCACAAGGATGAGAGACACCTTCCCTTCTCCCAAGGTCAGATTTCTGCCTCTCCCCAGAGGGCCAGACCCACCACCCCTGTCCACCTGGATACTCCCATAGAAGGGCTGCCTTGCCCATCAGACCTCAGCAATCCACCGGTCTCCTGAAAGCAGGGGACCCCTGCAGGGGGACCCCACCACCACACCTGCTTGCTCCGCAGCCACATTGACACAGGCCGTCTATCCCGGGTTCCCAGGGCTCGGCCAGCAATGGTCATAAATGAAAAACAGTCTTTATTGTCTTCAGGGACAGGGAGAAAAGCAAATTGGGGAAGGGCAGACATACCCCACTCCCAAGAGAGGCCAGGGACTATCACACCACATATACATAAGGCAGAATCTCCGAGTGAGGGGTGGGGGCCCCATAAACGAACGGGCTCTTAGGATAGAGTAGGTCACCGAGTGATGACCAGTTAAGGGACCCTTCCAAACAGTGCCAAGGAAAAAGTTTGTGTTCCCTGCTAAGAAATGGGCAAACTGCATCCGATGTGGAGCATGATCTCATGATCACTACCTGAGCCGAAACCAAGAGTCGAACGTTTAACCGACTAAGCCACCCAGATGCCCCTAAATAGCTGATTTTAACACTGGCTGCTCACAGTGAGAGATCACCTCACATTCATTAGGATGGCTACTATCCAAAAAACAGGAAACAACAAAAGTTGGTAAGGATGTGGAGAAATTGGAACCCTTGTGCTCTGCTGACGGGCATGGAAAAAAGGGAATGCAAAAATGGATCAAACCATATAATCTAGCAATTCTACTTCTGGGTATATACTCAAAAGAACTGGGGTGCCTGGGTGGCTCAGTTGTTAAGCATCTGCCTTCGGCTCAGGTCATGGTCCCGGGGTCCTGGGATCGAGCCCCACATCGGGCTTCCTGCTCGGCGGAGAGCCTGCTTCTCCTTCTCCCACTCTCCCTGCTTGTGTTCCCTCTCTCACTGTGTCTCTCTCTGTCAAATAAATAAATAAAACCTTAAAAAAAAAAAAAAAAGAATCTTGAAACCAGGGACTTGAAGAGATATTTGTACACCCCCATTCATAACAGCATTATTCACAATCACCAAAAAATAAAAGCAACACAAGTGTCTATCAACAGATGAATGGATAAATAAACGAATGGATAAATAAAATGCAATAAAAATTAAAATAAAATTAATTAATTAAAATAAATTAAATAAAAACATGCATACAATGAAATATTACTTAGCCTTAAAAAAGAACGAAATTCTGACACATGCTACAACATGGATGAACCTTGGAGACATGATGCTGAGTGAAATAAGACAGACACAAAAGGACGAATACTGTATGATTCCATGTATATGAGGTTCCCAAAATAAGCAAGTTCATGAAGAAAGTAAAACAGAGGTTACCAGGGGCTGGGGGTAGGGGAAATGGGGAGTTATTATTTAGTAGGTACAGAGTTTCAGTTTGGGAAGATGAAAAAGTTGTGGGGTGGTGAAGGTTGCACAACAGTGTGAATGTGCTTAATGCCACTGAGCTGTACATTTAGAATAGTTGAAATGGCAAGTTTTGTTATATATATTTTACCACGATAAAAACAATTAATTAATAGCTGCTTATTAACTATTAATAGCCGCTCAATAAAATCACTTGAGCTCCATTCTTCTTGGAAACAGTGGACTCTTGGTCACCTTACAGGTTCCCTTGCTAGCAAGGCAGGAGCATGGTGTGTGCTGAATTTTGTAACATTTTTCTAACATTTCTTTAAAGAAAGGGCTAAAGCGAGAGACGTTCACTCACATTCATTCCTCGTGATGCTAGAAAATTCCCCATCTTCTAGAATTTGGACTGGTGTGTGCTATATTCCTTTGCAGCGCGGAGCAGGCTTGTAGCACAGCTTACTAAGCAGGGGCTCCCGGAGGGTGTCCGCCCCAGGGCCAGCGTGGGGAAGGCACCTGCCACCAGTGTGTTGACTGAAGTATCCTCAGTGTCACCAGCTAGCTCCCAAGACCTGACCTTTACTGCTCAGCTGCTTGTACCCACCGACCTTTGTTCCACATTTTCCCATTAGCGCTTCTATCCAGCTTATCTCTTCACTCAGGAAAAAGAACCCACTAGCATAGCATCTCCAGCCGGAAACCGCAACTGCCCCTCAAACCCTAATGACTGCCCTGGTGAAGAGCTCCGGCAGCCCAGACCATCCAGACCAGTTCGGGCTTCACTCCCCATTGACACCTGTGCAGACAGACCACGGAGGGACCCATGGAGTGAGGGACAGTTACCGCTACCTCATGCTAATAGTAAATCCCCGCCCAAGTTGGAGCACAAGCCTCATTTACATAACATACAATGTTAGGATAGGCATGTCTCCTTGAGGCGCACGACCGACCTCGTGCCCGTCTCCACACAGATGACAAGCCTCCCCTACCTAAATATTTTCAATAAAAGGAACCCATTCACCCCTTGCTAGGGGAGTCACGGCTTTGGAAGCTATTCCCCGCGATCTTACTTGCGGCAAAGAAAGCTTCCTTTGAGCAACAGCTCCAGCTGGGGTCGTCTCTATCTGTGACTCACCGAGGAGCAAACTCATGTTAGTGAGCTGGGGTTACGTCAGGACCCAGGCATCGTCAAAATGACAAGACCGTCGGTGTAAAAGACCCGTGAATCCGTGCGACATTGGCAACCAGAGTCCCCCGTCCTTCACGGGGAAAGTGGGGCGGCAGAGCAGAGGGACTGGCTCCAGCAGGCGGATGACAGAGCCTGCCCTCGAACTCGGGTCCTCCGATTCCCCGAGGGATCCGCTGGGGAAGCGGAAGGCAGAACGGGCAGTGGGAGCTGAGAGGGGGGCAGGTCCCGCGGTGCAGCCATGCTGCGGGCGCTCCAGCTCCGGAGCCGGGGCCGCGGCGGCCAGAGCCGACCTGCCCTCTGCGGCCTCCCTTTCTGGCCCCGGGCCCGCCGGCCCGCCGGCCCCCCGCCCCCGGAGAATTCCCGGAAGTGGGGCGGGAACAATGGGAGGAAATGCAGCGGGAGGGCCGGCCCCACCCCTGTCAGCCCAGGCACCTCCGGAGGCTGGGAGACCTGGGCCAGGAGGGACCGCTTGTTATTTCCTCCCTTAACGTCTTGCCGGACCTTGAAATGCCCCCACCTCCCACCCCTGCCACAGGCCTTGGGACCAGTCCTTTGGAGGAGCTGGGTGGCCGTCACAAGCCCCCACGCCCCTGGGAAGAGAGCCTGGAGGCCGCACAGCAGGCTGGCTGTCCCCAAGCCTAAGGAGCAGGCAGCCCCAGAGTGGGCCCACAGAATTGCTCTGGGAGGCCAGACTGGGTTGGCCGGGCTCCCTGGGGAGGTGGGATGGGCCTGAGGCTTGATCACAGGAAACCCCATGGCCACTCTTCATTCATTCTTTCACTGTGGATGGAGGAGAGGTGGCTTTATTCAGGCAGCCTCGGCGGAGGAGGGCCCAGATGTTCAGGGAGACCCACCGCATCCAAAGATCAAGACGAAGGCACAGACCCTAGGGCCCAGGGGCCTACACGAGCCAGCAATGCCCCACGCTCAGTGGCAGTGGGTGGCACCAACCAGTGGCCACTTGTGGCAGGCAGGATTCATTAAGGGTCAAAGGAGGGGCCTGGGGGTCCTGCACAGGCCGCGTCAGTGCCAGCTCTGAGTGTGGGCAGAGCCAGGCAGGTGGGAAGGAAACCCCCTTGGCCCCACCACCTGCAACCTACAGTAGGAAAATGTCACTGCTTCCCCAGCCTTCCCAGACCTGCCATCCCTCTCGGCAGCGTTGTGTTCTGGACCACTGGAACGTGGGCACAGGAGAAATGTGAGGGCTGAAATCCCAGCTGCCATCCCACAGACTGAGAGGGAGTTCAGGAATTGGTGTGGAGGAGGGAGGAGAGGTCCAGTTCACACATTGACAAGGCACACATTTTTCCTCCATGGATAAAGATCTGGCACCCAGACTCATCACCCAGTAGGGCTACTGTCCTGTCGGAGATGGGAGAAATGCTCTGGGGTAGCAGCCTCCCAATCTGAGCCGTAAGTGGGAGCTATAAATTAAAGTGGCCAAGTAAGTTTATTTTAATGAAGCACAAAGAAATCTAAACAATTTTATTTCAAAACATTGGGCCTTTTTTACAATATTGTTTATAAGAACAAAATACAGGAGGCAACCCAAATGTCCATCCTAGAAGGTGCGTGAATAACGTACAGTACAGCCATATGATGGAATACTGCACAACTATACAAATAATGAGGAGTACACCATTGACTTATATATGGAAAATCTTCAAGATATGCTGTGAAATGATAAAACAGAGTACAAGAGTGTGTATAGGGGCACCTGGGTGGCTCAGTCGGTTAAGCGTCTGCCTTCGGCTCAGGTCATGATCCCAGGGTTCTGGGATCAAGCCCCGTGTCCAGTTCCATCCTCAGTGGGGAGTCTGCTTCTCCCTCTCCCTCTGCCTGCCACTCCCCCTGCTTGTGCTCTTTCCTCTTTCTCTCTCTCTCTTTCAAAAAAATAAATAAAATCTTTTTTTTTTAAGATTTTTTTTTTATTTATTTATTCATGAGAGACAGAGAGAGAGAGAGACGGAGGCAGAGGGAGAAGCAGGCTCCCCGTGGAGTGGGGAGCCCGATGCGGGACTCGATCCCAGGACCCTGGGATCATGACCTGAGCCGAAGTCAGACGCTTAACCGACTGAGCCACCCAGGTGTCCCTCAAAAAAATAAATAAAATCTTAAGAAAAAAAAAAAAAGAGTGCTCGCTTGCTCTCTAAATAAATAAATAAATAAAATCTTTTTAAAAAAGATACTATTTGGTCAACTGATAGGACAGAATACGAATGGTGAATTAGGTGGAAGTCTGGCAGCCATGTTAAGTTTACTGAAGTTGATAATGACACTGTGATTATGTAAAAGACTATCCCTATTCTTAGGAAATATTTAGGGATTTTTCCTAAATAAGTATTTAGGGATAAAAGGCCATGACAACTATAACTTATCCTCAAAGGGGAGAGAGGGGGGAAGGAAGGAAGAAAAGGGGAAGGAGGGAGAGGAGAGGGACTAATATAAAGCAAATGTGGTAGAATGTTAATCAGTGACTGAGTAAAGAGTATAAGGAATGTTCTTTGTTCTATTTTGGTAACTTTTCTGTAAGTTCGAAATTATTTCTTTAAAAAGCTCCAGAAGTATTTCCATGTGTCAGTTTCTCCTTCTTTACTTTCTAAACTAAGACAAGGACATGTCAACTAAAAATACGTATATTACAACACAAACCCATTCATCACTGACTCAGCAGTCCCTCCCCGTCACTAGAGTCAATGAATCAGGCATGATGGGAAAGTCAGCGAGTCCCTGGCTGGCAGGACACACAAACACGCACACACACACACACACACACACGCAGACTTGTGTGCACTCAGGGAAGATTTAAGATCCCTGGGAGGAGACGGCCATAAGCTGCGGCCCCCCCAAGCCCTCAGCCATGTGTGCCTGGCAGTGAGGGGCAGGAAATGAGGGACAGCCGGACATTCCCACCCCCTGAGCCCGCCTGACCTCTGGCAGCCTTCCCGCCAGTATCTGATTCCCCAGGGGCTGCCCAAGGGTAACTAAACAGTTTTCCACTTCAATCCAGAGAAAGACAAAAGAAAAATTATTCTGAAACCTAGGGGTGTCCTGGAGAGAATTCAGGACAAAATATAAAAATCCTTGGAAAATCAGGGTACGGTCAACACTTCCGCACATGCTGAGAACAATGAGATGGTGAACTGTAAATATTCCTGCCTCCCAAATATTCCAGAAAGGGGGGGCCTGTAAACCGGCCTACTGAAACCCAGAGGCTGAACTTAGGCCTACTTTCCCCAACTTTTAGCAATAGCAAACCATCACTCTGTCTTTTTAAAGATTTTATTTATTTTTTGACAGAGAAAGAGACAGCAAGAGAGGGAACACAAGCAAGGGAAGTGGGAAAGGGAGAAGCAGGCTTCCCGAGGAGCAGGGAGCCCGATGTGGGGCTCGATTCCAGGATCCTGGGATCATGACCTGAGACAAAGGCAGATGCTTAACCAACTGAGCCACCCAGGTACTCCCACTCTGTCTTTTTAAATGTCTAAGTGCACACACACACAGCTGGGTGAGTGTCTATTCCTATGTGGGAATAACATTTGTCAGCAGAGAGAAAATATCCTCCACACATAAAACAGACCGAGAGTTCATATTCCTGATAGGATCCCAAACACACAAACTGCTATGAATTAGTAAGAAAAAAAACAAGCAACTCAAAATATAAGGATAGGCAATTGACAAAAGAAGAAATACAAATGGGCAATAAAACACATGAAAAGATGCCCAACTTCACAAGTAGTCAAGAAAACACAGTTTAGGGGTGCCTGGCTGGCCCGGTCGGTAGAGCATGCACTCTTGATCTCTGGGTTGTAAGTTTGAGCCCCATGTTGGGTGTAGAGATTACTTAAAAATAAAATCTTAAAGGGGCACCTGGGTGGCTCAGTGGGTTAAGCATCTGCCTTCGGCTCAGGTCATGATCCCAGGGTCCTGGGATCGGGCCCCACATCAGGCTCCCTGCTCAGTGGGGAGCCTGCTTCTCCCTCTCCTCCCTGCTCGTACTCTCTCGCGCTCCCTCTCAAATAAAAAAATTAAATCATTAATTAATTACTTAATTTAAGGGAGCTGATCAATCCACACTAACCTCGGAAAGGGTCCATGATGGTATAGACTATGTACAGCGCGATTCCAGTTTTGCTTAAATGCACGCACACACATTTAGTAAGCAGATGCTGGCACAGGCTGAGGAAAAGTTGAGAAAGATACGCACCAAATTGTCAACAATGGACACACTGGAGGGAAAGGAAGCAGCAGATGGGGAAAGGGTGGGAAAACCTGCACTTCCCCCGTTATAACTTTTTAAGAATGGAGGTTACTTTTGCTTGTTAAAAAACACAATTTGTATATTCTTATGGGGGTTTTTTTTAGTTTTTTTTAAATAAAAGAATGTGTGTGCGCAGAGGTGTGCGGCTTGTTGGCGCACACTCCGGTATGGTCATGTGCCCACGTGGGGCGTGTGGTGCTATGCTCACAGTTGGTGTGGTTTGTGTATGTGAGTCTCCATGGATCCACCAGTCCCTACGTACTAAGCACCTTCAATGTGCCAAGCACCAAGTAGGCGTCTGACACCCACACATTATCTCACACAAGCTTCATGACAACCATGCAACGTAGGTCCTGTTATGGCCATTACCCAGATGGGGCAACGGGTTCAGAGAAATCCAGGTCGCAGCATCAGGATGAGGCTCACTTCTGAGAGGGGGATCCCTGAAAGCAGCCTTTGACCCTCATTCCCGTGCCACCACCCCTGCCCTACTGGCTCTGTAGACAGCTGGAGAACTGAGGCCACCCGCTCCCGCTGGGATGGAACCCCTGGACCACACCAACACGCCCCCTGTGCGGCCCACGGACACCATCCGGCCAGGCCCCTCCCCTAGGCACCTCTGCCAGGGCCTGTGCATTCCTGCGCAGGGCTCCCCTTGTTCAGGACGAAGACTCTGGCTCAGCTCCTTCCGAGAAAACCCCACATTCCCCAATACATTAAGCCTGTTGTCCCAGGAGGCACCAGGATACCCCCACCCCCACCCTGAGGGCACCGAGGCCTACTCCCAGCTCAGAGGCAGCCCTACAAGCGATCGTCACCGAAGTCAGGAAGACCACCATCCCCAAAATATCTCCTCAAAGCCTATCATGGTGTCTGCCGCTCACCATTCACATTCCCCTGGTGGTCTAAATAGAGTCCAGCATCGACAGCATGGTCCCCCAGGCTCCTAGAAGGGCAAAACATTAAGCCATAGGCTGCCATCAACACTTCAGTATGAATTAGTCCCTTTTCAAACCATCGCTGGCTGAGAGCGGGCTGTGCTGGGAAAGGCTGAGTCAGTGGGAAATGAAGCAAGTGGCGCCGCAGGAGAGCAGCCCAGGAGAGATCTGGAAAGAGGATGTGCCAAAAGGAACTGCCATTCACGGAGCGGCCTCTCCATGGCAGTTCCCTGAGATGCACTTGTGCAACTGATGCAACGCTTCCCCGAGGAGAAAGAAACAGAGGCTCAGGGAGCTTCGCTGAGACTAAGCCCCGGTGCCCCCCGAAGTCCACACTCATTCCACAGGGCCAAGTTGTCAAGCCCTGTGTGACAGCTGCAAGAGGAAGGAGGATGAGACACCTGGGTGGCTCAGTGGGATGAGCGTTCGGCTCAGGTCGTGATCTCCGGTCATGATCTCGGGGTTGTGGGATCGACCCCCCCATCCATCTGCTTGAGATTCTCTCCCTCAATCCCTTCCCCCACTAGCATGGGCTCTCTCTCTTTAAAATAAATAAGTAAATTGGGGCGCCTGGGTGGCCGGTTGGTTAAGCGACTGCCTTCGGCTCAGGTCATGATCCTGGAGTCCCGGGATCGAGTCCCGCATCGGGCTCCCTGCTCAGCAGGGAGTCTGCTTCTCCCTCTGACCCTCCCCCCTCTCATGCTCTCTCTCTCTCATTCTCTCTCTCAAATAAATAAATAAAATCTTTAAAAAAATAAAATAAGTAAAATAAAATAAAATAAAATAAATAAGTAAATAAAACTTAAAAAAAAAAAAAAAACAGGAAGAAGAAGGAGCAGGCATTCAGAGAGCTTCCCAAACTGCCTCCTGGGCCCCCAGCTAGTTGTAGGGACCATGACGGATGACCCATATCACAGGAAAGCAAGGGCAGGCAAGGCTCTGGGTGGGGGTGAGGGACTCCTTAATGTTGCACCTTATAGAGTCACCAGGTCACTAAGAGGTTCCGAGTATTCCAAAGAAATCGCTACTACAAACATGAACTACTGTGAACAGGCTTTTTTTTTTTTTTTTTAAGATTTTATTTATTTATTTGACAGAGAGAGACACAGCGAGAGAGGGAACACAAGCAGGGGGAGTGGGAGAGGAAGAAGCAGGCTCCCCACAGAGCAGGGAGCCCGATGCGGGACTCGATCCCAGGACCCTGGGATCATGACCTGAGCTGAAGGCAGTCACTTAACCAACTGAGCCACCCAGGCGCCCTGAACAGGCTTTTTTAAAGCAACATGCCTCCTGACCAATTCCTGGTGTAAAGTTCGGGGTCCTTCTATACTGCTTGTTTAAAGAGAGATGGGGGGGCGCCTGGGTGGCTCAGTCATTAAGCATCTGCCTTCAGCTCGGGTCATGATCCCAGGGTCCTGGGATCAAGTCCCGAATCGAGCTCCTTTCTCAGCAGGGAGCCTGCTTCTCCCTCTGTCTGCCGCTCCCCCTGCTTGTGCTCTCTCTCTCTCTGTCTCTGACAAATAAATAAAATCTTTAATAAATAAATAAATAAATAAATAAAATAAAGGGAGATGGGGTGCACGGTCACTCTTAGAGAGATCAAATACAGAATCCCCTATTAGGTTTATATTTCAGATAAACAATGAATAATTTTTTATTATAAGCATGTCCCATGCAATATTTGGGACAAACTTAACTGGGTGTCCCGAATGTTTCTTTGTTGAATCTGGCCACCCTACCCCAGGCCTGGCCTGGAGCCAGGGAGGAACATTTTGACCCTGGTGTTTTTTGGACAGGTAGATTTTTTGACCCGATGGAGACTTTTGCTTCCATGTGTATGTTTACCAAATATTTAAATAAAAAATACACCTACATTAATTAATTTCCATGGAAAAGGCATTCTCCAGAAAATTAAATTAAATTAAATTAACCACATTTGATTTGTTGACATATTTTCTATACAGTGCAATTAACTATTTCTTTTTTCCTCATTTGTATTTGACTGAAATTACTGTCATGGGTAACAATTATTTTCTGTTTAAATTTCCCAACACAGATTTGGCTCAAAGATTTTTTTTTTCTCCCTGTTTTTGGTTCCTATCAGCTCTAACAAATATAGCTCCTTTCGATTTTGAGTTTTCTCTTATGGAATTATTTCTATTAAGTCCAATTTTCCCTAGGTCAGTGTTTACAAATACCAACAAGATTCCTCATTCCCTTTTTCATTTCCTTCACGATTCTACCATGTGCGGTTTTAGCCATGATTATTTCACGGTGGTCATGTCCACGAGGAATCACACATGTGCACTATTACAAGAGTGACAGTTTATATTTATTTCCTGGCTAATCCATGAAAAAAATTGAGAGCACTTCCTTGCAGTGGGTGTGTTCGACCTTGGATGCACACTGGGCTCCCCCAGTGATGTCCGCACCCCACTCCAGAGTTTCTTGTTTAATCAATTTGCTGTGCAGCCCAGACACTGATCTCTTTTAAAGCTCCCACATCAGGGGGCGCCTGGGTGGTTCAGCCTCTTGGTTTCAGTTCAGGTCATGATCTCAGGGTCCTGGGAGGGAGCCCTTCATCGGGCTCCCTGCTCATCAGGGAGTCTGCTTGAGGATTCTCTCCCTTTCCCTCTGGCCCTCCCTGGCCCTCCCTGCTCACACTCTTTCTCTCTCTCTCTCTGTCTCTAAAATAAATAAATAAATCTTTAAATAAAAGTGGGGGGCGCCTGGGTGGCTCAGTCAGTTAAGCGTCTGACTTCAGCTCAGGTCATGATCTCAGGGTCCTGGGATTGAGCCCTGTGTTGGGCTTCCTGCTCAGTGGAGAGTCTGCTTCTTTCTCTCCCTCTGCCCCTACACCCCACTCATGCTCTCTCCCTCTCTCTCAAATAAATAAATAAAATCTTTAAAAAAGAGAGAGAGAAAACAGCTCCCACGTCATTCTAATATGCAGCCAGGGTTGGAACACTCTTGTAAAAATCTAGAGCTATGCTTTCCAACACAGGAGCCACTAGGCATGTTAGCTATTTAAATTTAAATTGACTCTGAGCAGCCCAGAGTAAACAGGGAGCTGTTCTGTGCGGCCTGAGACAGGAGTCAGGACCTCCCGCTGGGCTTTCCACAGTGTCTCCTACCCACAGGAGTGGAGTTTCCTTTTCTGTGCATTTCAGACCTGGTTTTATCCACACAAAGTTGGCCCAGCTCTGCAGTTGGCTCTGGGGTCCCTGGGGCTCAGGGTGGGTGGGTGCTAAGCAGCCAGGAGGCAGTTCCCAGCCCCTGCTCCCCTCCTCCAGCATGGAGGGCTCCCCAAGCTCGCTTTCTGGGCCAGCAGACCAGTCTGGTATACTGAGGCCACTCCAAATTGCCAATGGTCATCAGGGGAAACACAGCAGCGTCAAATGCCACAGAGGCCTTGGGGACAGAGAGGAGAGTGGAGGTGGAGAAGAGCTGGAGGGGACAAAGGGAGAGAGGAGGGAGGAGAAGCAAAGTGCGAGACTTATGAGACAGAGGTGCTGAGGGAGGGGCTGTGAGGAATGAGGGAGCTCTGGGGGACCTCTAGAAACAGATGGAGGTAGAGCGAGGAGGTTAGGTGGAGGGAGAGGAGGCAAGACAGAGGGAGACCAAGAATTAACAGCAGTGGAGGCTCTGGTCCACCTCAGTTGGGAGAAGCCCAAGGAGGACGCTTTGTGAGCTCACAGCACACAGGCCCAGGAGGCCCAGAAATGACGGAGGTCCTCACTGAAATCCTGAGGTCAGATGACAACAGCCACTGTCACGCCTGTCATTTCCTTCTTGGCTTCCTGACCGGACAGTGACAATGTGAAGGCAGAAAGTAGGTGTTCTTCCCGTTCTTTTTTTTTTAAGATTTATTTATTTATTTGGGGGGGGGGAGGGACAGAGGGAGAGGGAGAGAGTCTTTTTTGTTGTTGTTGTTTTTAATTTATTTGACAGACAGAGAGAGACACAGCAAGAGAGGGAACACAAGCAGGGGGAGTGGGAGAGGGAGAAGCAGGCTTCCTGCCAAGCAGGGAGTCTGATGCGGGGCTCAATCCCAGGACCCCGGGATCATGACCTGAGCCAAAGGCAGACGCTTAACAACTGAGCCACCCAGGCGTCCCGAGAGGGAAAGAGAGTCTTAAGCAGACTCCACGCTGAGCGCGGGGCTCGATCTCACAACCCTGAGCTCACGACCTGAGCAGAAACCAAGAGTTGGATGCTCAACCGACTGTGCCACCCTGGCGTCCCCAGAGAGTAGGTGTCCTATTTAAATTTTTCGTTAAACTGAAACCACTGAATTTTTTTCCCCTTTCTCTTTCAAAATGTAAAATGTCACTTCCTGGTATATTTCTTACTTTTATCGCTTTGGAATTGTTAGTACTTTTAATCTCGGATTCTCTTCTCACCATCAATGTATAGGACGGAAGTCCCATGGGGTCTGACCGCGGGGGCACACGGCCTTGCGTATCCTGCCTCCCCACCACGGCTCCAGCAGCTTCCCCCTCAGGCCCCAACAGTCAAACAAACTGCCTCAGAGGCTGCATACCCCACGGACTACCATACTGAAGCCACAACTCCATTATTCCCACACATGCCAGCGTGGTTTGGGCAACCTCGGAAATTCTTCAGATATTTATGAATATAAGTTCAAATTTAAATTTAGTTTAATGCAAATTTAATTTTTAATTGCTAGAAATGCAAAAAAAATTTTAAGATTTTATTTATTTATCTGACAGAGAGAGACATAGCGAGAGAGGGAACACAAGCAGGGGGAGTGGGAGAGGGAGAAGCAGGCTTCCCTCTGAGCAGGGAGCCCGATGCGGGACTCGATCCCAGGACCCCGGGATCATGACCTGAGTGGAAGGCAGACGTTTAACTGACTGAGCCACCCAGGCGCCCCACTAGAACTGCAAATTTAAGAAATGTTTGGAAAACTCAAAACCTACATGCAAGTAGTTATAAGAAAGAAGTTTCTAGTAAATTGGGAAGTTTTGAGAATTAGCAACTCTGGAAATTGAAGTTTGAGGAACTGATTTCCAGCACTGACCCTGCAGTGAACTTGTGTTCAGGGAGATGGCTTCCCCCCAGGAGCTAGAGGACACCCTCAGGGGCCAACGAGAAGGCCCCAAGGTGCAGGGCAGCCCAGCCCCCATGTGTGGCACTGGCCTGGTGTCACCCTGAGGACGAGCCTGGCCCTTGAATTGATCAAAAATATCTCCCCAGCACCTGCTCTCAAGTCTCCTTCATGATTTTAGAAATCTCCCCACAGGGCCTGTAAAATGCTGAATAAGATCATGAAAATGAAACCCATGTGCCTTGCAGCAACCAGACTGTCCCACCTTTGCCACCCTAAGCCCTCTCAAGTCCAGCATCATAAGGGAACAGAACTCTCCAGAAGGGTCCAGCACCCCCTGGGGCCTTCCAGGAGCCTCTGAGAGGCACAGGGACTCAGTGATTATGAGCGTGCTACAGACCTGCCTTCAAGGATAACTCTGCCATCATCAGCCTCTGAAAAAAGCACCCCATCTCTCAGAGCCCAAAATGATGACAACTGTAACAGCAGTACCCAGATGATTAAAAAAGATCTTGTATTATAAAGACTCAGCACAGCGCCAGACACTCGGCTAAGCCCTTGGTCAACATCAGCTGTTGTGGTTTTGCTATTATTATCCTCAGCCTGTTATCAGAGAACCCCTCCCAATCTGGTCCCACGGCTCCCTCCTCACTGGGCTACATGTGTGAGTCCCACCCGTAAGGCCTTAGCCCAGCTCCACACCACACCCGAATGCTGGAATGCCCTTCCTTCCTCACCCTCCAAAGCCCTGGAGTCTGTCTGTGTGGCCCTCCTCCAGGAAGCCTTCCAGGACTGTCCAGTGCCCATCGTCGCTCCCTCCCTCACCTGCGGCTCCACCATTCATGCTTATTAGAGGCTGCCTTTTTTCCACAAAACGTCTGTGTTGGGGTAGATTAGTGTGAAGGGATTCCAGCCCCTGCCCCCTGTGCAGGTGGGGCGGAGGTCCCAATGAAAGTGCCGCCACCCTCCCCACACACAACCTGCCCTGCACCCGTGACCAGCAGAGTCACCGAGAGACCATGGCAGTTGGATTTTTCTTCCAAGCTTTTTAGGATCTCAAACTTTCCATGTGTTCCACAGCCTGAGACCCTTGTTGGCCTTCCCTAGGCCTTTGACTCCTCCCTTCTTCCCTCTCTCTCCTCTCCCATTCCAGGGTAACACAGCCAGGCCTGCCGGTCCTCAGACACTGGCTGACCCAGTTCCCAGACAAAGGCACCCCTGTGAGCAGATCACAAAACAGCAAGCCCATGCCTCAGTAAATGGCACCAAGAGCAGGAACCCACCCCCAGCGGCACCTAACACAGCCCTACCCTGCCATGCCCAGCAGGGAGGCTGAACCCTGCCCCCACATTCAAGGCCCCGGGGCCCCACAGGCTCTCCCAGACCACCTGACCCCACAACGAGCAGGGCCATCAATCTGCAAGCTTGGTTGGTCCTGCCCACCACCCCACACACTACATACACACTACATACATACACATACAAGGCCTGCAGCTCAATGACAGGAGAAAGGACCCACTGCCTGCCTATAAAGAGCCTGCTTTTGCCCCTGCCTGGAAACCCTCTGCACTTCGTACATGAAACAAGAGAAAGGCCTGCCACAGGAACGTGGGCAGTCACCGCAACCCTTGACCACCTTCCCACTGCTAAACCACGAATCTCGCCTCAAGTCCCTCCTCTCCCGTGAAGCCTTCCCCAAGAGCTCCCTGCTGGTTGCAGCTTCATTTTGCCAGCCCGCTGCCGGAGCGTGTCACTGCCCTCACCAGCCTGGACCGGGCAGGGAGAGGTGGCCGCGCCCAGGCTCCCCTGGGCTGGAGCCTTTTCCTCCCTGCTCCCCGGGGCACAGTCTGTCCACGCAAATGCGTGCATACCTGATTCGAGCCCACCTCCCTTCCCTGCAGCCTGGACAGCTGTCAGATTTAGCCGTGGCTGAGTTCTTGAAGCTGCTCCCCAACATCTACCACTAGGCCAGGCCCACAAGAGGCACGTCTCCGATAAACGCTGAGTTGAAACACCAGCTCTCCAGGGCCCAGATGCTGGAGTCTATGTCCACCACGACCCTCCCTATACCTTCAGGCCTCAGAGTCCCCCTTGTCCACCTCACCTGTTCCTCCCCATTGTCTCATGGTCTTTGACCACCACATGGAGCTCAGAGCTCTGGTCCAAGGGGATGCCCTTGAGGTCCCACTCAAAGCCCTGGAAGAAAAAGAGAAAACACATCTTAACTGGTGGCCCCCTAGGAGAAGAAACTGTGTCTGGGTCACCTTGGTCTACCCCAGGGCACTGAACAGCTATCCACGAACAATGCTGGTGGGTGGATGGATGAACGAGTGAGTGAATGAATGAATGAATGAATACATGACTAGCAGGGTTCCAGAGCCTCAGAAGAGACAGCAAAAGCCAAAGGCAGCAGAAGAAAGAAGGAGGTCAGGCTCCCATGGCCCCCTCCCCCCAACTCAATTCCACCAATCACTGGGAAGCCAGGCCAGGAGCACAGCTGGGCAAAATGCATGGTGATCCCACAGGGTCCTCAGGGACTGAGATCAATGTGCTCATGCAGAAGCCAGGCCCATGGTGGGCAGCGTGAATCAGTGCCACACTAGGTATGCCTACCCAGAGGCCCCAGCACTCTCCTCAGAGCAAAGGTAACCCTGTGCATCCCAACCGTATCCGCACAAGGCATTCTGAGCTTCCACGGACCACCAGGGGGCCATATGCGGGGAGCCGGCTGAGGATCTGGTTAATCAGGGAGGACTGAGCGGAGGAGGTGGGCTTTGGGCAGGCAGAACAGCCTGTGTAAGGGAGTCCGGGCAGGCCAGAGAGCCCCTAAAGGACCTGGCTGGTAGTTCTACCTGGCTGAGGAGAGCTGAGAAGAAGAGAACAATAGACATCTCACTCCTCCCCGAGCCACACCCACATCAGAAGAGATGTTTCCATTTACCGGGCAGGCCAGGCCACCAACCCAGCTCCCAGGCTCCTAGCACCAGGCGGACTCAGCTGACACCCTGGACCAGCAGCCCCTCCGCCTCCTTGACAACGCCACTGAGAAAGCCACCTCCTGCTGACTTGTCACTGCAGAGACAGCGGCAGCAGAGCGAAAAGGAGGGAGAAAGGAAAGCTTGCCTACCTCATTCCACACGGGGTTCACGCTGTTCTTGATGACTTTGGTTCTCTTCTTCACTCCTGCGAGAGACACAAAGGGAGAGTGGAGAGACGTTTGTCACCCTGCACCTCCCACCGACTGAGGGTCGCCTTCTGAGAGCTGAGAGCCTCGCCAAAGCCCCTTGCCGGCCAGAGGACACCTCGCCAAACCAAGGGATTCCTGAGACTCCCACCGGGCGCCAAGGAGGGGCGGATGCCAGTAATGCGACTTCCCTCTCTCAGCTCTGCGACTGAGAAAGAGCAGCCCCGCCACAAGCATGTTTTTAAAGGAAAATCCCCAGCCTGTCTCTTCTTAATGACTTTGTTACTGTTATGATAATATGTTATTATACAACATAACAATAACAAATTCGGTTGTTAGGAAGTTAGGACTTTCTAAATAAAGTTGTTTAACTGTAAATTTTCTGACTCTAAGAATGAATGATCTTCTTGGAAAATGTTTTTCTTTTTAAAAACATCTACCTGCACCTTTCCTATGATTCCATTTCTCTGACACAGCCAGAAGAGGCAAATCCAGAGACAGGAAATAGATTGGTAGTTTCCAGCGGCTGGGGGGAAGATGGGAATGGCGAGCGATGCTTCATGGAGGTTTCTTTTTGCGATGATAAAGTGTTCTGGAATTAGAATGATGATGATTGCACATCCTGGTGAGTATACTAAAAACCATTAAAATTGTGTGCTTTTAAATGGTTGAAATGATGAATTTTAGGGTATGTGAATTTTACCTCAATTAAAAAACAGCCCCCCCCCCCCCCACACACACACACACACGCTTGCCTTGAACGGGTCTGTCTGAAGCAGGCTGTCCCAAGCTCGCAATGGCTGGGCCAATGGAAGGCAGAATGGTTTGGGGTAGACAACAAGAACTGACAGAGTCATGGCTGAGGTGGGACCCCCCGTGCCCCAGACAACAGCCAACCAGAGCACCTCTTCTGGTGCTTTGGGCAATGGAGGAGTGGATGCGAGGCACAGAAAAGCCTAACCATGTCCCACCCTTCCGCTAAGCATCAGAACAGAAATGATTCAGTGTCCAGTGGATGATTAAAAGTGGTCAGTCAGACACAGAACTTACATTTGGCTTGGATCCTAAAGATCACCCGGTTCCACCCCACCTGTGCAAGACTCTCTAGTGAGAAGCCTCTGGTCTCACCTGGACCACTCAACTTTTACAGAGTCTGGACCATGAAAGCCCCGCAAGCCCCTGGAAACATCTCCCAGGACCCCCAAGTCCTCCTCCAAAGCTGAGCACTGCCAGGGACCTCCTGTGGGCTCAGCCCCCCTCTGGCCAGTTTCAGAGCAGGAAGAAAAGAAAAGCAGAGTGGGGTTAAGGATGCAAGCAGGACTTGGGGGAAGATTTGGAGGAGAAAAACAGGAGAGAAAGAGAAAGCAAAGGAAAATTGTGGAGAAAGAGACATCTGAGGGAGAGAGGCAGATCAGGGCTTGGTAGACGCCAAAGCAATTATGTTGAAACTGGTTGCCCAGCCCCCGGGGGCGGGGGACAGGGGGGGGAATCCTTTCGGAGATTTGGATAAAACTTCCCCAAGTGGGGCAGGGTGAACTCCCAACCCCCTCTCATGGCCGGCTGCAAATCGCTGGTGTAGGAAAAGAATGTGGGCTTTAGAATGACACAGATCACCACAAAACACTTATTTTCCACGAAGCCTCAGGGCAGAGGTTCTCAAACTTTTTGTTCACAGGACATAACTCTTCAAATTTACGAAGGAGCCCAAAGAGCCTTTATTTAGATGGCTTGTATCTAATGACCTTTACCAGATTGGAAATAACAACTGAGGCATTTAAAATTATTTATTTAGGGGCGTCTGGCTGGCTCAGTGGGTAGAGCCCGGGACTCTTGATCTCAGGGTCATGAGTTTAAGCCCCACATTGGGTGTGGAGCTTACTTAAAATAAGTAAAATTTTTTTAAAGTTAAAAATATTTATTTAGTAATTAATCTGAAATTAACAGTGAAAACCCCATCCGTGTTAACATAAGTGACATATTTTTCTGAAAAGTAACTATAACTTCCAAAACGAAGGAAAAAGAAAAGTGCCACTGTTTATATTTTGCAAGTCTCTTTCATGCCTAGCTGGATTATCACATCTACTTCTACATTCAGTCTATTGAGATGTCTTGTTCTGGGTGACTTCTAGGAAGAAAAATCCAATGAGATATATATCTGGAAAGAGAGGCATATTCTAATAACTTTGCAGGTAACTGTGGATATCCTTCTTTGATACTACACCAAAAAACTCAACAAGTAGTATTTCCTGAAAGCAGGTGGATAAACGTTTTGTACTCTGTTACATTCAAGTCCATGGCTCTGTCTTGCACTTTGAATGAATATCTTACCCATGCATAATTCTTGTTACTGGGAAAGTTTTTACTAATTGAGTTATGTAGACCTTCCAAAGGTTGACACATTTGATTGCATAATGCAAAAAAATCACATTCATTAATATTACCATCAATCTTATCAGCAAAGTCATTAAATACGGAAAAGCTGAAAGATACAACTTTCTACAATTCCAATTCGGTTTGAAAGCTCAAATTTTATAATTGGCAACAAATAATAAATGTCTGCTTGAGGTGGAACGCTGAGCGTTCTTTCATTTCCAAGAAAATGTCAGTCAAATGCCCAAGTTTGAACAGGCTCAGTTTGTCAGTCATTCTTTCAAGTAAAAACAATATTCCATGAAAAAAAAAATTGGCTGGTTCAGCTTGCAACTCAAGCAGCCATACATGTGCTTCTTCTTGCAACCATCAGCATTTTTCAGCGTGGAGCAGACATGCTCTATGCAAACTTCTGTCCCAACACTCAAAATATCACAAACACATGTACTTGAGGATCAAGATTAATAAAATTAGAGTGTCTGGGTGACTCAGTGAGTTAGGCATATGCCTTCGGCTCAGGTCATGATCCCAAGGTCCTGGGATTGAGTCCTGCATCAGGCTCTCTGCTCAGTGGGGAGCCTGCTTCTTCCTCGGCTCCTGCCCCCTGCTTGTGTGTGCTCTCTCTCTCTCAAATAAATAAATAAAATCTTTTTTTGAAAAAAGATTAATAAAATTAATCATTGTACTGCTTTATCAAGGACATTCCTCAACTAAACTCGCTGGTTTTTTTAAACTGCAAATACATGAGTGTGAAGAATACGATGCCAAGTACAACTTGGCACCAAGGCCTTCACTAGTATTAAGATATCAGCAGTTTTACCTTCCATCACTGTTGTACCATCAGTGCAAATGTTGACACAATGAAAAGGCACATAGCATCTTGAGATTATTTTGAAAATCGTTATAACCTTGCTGACCTGCTCAAAGAGTCTTGGGGATCCCCCCCAGGAGTCCCTGTAACACACTTGAAAAAACTCTCGAGAAATTCATTGCAATCTCAGCCTCTGGTTCCTCATCTATAAGGTCCTAACGATACCTCTCCATGGGGTTTTGTGAAAATTAAACAAGATAGTCTGACTCATTAAATATGAGTTCATTTCACTTCCCCTCCCCCCCTGCACCACTCAGATGCATCTAGTGAACTCCTACTGATTCTTCAATACCCGGCTCAATTGTCTCCACTCTGATAAGCCTCCCCTGACTCTCCCAGACAGAGGTGGTTGACCACATATCGGAACACAGGATAACTATGTGCTTCTGTGTCTTTCTCCACAACTGGACTATGGTCTTCAGAGGGCAGACACCATGCCTTACTCATATCAGTAACCCTAGTATATAGCAAGGTGCCCAGTAATGGAAGGCTCAATGAATGGGTCTTTCCTTTCCCAAGTTGGCTACAAGTTCACTTCGTCACCAGGGGATAGAACCACTCTTCTCAAGGAATGCCACCACACTGCATTAACAGTAGGGGAGTGTGTCGGTGGACAGAGGGGATGAGAGGAGTCACAACGAGAAGGAGGTGTTCTGGGAGGGGCAAAAGTCATCTTCTCAAAGTTGGTCAAGGCCTGCCCTGGCTGAACCATTCCTGTGGGCCATGATGGTGTGTCTCCAGCAGTGGAGACAGACACAGTGTTGGAGTCATTCAAATAATGGCCCCTGCCGTGTGACCTACGGCATATTATCTCTCTAGGCCTTAGCTCTCTTGGTGGTAAATGGATAATGAGAAAATTCTTATGTCATAGGGTTTTGAGGAGATAGAAGATTCAGTCTAAGTGTCGACTTCCCCCCCCAATCAACTCCCCATGACCTACAAGAGTAACATGGAAAATCCCATCTGCAGCTGCTCTTGAGTTGACCCCTGGGAAGCTTCCTGGTGCTCCTGGAGGGTATGAATTGAACAGTGTGTGCCAAGCCCTGTGCAAAGTGTCTTTCAAGCATTTCCCACTTTCTGCCTTTCCGAAAAATGAGGCGAACAAAGGCCTTCAGTGAGATTTCACTAAGTCTGGTTAGAAGGACCGACTCTGAGACCCTCTGAGTGACATTAAGGGAGGGGTCACTGAGGGGCGCTACAGCCCCAAAGAGGTGCAAGAAAGAAGTGAAACATTAACCTGGCACATCACATGACCTACAGACGCCAAGGAAAGGGAAGGCATGCTGCTAATTAGGGAACAGTTAAGAAAACAGTTCCTTCCTTATCATGGGTTTAGACCTGTCCTGTCCTTGATCATTAATTTTGGCCTTGAGAGATGTGGCTTGATGTGTATAATTTAACAGACTCAATAGTTGAAGATACAGGAGAGCCCACAGGTCATGCTGGGGTTGGGGACAGTGGACCACGTCCTCTGCCCAGATTGCTCTGAAGAATTGGGGGCCAGCAGGCCTCCATGAGAATCATGCTGTAGCCCCCAGGGTGTTCCTCCAGACTGAATGACTCAGGGAGGAAGAATGAACCTACCATGCAAGGACTCTTCTCTCCCCCGTAGAAATTCTTCACTTGTTTCCCCAGGCTGACCTACCCTGACTCTACCCCAGACCAGAGTCTCTCATTGCTGGATGGTGGTGTTTTTCAAACTGCTCATTGGGACCCATTAGTAGGCCATGACATCAACTGAGTGAGATGACCAATATGTCTTTTTAAAGACAGAATAAAGAAGAAAGTATCGGAGTACATCTTTCACTGCAAAATTACTATTAGTTGAAACTTTAGGTTATATTTTCATATACATATTCATATCTGCACTATGTCTTGATATAGAATATACTTCTTGTGGTGGATAACAATCCAAAAAGTTTGACAATCATGCCTTAAATGAAGGTTGTCAGAGAAGAACTGAAGAACAAAGAAATCACCATCTTGGCCCTTGAGTGTCGAGAGCCAGGGGTTGTGACAAGAATGATGGAGCACACCATCCTGGTCCTGGTCCCCCACCAGGCCAACTCTGATAAAGACCACGGCTGTGGGAAGGAGGCTGAGGAGGGGCCTCAGAGACAAGAGCAGAGCAAAGGTAAGAAGACAGCCCATCCTGCCCCATCCAGCACCTGGGGCCACCTGGCTAATCAGTGTCCCCTGAGGGGAGTCCCACATCTGCTGACACCCCAGCATCAGACAGAGCCATAGCCTCACGTGAGGAGCCCCATCCCCACCCTTCATCACCTGGTGGAGCTCACCTGTCAATGGCCAGAGTGCTGTCTCTCCAGGGTGCTGTCTGGGCCCCAGGCCTCACGCATACCTCCAGCCCCTTCTTGTGGGGAGAGGCTCTTTTCCGTGGCCCAGGATGCTGGTTAGCCCTAGGGCTGTGGACACCCACAGCACTTAAAGTGTGGAAGGGAGCACCCTCAGCTCTGGAGAGCCACCTGGCAACCCCCCAGGAGCCGCACGTCCCCACAACACAATTATAAGGTCACAGGAAGCAGACAGAATGCTTGTTTTCATGACACTTGATGACAGTGGAATCTTTGGGGCTGGTGGGATCATAGAGAAGACAAACTGTAAAGCAGGGGTTTTCACTGAGGGGCGCACTCAGTCTGTAATGTGGGCCCTTTTTATGCCTGTCCAAGGAGGGTTCAAAGAAAAGCTGAGGGATGCTGATTCATTTCCCAACACACCTCACAGACACCAAGGCCCACATGTCCATCAACAGATGAATGGATAAACAAAATGTGGGATATACAAACAATGAGACATGATTCAGCCTAAACAAGGAACGAAATTCTGACACATGCTACAACATAAAAGAACCTTGTAAACATTATGTTAAACGAAATAAGGCAGACACAAAAGGACAATATCATATGATACCACTTACATGAGGTACCTAGAATAGTCAAATTCACAGAGACAGAAAGTAGAGTCGAGGTTTCCAGGTGCTGAGGGGAGGAGGAATGGGAAGGTACTGTTTAATGGGCAAGGAGCTTCAGTTTGGGGATGGATGGTGGTGATGGTTGCACAACAATGTGAATGTGTTAATGTCACTGAACTGTACCTCTAAAAATGGTTTAAATGGTAAATGTTACATTATATATATTTTACCAGAATAAGAAAAAAATTTAATCACAAAAAAGTGAAACATCTCAACGTTAAGAGTCAGTTGCTGTCCCTAATACACAGGGAACATTGACTCCCATGTAGGGGAATGATGGAAACAAAGGTGTACAGATATTTACTGATACCTGTCATGTGCTTGGCACTGTGTTGGGAACAGGATTAATTAAAGGGGTTGCAGTAAACCACAGCCATACTGTTGTCATGGCCAAATGGAGAAAGAAGTAGTAACTGCTTCCTGGAGCGGAAGATGCAGGGAAGATGGCCTGGTATGGTAGCCTTCAAAGATGGCCCCATGAACCAGCGTCCTAGCATTCACGTCCTTGTATGGGGCCCCTCCACACTGATCTGAGCTGGCCCTGTGGCTCAAAGTAGGACCTGCAGTTTCTGCTTTCATGCCTTTGGGAGCCCTGAGTGGCCACGTAAGAAGTCCAGCTACTCTACGGGAGGGATCACACTAGAGGCTTTGTGAAGGGGGAAGGTCCCGAGGCTACACAGAGAGAAGGAGAAGCCCAAGAGTTCCAGCACCCCAGCTGAAGGGTGGTAGGAGTAAAGACAGTGACAGTCACAAGCTCTCATAAAAGTTCAGGAGGGTCTCAGAGAGATATTTGTACACCCATGTGCATAGCAGCATGACTCATAGTAGTTAAAATGTGTAGGCAGCCCAAATGTCCACTGACAGATAAATGGGCAAGCAAAATGTGGGATACACATACAACGGAATATGATTCAGCCTTAAAAGGGAAGGGAATTCTGACAAGGCTACATCATGGATGAGCCTCGAGGACATTACACTAAGTGAAAGTGGCCAGTTACCAGAGACATGGGGAGTTATTTAACGGGTAGAGATTTCAGCTGGGGACGATGAAAGAGTTCTAGGGACGGGTGGTGGTGATGGTTACACGATACTATGAATGTACTCAATACCACCGAAGTGTACACTTAAAGATAACTAAGATGGCAAATTTTGTGTTATGTGTATTTGTTAAAAGTCCAGGTGTGAGATGGTGAGGACACTGCGGGTCTGGGGCACGCCAACCAGTGCGTGGGTGGGGAAGAGGGAAGGGAGGAGAGAGCAGAACATGTCTCAGGTTCTGACAGGGATGCGGGCATGGCTGGTGGTGCCATTCACTTCGAGACGGAGCAGAGAGAAGGAGAGGAGATGGGGTGTTCCACACTCCCAGAGAGAGAGAAAGGCTGTTTCTGCCCACGAGTCAGGAGATAAGACCTACTGTAAGAAATGTGCGGCACCTTAAGATCCTGCAGGCCTGGGACCCCTGGGTGGCTCAATCGTTAAGGGTCTGCCTTCGGCTCAGGTCATGATCCCAGGGTCCTGGGATCGAGCCCCACATCGGGCTCCCTGCTCGGCAGGGAGTCGGCTTCTCCTCTCCCACTCCCCCTGCTTGTTCCCTCTCTCGCTGTGTCTCTCTCTGTCAAATAAATAAATAAAATCTTAAAAAAAAAAAAAAAAAAGATCCTGCAGGCAGCCTTGATTACTCCACAAATATGTGCTGAGGGATTGCTCTGTTTGGGGCATTCTGTTGACACTTCATTAGAATAGCCATCGGACAAAGAACATGATAAAAAATCGAAGTATCAGCACAAAACCAAAAGGCAATGGCAACAGAAAGGAGAAAAATGGCCATGGTTTCTGCTAAAGGAAGGTCTGCTGTAATTCTCGGCACAGACACCCTCCAACAAAAAGGAGCGGGAGACTCTGATACTTGCCCACCATCTGCACCCTGACTCAAGTCTGCACACCTCAAGAACTGGGCAGCTGTATCTCCCCCGGCCATCCCCAGCAGAGTCCTGCTCTTCTCACTTCAAGAACCTCACCCTCCTGTTCTTCTCACCCTCACCCTAATATCCATCTTTCTAAATCCTAACTGAAACCACCCTTTCCAGGAAACAGCTAGCCAGGAAGGGGTGGTGGCGGATGGATAGACCAGATGTGATGGAATGTACTCTGAGAGGGGTAGTCTTTTTATTTTATTTTAAATAAGATTTTATTTATTTATTTGACAGACAGAGAGACAGCGAGAGAGGGAACACAAGCAGGGGAGTGGGAGAGGGAGAAGCAGGCTCCCCGCCGAGCCAGGAACCTGATGTGGGGCTCGATCCCAGGACGCTGGGATCATGACCTGAGCCGAAGGCAGACACTTAACGACTGAGCCACCCAGGCGCCCCGAGAGGGGTAGTCTTTGAACTCAAAGGCCAATTAGAACTGGGGAAGAGATTTGAAATATCTATGACCAAATGTTAACATCCTTAATATATAAAGAGCACTTTACAACTAATTAATAAAAAGACAACCCCCCCAAAAAACTGCGCAAATTCAAAAGCAATTCAGTAAGAAATAAATGCAAGTAGGTAATTTGAAATATCACAAATATCACATTTGAAATATCACAAATACTACTTGAACCTAAGATATGGTTAAAGAAGACTGTTAAAGTATGATCATGTTTTATGTTAGCAGGATTATAGGAAAATAAACCTTCATACTTTGCAAATGAGAGGGTAAAGCTGGTACAGATTTTCAGGAAAGCAATTCGGGAAATGCAGCAAATCCTTACACACATCTTTAACCTGTGACATGGCAATGCCTCTTTCAGTATTTACCCAAAGAAAATCGTTAAATATGCAGACAAAGACCTCATCACCAGGATATTTCCTACGGTGAGAGTATCACCTGAGCACTGGCCATAAATATAAAAAAATTGATATAATCTAAATATACATTAGTAGGGGATTGGTCCACTGAATTTGGGTGCAGCCATATATTAAAATACTATGCAGTCATTTTAAAAGGTGTGTAAAAGAATATTCACCAATATAGAAAGATGCCCCTGGTTTATTGTTGAGTGAAAATGTAAATATTCAAACATTTGAAAAAAGGTATCTGGGATGGGATTATCTCTACGGAGGAAGGCAAGGAGTCCGGGACTTCTGGTGGAGGGGTGAGACTGGTCAGGTTCCGTTCCTTGTCCTGGGTAACGTACATGGACAGCCCCCTCTTCATTTACTCATTAGAGCTGGTGTCTCAACCCTGGCACTGTGAACATTTGAGGCTGGATAATTCTTTGTTGTGGGTGTTGCGGGGCAGTCCTGTTCGCTGTTGATGTTTAGCAGCATCTCTGGCCCCTACCCACTAGATGCCCATAACAGACCCCCATCCCCACCCCACCCAGTGGCAACACCCCAAAATGTCTGAGAGTCAGTGCACTAAAGCATTTAGTATACATTTATATAGGGTGTACTTTACTTGGGTGTTAAATTTCACAACTAAAATTGTTTTTTTGAAAAAGAGGGGAAAAGAGAAAAAAAGAACCTTGGAGGAAATATATCAAACCACTAAGTTAATTCGAAGTACCAGGATTTGGGGCCATTCTTTACTCTTTGCGTCATACCTTTCTGTAATAGACCCTTTTTTCACATTGAGTACATATTATGTTCACAAAAAGAAAGTAGAATGTTATTTTCAATGCTTTAAAGTCACTTTCAATGTTTAAAAAGCCAGATTCAGAGGGTACAGTGCCCTGCAGCCCACCTTCCCTCTACAGGTGAGTCACATCTGCCCCTCAGGAGTGTTTCCACCTTCCGAGGGTTCTGTAAGATCCCTCAGGCTCCTGCCTGGAGCCTAGAGATCCCCCAGGAGACAGAAGGGAGGGGAGGAGGGCTAAGGGGGAGGGGTCAACTGGGGGTGGGGGGAAGACCCCGACAGGTTGAGGGAAGGGAAGGAGCAGTAATGAGTCCATTTTCTCACTGGTGAGCCTGGGTGAAGCAGGGTAGAAATTCACCAAGCCAGCTCACAGGAGATCGCACCCTCAAGGAAATAAGATGTCTGAGCTCCAAGGGAAGGAGGATCTGGTTTTACTCTTGGATGTATCCCCAGCACCTCAAACAGCATTCAGCACATAGTAGGTGCTCAATAAATATTTGTTCAGTGAACTAAATGCATGAATGGAGGGACATAAATAATCACATTAGCTGGTGGAAAACGGGCAGGGCAGAAGAGAGGTACAGATGGTTAAATGCTATAGGAAATGAAGCTGCTCGTTCACATAGATAATCAGTCAAAACTATCTGCCACAGGGCACCTGGGTGGCTCAGGTGGTTAAGCGTCTGCCTTCAGCTCAGGTCATGATCCCAGGGTCCTGGGATCGAGTCCCGCATCGGGCTCCCTGCTCCTTGGGAACCTGCTTCTCCCTCTGCCTCTCTCTCTCTCTCTCTCATGAATAAATAAATAAATAAATCTTAAAAAAAAAAAAAAAAACTATCTGCCACAGCCCAGGTACTCATAGGAGTTCTAGTTAACTAGTTATTTAATTAATACAAGAACAGAGGAATGATAAGTATTCATTAATAGCCCCTACCCCGAACACTTGAGAGAGGGAATCCAGAAAGTGCCCTCAGAGTCCAGCCTCCCAGAGCTCATAGTCTATTTCGGGAGGTGGGTCCTGAAATTACATCCGCGTCTGGAATGCCCTGGGACCAACTGCAGGGAAAGTGAGGCCGGCCGGGCACATGCATTTCGGGCTGCAGGTGGGAGCCAAGCACACAGCGCAGGCTGGTTTCTCTGCAAGCAGGCCACAGCCCCTCCGTGCCAGGAGGGGATGGGGCTCAAGACTTCTCGCCCCTGACTGCACATCTGAAACGATGGAGACTTTTTAGAAACCCCTCCAGCGATTCAAGAGAGGAGGGAATAAGGAGGTTGGCCATGGTCTTTTTTAAAGCTCTCCCCATGATTCTGGTGTGCAGCCAGGGCTGAGGACCCCAGCTGAAATGATCTGTAAGTTCTGGGTCTGATTCTTTTTTTTTTTTTTAATTTATTTATTTGAGACAGAGAGATACAGAGAGAGAGAGAGTAGGAGCAGTGGGGAGAGGCAGAGGGAGAGGGAGAAGCAGACTCCCCGCCGAGCAGGGAGCCTGATGCGGGCTCGATCCCAGGACCTGGAGACCATGACCTGAGCCGAAGGCAGACGCTTAACGACTGAGCCACCCAGGCGCCCCTCTGGGTCTGATTCTAATGGCCTCTCTCCCTAACCATCAGCTCAGCCCCAGACTGCAGCATGAACAGCCTCTAGGGTGGGAGTGGAGGAAGGAATGGCATTAATTTCACATTTCACCAACTCTCACGTCAATTGCTCTCAAGGTGTGGCTCCAAAATGTTCTGCATGGAGTAGATGTTAAGTGCTGAGTCTCAGGTCACTTGGACCTGCTGGATCAGAAGCCAGGAATCTGTCTTGCAAGCACACTCTCCAGAGGATGCTCAGGCACAGGAACATATGAGGACTATCACCCCAGACTGCATGAGGCTTCCAGGTACCTCTGAAAGATGGCCAGAGCCTGGGCCAGAAAGAACGCAAACACTGCAGAGCACAGAGCTCATGCTGCTCCCGAGGAGTCAGGCGCCCTGAGCGGGGATCTGAGCGCTGAGCACAGGCTGGCTGTGATGAGTGCTCCAGCAGGCCGAGCGACGTGCTGTACATAGAGAGAGAAGAGACTAAGGAATGCCCGGGGAATCCTGAGTGCCTTCTCGGAGAAGGTGGCATTGCAGCCCAGACTTGAAAAACAACAGACTTTGAATGGTTGGAGATGTTACATTCTATTATGTTTCAGTTTTGCTAGGAGCTTATCAATTACCAATAAATAATAAAGGGTGGGGAATGCAGACACTGGGCGGACAGCAGCTACATGGGGTACCCGGGCCAAGGCAACAGCTAAGAGGGGCCTCAACAGATTTGGCCACCTTCCAGACTCAAGGGCATTGCCCATTCCAAGCACTCCCTGCCGTGACCACTGACCTGGACACATATAACTTGCCCAGGTTTCCATTTCCTTAATCTGCAGAATGGAGAGATTGGGAGCTACCACAAGACTGTTCCAGAACCAGGGCGAGAGAGCTGTGAACAGATCCCAAAGCATCCAAGAGACCTAGGCGGCTGTAAGCCCCTGGTCTCAAGATCCTTACTTCTTTTCCCGCCAAGGGTGGACCCACAGTTTCTATAAGGGAATGAATGGCTTAGGCAGACGAGCTAGCGACCTTGTCATGAAGTGGCATTTCATAATAGGCATCCAGGACTGTCACCAGTTAATGAAAATAGCAATGTTTTCTAAAATGTTTTGACTCACACTTTTCAAAAGAGAGATAAAATGTAAATTGTCCCGTTACAAAGAATAAAAGCAAGTAGTTCTCATTTTGCCAAATTGTGTCTACTATCTATGATCATTATTATCCTGGGGAGCTTGGGGACCAGATGGAGATCATGGGTCAGAGCTAAAGAGCCCCCTGGTGCCCTCACTGTTTTCAAATCTCATGAAAATACCAGCCACTTTTCCCTCTACTTTTGACCATCTTTTGTGATGCACGTATTTTTTAATTCCACAAAACCACAGGATATGCCTCCTGGTAAGAGGGAAACCCCTTCTCCTCTCCTTATATATCTTTCTTTGCAGCACTGGGCTCCTGACTCACAGCCATTGTTCCTTCTCTTAATTTTAACATATCCTTCCTCTTCCCTTTGCCCCTCCTGAGGCACCTCCCCCCATGGGAATGTCTGCCTCAAAGAGGGTGGGTTAGAGGTGCACGGTGAGAAGGGGAGTTTCGAGTCCTTTGTTGCTGCAGAGAGAGAGAGAGACCCTCTCTTGTCTAAGCACCTCATGTAGGTGCATAGGCTCTTCAAGACATGGCGGGCTCAATACGGTCAGTGTTCAATAAAGATGGGCGGATGAATGAGTGAATGAATGAAATCAAGACACAGTTTCAAAACCACACCATCTACACACCCAGTTTCTAAGTGATCCTGATTCCTCCCTCTATTGTGCACCCATCTTTCTTTTCCCACTCCTATCCCCACTGCCCGGTAAGGGCTCCAACTTGATTACCTCTCGGTATAGGTCTTAGAAAAGTAGTAACTGTTGGCAAACTATGGCCCTTTCCGTTTTCCAAAATTTCAGAGCACTGTGGTATTCATCATGCTCGGTTTCGTCCTCCTCGTGTTCCCAGCAGGGCTGAGATTTCTGTCGCTGTGCCGTGGGGCTAGGGTTAGTGCCGCAGCGGTGGCCGCAGACCCGGCCGTGCGCGCCAAGAGTCGGGTGGCGCGGGCGCCGCGGCCACGGGGCTCTCACCTCGGAAAGTCAGGCTGGCGACCGGGTCACTGCGCCGGTCCTTCTTCACACTGGGCAGGTTGCTGGCCCTCGTCAGCAGGCAGCACAGCATGGTTCGGCCGCGCCGGCCGCGCAGGGGCGCGCGGGCAGGACGCGAGCGGCAGCGGGAGCAGAGGGCCCAGGAGCCAGCGAGCGAGCGCCCGGCTGCGGCGCCCGTGCCCGAGGGGAGCTGTCGCGTTCGCTGAGCTTCCGCGGAGAAGTCCCCGCGCCTGGCCGCGGCCGCGGGGAGGACACTGGACACCCGCTGGGCGGACCCTCCCCCGCGCCGGCCCCCGCCCCGCCCCGCCCTGCCCTGCGGCTGGTGGGCAGGGCGGGGCCGGGGTCAGAAGCGCGCGGGTGGGGGCGCCGGTCCCCCTCGGCGGCTCCCGGCCCCGGGCCGGGAACGGAAGCGCCTCTGACGCGGGGCGCACCGCTGGGCCAGGCCGCGGCGACTCGGCGCCCGCCGCCCCGCTCGCCCGAGCCCCGAGCGCACCGGTGCGGACCTGGCGGGCGGCCGCGGCTCTGACCCCCGCTGCGCCCAGCCGGGTCCCGCACTCCCGGGGCGCTGCGACACTGGGGCGAAGGAGGAATGAGCGAAGGCGGGAGGAGGGGACATCCGGCCGCAGGAACGCGAGTGTCTGCGGCAAACGACCAGTTGGAGCGAGCGCTGGAGGAGCGTGCGGAGCGGCGGGGCGACACGCTGCACCCTGAGCCCCAGTACCTGCCCTCGGTGCTCAGGCGGCAGTTCTGGAAAGACTCCCGGGCCCGAGCCCTCGCGAACCCGCCTCTCAACTTCCCCAAGCAGTCTGGGGTCGTTGTCGTTCGTTGTCGACAGAGACCACGGAGGTCTCTGTCCAAAGGATACTGCGTTCCCTGGAGCACTCGGTCCCCTGTCACAGCCCCGACAGCACCCTCCAGGCCCCGCACACCCACAGGGGGAGGAATTGCGGTTAGCGTGAGCCTTGAGTGGAGACAGCCCGGAGCACGTTTTCCTTGTTCTGTCAGGCTCCTTTCCAGCTGATGGACTTCTGGACCACAGGAGCCCGGGCTTCTCCTCTCTATACCCCTACATTGCGGGCACCTAGCCCCGGGCAGGGAGGGCCCTGTCCCTCCTCCACCTCCGCACTAGTCCTTAGCCTAAATTCAACGATTAGTCATCATTCTGCTTTGTAACCTTTCAACTCGCTGTCCCCTCCCTTATTTAGAGGATCCAGCGTTTTCATGTGGCTAAACCATGACCTGGTGAAATCCTACTCTGCCTACTCCACCCTAATTACTAGAGGTGTTCAAGAATCACACCGCTAATCTGTCCCGGACACTTGATCTTCATGACCCGTGACTCAGGTGGACCCTTCCTGCTGCCCAGCAAGCAATCTTTCCACAGTCTCTTTAGAAACCACCGTTTCAGACGTTTCTCTCTCCAAACCTACAACACGCTATTGCCATCCTTACTCTGTTTGCTTCCTATTTAATGAGTAGAGAACTGCCCCAGGTTCCCAGCCTCCTAACCCCCATCAGCATCTGCGCCCAAAATCCTTTGCCTTCTCTCCCATTTTTATGAATGAAGCATCTGTACTCCTAAGACCAGCTGGCCATGTGGGCACTAGACCCTACCCTTCTCACTCCTTCAATGACAAGTCTGAGGCTGTCTTCTCCCCAGATTTAAAGGCTGTACCTTTTCTCGCTGGCTGGGGACCTCGTGCTCCTGACTCTCCCACTCTCTCTGGGTGACCCCACCTATCCTCACAATGAGGTGGACACTTGCTTCCTCTCCAACATTCGGACCTCCTTCCTACCTGCTCCAAGTAGATCCTGCTCTATCGGAGCCCATCTCCTCGCAATCGCTATTGCTAATGTCCTGAGTCTTCTCCAGGAGGGACGGGCTTATCCTCTGTGAATGGACAAGCCCAGCTCCCCCTCCTGATTCTTGAGCATAAGGAAGCATGTGGATCCAGTTGCTACGAGCTCTAGGATGGAGCAGATGCCAATGACAGCAGACCAGAGAGAAAAATGGGTCCCGGGTGACAGTGGAGCTGTATGCTGTATATGCTCAGAGCCCACCATGTCTCTGGATCACGTCTCTGGATCATGACGGGGCCTAGTACTCAATGGGAGTTCCTTCCCAAGGGGGCAAGTATTGGGAATGAAGATCACTTTAAGGCTGTTTATTATTAAAGTCTCCTTGAGGCAAGACTTCACTTACTAGCAGCCTCAATCTTGCAGCTGACAGCCCTGACTTTGGTAGTATCAGTGCACCCAGAGCATCCAGATGCCTCCCCTGAGGCATTTCCTCTACTGCCCTCTCCTGCCTGGGCCACTGCAGGGGCCTTCTAGCTGGTCACCGCTGCTCCATTATCGATCCTAAAACAAATATGATTAGGCTCAAAGGCCTCCCTTGTTCTTGGGATAGAGCCCAGACCCCTTACCTCCACCCTCTGGGAAAGGCCACTCCACCCCTCGCTCGGAGTCCCCGCGTCAGTGGCTTCTCAGTTTGGGGAACATGCTGAGCTCTCTCCAACTTGGGAGCTCTGCTGTTCCCTCTGCGCACAAATGCCTTCCCCTCTCTCTTTCCAGGGCCACCCCCACTCATCCTTGGGCCTCAGCTTACAGATCGCTTCCCTGGGGAAGGCGTCTCTGACATCCTGGTCTAGATTGGGTCTAGACTGGGTCCATCTGGCAAACAATCGGACAGCCGCACTTCTCCTTCTTGGCACTCACAGCGCTTGTAAGGAATCACTAGCTGTAATCACGTGTTTGAGGTCTAGCTAGATGGTGGAATCAATGAGGGGAGAGACCAAGGATGTTTCAGTCGGCCGGGTGCTCCCTGCGCACATTAAGCGCCAGCCTGGGGTCGGCGTAGCAGACTGCGGACTTGGCTCACCGGTGGCCCTTTGGTCCCATGATGAGGCTAAGCCGATGGTTCTCCAGGAGGGCAGTACTGCCCCCTGGGGGAATTTTGGATATGATGATTTGGGATATTTTTTTTGCTGTCACAGTGATTCCAGGCTGTGCCCCTTCCCCCCAGGCCCCCCAGCCCTGCCACCACCTCTGACCCGTCAGGGGCAGCACAGGAAATCTATAGGGAGCGTATCTAATATTTCCGGAGGAATATTCCAAGGGACTTGTACAAACATTTGGCTTGTGTCCAAGGAACAGGGGCTCCACACGTCTGCTCTGTAAACCAGAAAATTAGCAGCTGGTGGCCTGAGCCCGGGGCACTTCCTGAGGCCTCTTTGCCATCCCCAACCTCCAGCCTCCCAGCCTGGCTGCCATTCGCTTCTCCCTGATGAGATGGCTGACTGTTCCTTGGAGACGCCCTAGTGCAGCCAAGGCCTAAAGGGGGCTTCCTCCCAAGGGGACTTGTATCAGGAAAGCAGTTCTCATGGACAGTGTGCTGGGACCTCAACTTGTCCCCCTCCTTCCGTGTTCTCCCCTTCTCCCACGGAAATTTTGCATAGTTTTACCTGGACACATGGCCAGCCAAACAGAAAGGCTACATTTCCCAGCCTCCCTCACAGCTAGATACGGTCATGAGACCAAGTTAGGGTTAGGGTTAGGGTTCGCTGGTGAGCCATCACCAACCATGTTGTCAAGGGGACCCCTGGGGATAGCAGAGCAATAAAACAGAAGGATCCAGGGTCCCGGACAGCCTTGTGGGTTAGAACCGTACCGGCCAGGACTCCCCACACATCAACCGTTAGGTGAGTGAGAGAGACTCTCGTGTTCACAGCATCTTTACTTAAGATGTGTTAACTGCAACAACATTTCAGGGCTGATAGAGGTAAGGGGGCGTGCTCCCCGACTTGCCCCCTCACCCCATCGGTGTAGTCAGGGATAGGCGCTTACTGAGAATCCCAAGTGAGAGGAGACTGGCCGTCTGTTGTCCCAAGAGCCCAGGACTAAATTCTCCAAGACGGGCTAAAACACTGCTTCAGATGCTGCCACTGGTGTCCCCTGGGGATGCATCCGGCCTACACTTAGTATCTTTGAGCAACACAACATTTTATAACAAAATCGTACCTTAAGTCAATGTTAGGAGATTTCTCATGCAAATCTGGATGGATAACTGCTCTTGAAAAATCCAAGTACCTGGCACACGGGCCCCAAATCTCTGCCTGACACTGATTATCTGGCCCCTGTGACCGGGGCATGCACTCTCAGCTCACCCTACTCACCACCGCTCACTGACATGCGCGTGCTTTTCCCTCTGGCTTCCACTGGCAGGGGAGTGTTTGACCCCTGCCCTCTTCGCTCACCTATCAGGGATCCTACCTCCCTGCCCCCGTGGGAGAAGAGGCGCTTCTTACACGGCCTCTTCTGGCTGCTGGAGTTGGGCCAGCTGGCCTCCTCCAGCTCAGGGCTCTGTTTTTACCAAGGCCTGACAGGGGGTGACCAGAAAGCAAACAAACCTTGCCTCTCTGCTCAATGATGTCAACCTTGAGAGGAACACTCTGCCTGTGAGTTTATAGGACTCCTTTAGGGGCACATGTGCCAAAGCCCAAAAACTTCCAAGAGTATGACTGGTCCAAGGCATCATTGTGCCCCTTCCCCTCACCTTCATTGAAGACTCTGTGTTCCATGGGTATCCCAATCCAAAGCTGGGATCAAAGGGGCACGTGCGTGTCCACCAAGGGTATAGAAAGCACAGGGAGTAGTGACTCTGGCTACAGCCATGATGATGGGACTGCCTGGGATGAACCATCCTGTAGTGGGAAGAATCAGGCGGTCCTGGGCTTCCATCCCAGTCCCCCCTTTGCTAGCTGTGTGCCCTGAAGCATGTGACTTGACCTTTCAGCTCCGAAGGGGCTGCTCCAGGAGGGTCAGCCAGAGGAGACAAGACCAGGGTCCCTTGAGGCAGAGGGGATGGCCACTCGCCACTGAGCCCATTGTGCCCAGTCTGGAAGGACTATAGCTGGACAAACAACTGATGATTGGAATGACCAGGTAAAAAAGGTAGTGATAGTCTACTTGGGTGTGTGAAGTGATTTCTTAGTACCTCTACAATACGTATCAACTATAATAATAATTAGAATAAATATATGCATAATCATATATAATAACAGTTATATATAATTGAGTGCCAAGCAGTATTCAAAGAGACTGACCTCCAGGGTGTGAGCAGACCTGGGTTCAAATCCTGCCCCTCCATTTTACTGCTTGTCTCTTGAAAATCAAAGCTAAGACCCAAAGGAGATCATGAAGTGGTTAAAGATGGGGCTCCGGAGCCAGATCACATGTAAGTCACAACTCCATGGCTCACAAGTGTGTAACTTAACCTCTTTGTGCCACAGTTTTCTCGTCTGTAAAGTGGGGGTGATAATAGTTGCTATTAGATATGGTTACGAGGAGGGTTAAATGTCTACATCCAAGTGCCTGGTACAGATTCTAGCTGGAACCTGATACAGCTCATGGGAAATGAGTTCTATGTAGAACTGTGCCTAGCACCTACTAAGCTGGGTATCAGTTAAATATGTCTCTTTCAAAGGGTTGTTGTGGGGTTTTAAAGAAACAGCATCAGAAAATGGTACATTGTTTGTGCTTAATGAATGCCCATTCTCTCTCCTTGGGATGAATACACACTTTTAAAATCAGAATCCTCCACGTTTTGGTCATTTGTCATTATAGTGCGTTCCCTGCAGCCTTGTACCCCCCCCCACTTTGACTCAGTCCCATGCTGGATACCCCAGACACTGCCCCCCCACCCAGTGCTGGCTCAGGCCCAGGTTGCCCTGGCTGTGGGCAGCACATGGTATGCTTTCCAAAGCACTTTCTTCTTCACGAGCCATGGGTGCTGAGAACAGCAGAGGGCAGGGAAGAGAGGGGTGGGGTGAGGATGGGAGGTACTGTGACCCCTGTGTGACCTTGGCCAGGCTCCTGCACTTCTTTGGGCCTTTTTGCTCATCTCTAAAGGGGAATCTATCCCTGCCCTTTGGCCTCACAAAGCTGCTGTGAGCATGGAATGAATTCGTGCATGCACAGAGGGGGTGTCATTATGGGATATTATAATCAGGCAGCCAAAGGATCACAACCTGATCACAACCCCAAACCTAAAGGGCCTGGGAAGGCCAGAGCCAGGCTCCCTGGTGAGGGAATACTTCCCAGGAGGCTGTTTTGCTCTGAGTAGTGTGTCCCCGAGACCAGAGCCTTCTGTGTAATCATTCACCAATCTGGCCCTGGCTGAGAGAAGGAGGCTGAATGCTGTGGGGAGGCCAAATTTGGACATGGGTTAAGAGCTTGGCCAGTGCAGGAGGTGGAATGTGTCCAGGGCTGGGGAAGGGAGGGACTGCATTCCCCGTGACTGCCTGGCAGTGACAGCCACGACTGACTGGGAGTGGGGGCTCCAGCCAGCCCCCTCTGGGGAGCACTCACGGGCAAGCACAGACAACCTACTTCCTTTCTCCCTGGGGAAGCAGGAGCCCACCCAGAGAAGCCAGGCAGCAGGCAAAGGGCAAGAGTGCAGACTGACATCAGGGAGATGGGGGCAGGGGCTGTCAGGGACTCGGAGGGAGGACGAAGGATGGGGGATGGGAAAGACTGCCCCACACCAGCCACACTCCTGTGGGCAAAGCACTTCAGGGGTTAGAAAGTGCTTCCCCATACATTATTCATTCTTTCCTTTCTCCTGCTAGGGTTCAGAGCCTGGCCTGGGTAGAGGGACTTCATAGCATGAAGCAAATATGTGGGTATGGGGGGGCGGGGCTTGTGATCAGGGAAGGAAAATCTGGTTCAGACTGAATGGGCACCAGAGGAGACAAGAGCCCTGAGAACACAGGCAGGGTTACACAATGCCCCGCCCTCCTTGAGGTTCTTTTATGCACTGGACAGGTCCAGAGGGTGCCATTCACAAAGCCCGCTCAGCCCTTGGGCTAGGGCACTTCGCTGGGGAAGGGGTGCTGGGGCAAGAGGCAAATATTCAAAGCACAGGGTTTTCCCCTCCCTCCTTCCCCTCAGCCAGGGAGATATTCACAGTGGGAATGGTGCTCCCCGGAGTTGAGACGAGGAGCCCACGGCCCTCCGTGAGGCTGCTGGCCTGGCCTGCCCAATGCTGAGGATGCAGTGGAAGTATGGAGGCCCCCCATTGGTGCCTTTGTCTTCCCCCTGGAAACACCTGGATAAAGTTCATTTCCGGAGGCAACTATGGGAAACTGGTCGAGAACAGGTCAAAGCAGAATGTTCGCAGGAAAGCCCAGCTGGCGTGTCACCTCCCACTCCCCCCTCTGTCCCTCCTCTTGGCTCAGGCTGTTTCCCAGGCCACAGGCCCCTGAGAAACCCCAAATTTCACATCCAGGAGTGTGTGTGCCTATGTCCCTGGTAGGACACATCTGTGTGTGCTATTGTGGACACACGCCTTGGTTCTCTGAACCTCTACCCCTTGGAACACCGGGGATGTCCCATGCACTCCTGGGTGGATATGTGTCTGGGAGTACATGTGCACACGGGCGGCTGGGGACAGGAAGATCCAAGAGCTCGAAAACACAGCTCTGCTGAATGGCCAGCGACCAGTCGTTGCTACGACTTCTGGGGGCCTGGCATGAAGCCAGGTCTTTGAAGAGAAGGAAAGTGACAAGTCATGGAGACAAAGAGCAAACCCACCGGGCTGGTGGGGGGTGGACTCTCATACTCTGGTCCTTCTCCCCCAGTATGGCTCCAAGCCCAAAGAGCCAGCTGGGTAGACCACAGCTCTGACTTGGCCCGGAGGGGGTTCCAGGTAAATACACGGGTGCTGGCCCTCACCTCCTGGAGGAAAAGTCCACTCATGACCATAGGAAAACTGTACTGTGGGAGGTTCCAATCGGATAGGGGAGCAGGCTCCTTTGCTCAAGGCTGATGAAGATAGCACTTCCCAGATACCACTCCCCTACAAGTTCCGCTCTGGTGGGAGGGGAGGGGAGAGGGGGAAAGGTCCTAGAGGTTGGTGTTGGTGTCAGCTGTGGGGGCTGCTCGATTTCTCCCACCCTATGCCCAAAGCAGGAGTAGGATCCCAGTGCCTCTGCCCCCAGTGGCCGGGGCCTGCCAACCCAGCGTGTGATAGAGAGCTGGGGCCTAGGAGAGCCTCCCGGCCCAGGCCAGGGAAGAAAGCTGGGCTATAAATAGGCCTGAGACCCAGCCCTCCGGGATCCCTGCAGTACAGCGAGGAAAGACCTCTCTTAAGAGATCCGGAAGAGTGAGAGGAGAGATGCTGGCCCCGTCCTACCCGCCCATAGCTCCAACCTGGACTCAGCTTCAGGCCCCAGAGAAGTGCAGTTCAGCCACCTCTCTCGTTGCCTGTTTCCCTCTGGGTCGTCCCTTCCCGAGCATGTGGGTCTCTGCGACACCCAAAGTCAGTCTGGCCCGGGGCGTGGAGTCTCTTCTCGCCCATCCCGGAGCTCTCTGGGTGGAGGTCCAGGAGTCCCCTCTCCGACCCGCACCCTCCCCGCCCTGCGGAGATGCCGGCCCCTCCTACCTGCAAACACCGCAGAGCAGTAGGCGTCGCTGATGTCGGTGTCCGGGGTGTGGACGTTCTCGGCATAGAGGATGAAGACCCTCAGCATGACTGGCACGAGTTAGGGCCCCGTGCGTCCAGGGCGCGCGGAGAGAGCTGGGGAAGGTCGGGGAGGAGCGGGTCTCCTCACTGGAGAAGGCTGGACGAGGGAAGCCTGTTGGGATCGCTGGCTCCTGGCTCAGATCTTCTGCCGTTGAAGAGAAACAGGCCAGCCCCGGGCTGCTCCAGTGGGCTACACTCGGTCCCCGCCCCAGCCGCGTTTACCCCGCGTGTCAGCAGGCGCTCCGGACACAGGGGCTTCTGCTCATCTTCCACCCCCGCCGCCCTACCCGGGCTCGGCTGAGCTGTAATTCAATGCTCCGGACGCAGACTCTCCCAATGACAAGGCGTTTTGCACCTGGCTGGGGAACAGCCGACCGGGCGGCGGCCGCGATGGCGGGGGGCTGGCCCAGGGCTCCGGACGCCCAGCGCAGTCCAGATCTCGCTCCCGACAGGAGAAAGGCTCAGTCCCTCCCCCGACCTTCCACCCACCCCCGGCCGCGCGCCTCGCCAAGCCGGTCGCCTCCTCCGGCCGCGAGGATTCGAGCACTCTCGGTCGGACTCAGGAGTCAGCCGGCTGCTCTGAGGACCAGGTGGGGGGCGGGCGTACGGACCGCGCTTTCCCGAGAAGCCCGGAGCTGAGGAATCTCATTGACCGGCCTCGTCTGGCTGCCTTAAAAACTCTGTCTCCCTTTTTTTCTGCTGTAAAAGCAGCACCTGTTACTTTTAACACAAAAGCATAAAGGAAAGAAATCTCAAGTCTGAAAAAAAATAGTATTAACATTTGGATATTTACCAATCCAGGCTTTTTCCTGTGTGTGTGTGTGTGTGTAAATTACACTATTTATCACATTTCTGAGATCAATGTATATGCAGTTCTGTGTCCTGCGTTTTTATGTAATATTTTCTAGCATCATTATAAATTTTTCATAGACAATTTTTCAATAACTACATCATTTTGTATCATATGAATGTACTAGACTTACCAAGCTTTTTCCCATTGTTAAACATCACTATTATAATAGCGAGACATACTTTTTTATATAAAAACTGGGATATAAGCCCATCTTGGGCCCCTTCTGCTAGTTCCTTAGGTTGGATTCTCAACCTTGGAATGATAAAGTTGCAGGACATGCCTTTTTTTTAGGTCCTAGTACCTATTGCTAAATTGCTTTCTGGGAACTGTGTAGATCCACACTCCCAGAAGTTGGGTGACTCACCTTCTAAAGAGGGCAACTAGGATGGGTGTGCAGTCATCAGCAAAACTTCTCCCCCAGCAACCCATGGAGGTAGCACACACAACCCCGGCCAGAACAGGAAGCTGTTTTGTCCATAGCCCGAACTAGGTGGGAACAAGACTCCCAGTCGTTCATTTAACAGGCATGTATCAAGTCCTACAACATGCCAATACTGTCCTGGGTGATGGGGACACAATGATGAGCAGAAGTGGCTTGGTTCCTGTTATGGGCTGAATTGTGTCCCATCCCCCCAAATCCATATGTTGAAAACCCATATGTTAATCCATATGCCCTAGCCCCCCAGTTAGGAATGTGACTGTATTTGAGTTAGGGGCTTTACAGAGGTGATTAAGTTAAAACAAGACTGTGGGTGGGTTCTAATCCAATCTGACAAGAGGAAATCTGGATGCAGAGACACCAGGGATGTATGCACACAGAGGAAAGACCACACGAGCACCCGGTGAGAAGGTGGCCCTCTGAAAGCCAGGGAGAAAGGCCTCAGAAGAAACCAAATTTGCCAATCAATAACTTGATCTTGGATTTCTAGCCTCCAGAACTGTGAGAAAATAAATTTCTATTAAGACATCCAGTCTGGGACACTTGGGACACTTGGGTGGCTCAGTAGGTTAAGCGTCTGCCTTCTGCTCAGGTCATGATCCCGGGTTCCTGGGATCGAGCCCCACATCAGGCTCCCTGGGAGCCTGCTTCTCCCCCTGCCGGCCGGTTAGTCCCTGATTTCAAAGAGTTTCTTTCCATCGTAGTGGAGGAAACTGACACTTACGAAATAATCAAGCCAATCATATACCATTACAAATCTGTCAGTGCAAAAAAGGACAGAAAATGGGGCCCTCATGTAATCCTAGGGACAATGAGAGCTATCTGGGATGAGATCTGAAGGCCAATTAGGAGTTCACTGGACCAGACTGAGGTCGGGGAAGAGGAAAGGGGTGTTCTAGAGAGCAGTAAGGGATGCTCTTGGTCAAGGCCCTGGGGAGCGGGCGAAGGGGTGGGGAGAAAGATTACTGTGACTGGAGAGCAGACTAGGGATGGGGGGTGGGGAGGCATGGAGAAGGTGAGGCTAAGAGAACCACACAGGGCCTGAGGAAGTCCAGAGGAATGATAGGATCTGATTTACTTTTCAAAAGCCCCCTCTGATTGTTTTTTTGGAGAATGAAGTGCAAGGGGCCAGACTGAAGGCAAAGAGATCAGTTAGAAGCTTCAGCAGAGGGTCAAGGTGAGAGATGATGGTGACTTGGCCCAAGGTGGAGAAAGTGGGGTTGGAAAGAATTAAAGCGAACCTGGGAGGAAGTAGGAGGAGGCAAAGCAAGTGCTAACCTTGGCCATTATATGTTGCTGGAGAAAAAAAAAAGACCTTGGCTTGGATGAAGTAATTGACTCATTCATTCATTCCTTTAACCAACATTTATTTATAGGGTGCCTTGCATGCGGCAGGAGTTTGCCAGATTCAGGTTTTAGAGAAGGGTACCAAGTAGGGAATAAAATTTAATTTCATTGGGAAGAAGGGCAAGAGGCCCCGTTGATATAGGGAAAGCCCAAATTAGGATCTATTTTTAAAGAAGTACAGTTTAGCTCTATTCAGATGTATAAAGTAACATGAAGCTGCTCTAAGGCAGAGCTAAAATTGGCTCTCAGAAGCACCTAGCTGCTTGCAAATATGGTGTGACTAAAGTGATTTGACCAGAACCAGTTTTCTTTATGGGTTAAACATCGCCCTTGCAACTTCTCTACATTATTTATTTATGCAGCAGATTCTCTTCAAACTTTTTACGTAAACTCTCCCCCCAGTGTGGGGCTCAAACTCATGACCCTGAGATCAAGACTTGAATGCTCTACTGACTGAGCCAGCCAGGCGCCCCTCTCTTCAAACTTGTCATGTACAGGCCAGTCTGTACAGAAAGAAATTCCTAGTAAGAATGCACCTCAGGAGTGCCTGGGTGGCTCAGTCGGTTAAGCTGCTGCCTTCGGCTCAGGTCATGATCCCAGGGTCCTGGGATGGAGCCCCGCATCGGGCTCCCTGCTCCACGGGGAGCCTGCTTCTCCCTCTCCCACTCCCCCTGCTTGTGTTCCCTCTCTCGCTGTGTCTCTCTATGTCAAATAAATGAATAAAATCTTTAAAAAAAAAAAAAAAAAAGAATGCACCTCAACTTTATTTTTCAATGTGTAGGACATGTTTGGGATATCTTCTGTATTTCAAAGAGCCATATTCTTTGAGACCATCCCCTGGCAAAGGGAAAGACACCTGATTCAACGCTGAACCGATCGGATGATCTCTTCCCAAGAATTTGTAATTGAGACTGAGAGATGCTAGCCTCTGTGTGCGGCTGGAACCAAGCTGAATAAAACTGGAGGCTCAGAAGAAGCCACATGCATGGAAAAGTGGAGAAAAATCTGCAGTCAGGAAAAAAAGACAGAGCTTGAACTTGGACTTCTGGCCCCTAGAACTATGAAAGAATAAATTTGCTGTTGAAACCACCACAGTTGTGACAACTTGTAAGAGCAGCCACAGGACGCGAATACGTGGAGCCTCTGACAAGCCAATCCAATCATTGTTGAAAAGGACAGGCATTCAGAGCACTTCCACTGCTTATTGTTTTGGGGCAAATAAAGGAAGGTCAACTCCCAACCTCCCTGAGAAACCAAGGAGCAAGTTTGATATTATTTCCCAGTAGAGAATGGAACGAAAAAAAGCAGCAGATTTTTAACCAAAGAGGTAATTTGGAAAATGTACATGATTTCTATATTCTCTGCCACTCAGATCTTTGCAAAGCTATCTGAGAACCACAGACCCTGGTCACACTCTGGTCATTTTATCTGAGACGAAAAACTCATGGTAGTTTTAGAGCGTTTCAATCTCCCATGAGAGGGACCTTCCCGAGAATCTCCCATAAAAAACATTTAGTAAACACTCAATAAATAGAAACTATTATTATCCATTCAGGCGTGGGTGCTGGTCTAGCCTGAAAGGAGTGTATTCAGAATGGATGGTAGGGTTGTTTGGTCTGAAATTCCCCCTGAAAGCTCTCCCCTCGGGCAGGGAGTGGAAAGCAGCTTGTCTGCTGAAGTGTACAGAACACAGCTCTGGGACTGTGTGAGTAGGTCCATCTGTGTGCACAGCCCTCCTTTTGAATTTACTTCAGAGGGTGAGGAGTCTCTAAACTGGATGAAAGAAAGCCTACACACACACACACACACACACACTGGGAGAGAGGGAGGGAGGGAAAGGGTTAGGGAGGGAGAAACAGAGAGAGCTTCTGAGGAAGCAGAGTGTGGGATGGAATAGGAATTAAACTTTTTCTAGAGTGAGGTTATCTCCTCTTGTGGAAGAGGCCACAACATCCCAGGAGGCCGCAGCCTCAGCAAATGTGAAGAAACTTGTTCCAGGCCCCAGCAGGGGGAAGAGTCAGGTGCTGGTGATGGCTGGTTCCCTGCTAAGGTGCAGAATGAGGGCACAGGCAGAGCTGATGTAGATGAGGGGGAGCAAGTGCAGAGGGCCCATGCTGTGTGTCTCAGGGCAGAGATTAGCCATTTCTGAAGCTCCACGCCAAAGAATTCCTATTCATTCGTGGAGAGATACCACCACAAGGCCTGAAGAACACTGCTAGGAGTTAAGAGGGCAACAAACTGGTTGCATTTTCAGTGTTTCTTCCTTGGCTGAAGGTTGGGCTTTGGGGAAAGAAAGGGCACCAAGAGAAGTGAATATCTGACTTGGTGTTTCAAGTGTGGTCAATCTGAAGGTCTCCCATATCAGAATCTTCTTGTAAAAAACGGAGACACCTGGGTCCCTCTGTACTCCTAGATCTATTGAGTCAAAAGCTCTGCAAATGGCCAAGGATTTGGGCTTTTAAAAGCTCTCCACTTATTCTTTTGCAGACCAAAGGCCCGGAACCACTGACCTGGGTAGGATCAAAGAAAAGGCTTTGGCTCTTTGCATCATAACCTAAAATGCCAGATGAATGCCCTCTTGAATCCAGATTTTCACAAGCACTGAGAAGACTATGTTTGGAGATTGGCTTTAACTGGAAAAAAGAGAGCATTGGGAAGAGGAGGGAGGTGAGGGAGATAATATTCAGCTAAAAATTGCAAAACCAGTAGGACAAGAAGAAAACAATGGCAGCAGTGTCAAAGGATGACTCTGGAGTCAGACTACCTGGATTCAAATATTAGCTCTCCTTACTAACTGATGGTCTTAGGCAAGTTACCTTACTTTCCTGAGCCTTGGTTTCTTTATCTATAACATGGGAACTATAAGAATATCTGCCTCATGGGGTAAGTGCTTGTGATGGTTAATTTTATGTGTCAGCTTGACTGGGCTGAGGGATGCCCAGAGAGCTGGTAAAACATTATTTCTGGTTGTGTCTGTTGAGGCTGTTTCCGTAAGAGATTAGCATTTGAATCAGTAGACTGAGAAAAGATCATCCCCACCAATGTGGGGGGACATCATCCAATCCAGTAAGGGCCTGAATAGACCGAAAAGAAGAAAGGCAAAGGAAGGGCAAATTTGCTCTCTACCTGAGCTGGGACATCCATCTTTTTCTGTCCTCAGACATCAGCTGGCCCTCCTGGTTCTCCCACCTTTGACTTGGTCTGGGACTTACACCATTGGCTCCCCTAGTTCTCAGGCCTTTGGGTTGGGAGCCATACTACACGACCGGCTTTCCTGGGCCTCCAGCTTATAGACAGCAGATCATGGGACTTCTCAGCCACCATAATCACAGAAACCAATCCCGCATAATAAATCTCTTTATATATGAATATACAAAATCTCTTTATATATATATTATTGGCTCTGTTTCTCTGGAGAATTCTAATACGGTGCTTTGCATTGCCTGGTGCATAGTGAACATTCAGTAAATGTTAGCTCTTATTATTATTAGAATGTGTAACTAGTATTTCATAGGATTAAAACTTTAGAAATGTGGGGCGCCTGGCTGGCTCAGTTGATAGAGCACTTGACTCTTGAGGTCAAGGTTATAAGTTCGAGTCCTACCTTGGGTATAGAGATTACTTAAAGATAAGATCTTAAAAAAAAAACTTTGGAAATGAAGTCAATATTTATGGCCTCAGACATCTATAAAAATGTAAGCTCTCTTAGTCCACTTGGGCTGCTATAACAAAATACCATAGACTGGATGGTTTATAAACAACAGAAACATATTTCTCACAACCCTGGAGGCTGGAAGTAGAGATCAGGGTGCCAGCATGGTCAGGGGAGGACTCTCTTCCAGGGTGCAGACTTCTCATTGTATCTTCACATGAAGGCAGAGGGTAGGCATCTCCCTGGGGCCTCTTTTTAGGCATTAATCCCATTCATGAGGGTTTCACATTCATGATTTAACTACTTCCCAAAGGCCCCTCCTACTAATCCCTAACCTTTAGGGGTTAGGATTTCAACATATGAATTTTGGGGGCACAAACATTCAGACCATAACAGAAGCATTTGAGGTTTTAACAGTAGACGTACTTACATAAACCCAACAAAGGCATGTAAGATACTCTTAGTTCAAAGAAGCATGAATACCAGAAGGCGAGAGAGAGAGAGTCCTGCAGATCAAGAAGATGTACCCCTGCATGGAAATCCTCACCAACATTCATGCAAGAAAGGCTCTAGGTGAGGATTAAAGGAGAGGGGAGAACATGATTAATAGAGATGATGATTCTAGTGCAAGGACAAGCTGAGGTGCTAAGGAAGAGACTTCCACTCTCCGAACATTTGGGGAAGTTACACTAACTCAGATATGCCTCTGGTAATGTCTTACCTTAGGGACAATTCCGTCTCTCAGAAGATGAACTGAGAAAGAAGGGACCTGCTACATGGAACCTAATCTTGACCAACAAGAAAGAACTGGTTGGAAAAGCAGGTGCAGAAACTATGCTTGGGGATGGATGCTGGCTGGAGTGATGACCAGTTTTCAAGGCCTAAACCCTGTCGTTTCTGCAGGGCTCTGCCTTTCTACAACATGCTCTACCACAGGCTCTCCCAAACCCAGGGCACCCACTTAATTCCTTGACCCTGGCAAATCCTCATCCTTACCAAGAGTTTTCTTTTTATAGAGTCAGCCGAGGAAGGTCTTTTGAGGTTCTTCACATATTTGGCTTGAAAAAAACAGGACCGAGCCAAAGGTCCTGCTGAGAACAATAGGACAAAGCATGCTACGGTGTTTCCTACCCAGTCACAGTACTTCGTAGCTGCTCTTCTCTCTTGCCCAATCATTGTCCAGTGTCTGGTCTGGAAATCAGATTCTATTGACACTCCTAACATTTGAGAACACTTTTCCCTCCAAGGGGTCCCCATTAAGCCTAGGCTCTGAGGTCGATCTTTACTCATACTCAAGCCTCTTAGTGGCTTTAAAGTTGGTGCTTGTCAGAGCATCCTTAGTTTGTTACACCCAACATATATAATGGGAGAGTCCATATGATGGGAGAAAAGACTTGAAATAAAAGAATGATATAACATGGTTGCTATAGTCTCTTCGTATCTGATAACAAGGCCTATGTTGATAATCACGGTTGAACATTTCCACTACTCACTCCATTTTCCTCTTAACCTCTGCCAGCATGAAGGCTGGCCAGATTTGAGTCCTTTCTGGTCTTGCCATTATGAGATTGACGACGTTCTCCTTTGACCAGGACTATTGGGCCAAAGAGTCATAAGGAGCACTCCCATGAATCTGCTAGGTTCCGAACATAGTTATTCTTGCTCCTACTGTGTAGCAGCAACTGAATTTCCCCCTGGTAAACAAGACCAATCATCCTATCAGGTACAACAAACTCTTTCCCTTCCTGTGGTTCAGTGGCATGAGTAATCCCAAAAGGCGAAAGGGCAGTCTCAGCTTCAAATTCATTAGAATCACACCCTTATGTCTGGTGTATGCACTCTTCTCTTGGATACTTGCACTTCCAAAAAGATTGAGGCCATGGTCATAGAGAACTAACAATCCTGGATTTTATTGGGAAGTAGAAATCCTTCAAGTGGGTTAGTAGGTTTGTAATAGTGAGGGAAAGCAGTCTGACCTCTACTCCTTGGTTCCCAAACCCATACATTCCAACCATGGGTGAGATGGTTCCACATACTGGCCTCTGTCTAAGGTATCTAAGGCATCTGTGGGACAACACTCACACTTCCCAAGAGGTGGTCTCCAATTTGTGTCATAACTAGTCTTCAGGTCATTCTAACTATCAAGGCAGCTGCTTCTGGGTGATGAAGCACATGGGAAAACTTGTGAAGTCTGTGGGCAAGAGCCCATGGCCCACAAGTTCATTTACCAAAAAGTGTATCTCCCTGTCAAAGTGATGCTGGGTGTTCTTCCATGATAGAAAAGGTTCATCCATAAGTCCACAAATGGTGGTACTATTAGAAGCCCTGAGTTCAGGGAAGGCAAACCCATACCTGAAATGTGCACATTCCTAGTGAGGACAAAGCCCTGTACCCTCCATGATGGGAGGGGTTGGATATAGTCAATTGGCTACCAAGTGGTCAGCAGGTTCCCAAGGGGAATTTGTCCTATCAGGAGCTCCTCACCCTCACATGCCCTGTGACACCAGATGAAGAACTCCTTCAAAGCTGTCCTAGAGGTTTTCTGGTTCTCTGTGCCAGTTTTAATTGTATGGTCATAACTTTCTCTTTTTCCCTAAATTTGCTCACTGGGCCATAAGAACCAAATGGCTCTAGAGTATTTATAAATCACTACTGTTGTCACTTAAGTGCCACAGATACTTGGTCATCCAATGCCTGCCTTCCACCTGCACTTTGTGCCTTGATGCCCGCGGTGATAATTTGAATAACTGATGACACTGCACACCATAGACCACTGTGTCCTATTCACCTCTGGCAAAAAGGTTACCCATATACTCCTTGAATATATGATCAATGCGACCCCAGAATCTAATTTTTAAAACTATTGATTTTGAAATAGTTATAGATCCACAGGATGTTGCAAAGACTGTACAGGGAAGTCCTGTACACCCTTCCCTTAATTCCCCCATGTTAGTATTTTAAACAACTATAGAACTATATCAAAATCAACAAATAGCATTGGTATAACCTATAAAGCTTTTAAAGTTTCACCAGTGATATGTGCATTCATTTATGAATGTATACACACTATGCAATGTTGTTGTGTAGCCTTGTATAACCACCACCGTGATCAAGATACTCAACCATGCTATCACAAGACTCCTTCCTGTTAACCCCTTTATACCTACACCCATCCTCTCTCCCATTCTCAATCCCTGTCAATAACTAATTGGTTCTCCATCTTTGTAACTGTTATTTCATGAATGTTACATAAATGGAATCATGCGGCATGCATATCTTTTTGATTGGCTTTTTTTTTTTTGCTTAGCATAATTTCTTCAAGTTTCATCTAAATTATTGTGTGAATCAGTAGTTTTTTTATTGCTGAATAGTATTTCATAGTATTATGTACCACAGTTTGTTTAACCATTCACCCATTGAAGGATATTTGGGTAGTTTTCAGTTTGGGACTACTATAAATAAAGCTGCTATGAATATTCATGTACAATCCTTATTTAAAAATCAGTCTTCATTTCTCTGGGATAAATGTCCGAGTGCAAGTGTCAGGTCATATGGTTAAGTCCATTTTTACTTTTGAAAGGATCTGTCAACCAGTTTCCTAAAGTGGTTGTGCCATTTTACATTCCCATCAGCAACATATGAGTAACTCAGTTTCTCTGCACCCTTGCCAGCATTTGGTATTATCACTATTTTTCATTTTAGCCATTCTGATAATTGTGTAATGATATCTCATTGTGATTTTAATTTGCCTTTCTCCAACAGCTAATGATGTTAAACATCTTTTCATGTGTTTGTGATCTGTATGTCTTCTTCCGTGAAATGTTTTAGGTCTTCTGCTGATTTTCTAATTGGATTTTTTAAAAAGTTTTTGAGACTTCTTTATATATTCTAGGAATAAGACTTTTGTTGGGTAGGTGATTTGTAAATATATTCTGCCAGTCTATAATTTGTCCTTCCATCCTTTTAACTAGGTATTTTGCAGAACAAGTTTTCACTTTGATGAAATGCATTTAATCCATTTTTTCCTCTTGTGGATTGTGGTTTTGGTGTCAAGTCCAAGAACTTTTGCCAAGTGCTAGATTTTTAAGATTGTTCCTGATGCTCTTTTCTAAAAGTTTTATAATTTTACATTTTACGTAAGTTTTTCATTTAAATCCATGATCCCTTTTGAGTTTTTAATATGTGTAAAGTTTAGCTTGAGGTTCATTTTTTCTGATGAATGTTCTGCTGATGGTGCTCCAGTACCATTTATTGAAAAGGTTACTCCTATTGAATTGCCTTTGCTTCTTTGTAAATAATTAATTGGGTATATTTGTGTTGATCTATTTTCAGGTTTGTTCCATTCATCTATGTGTCTTTCCTCCTGCTAATATCACATTTTCTTGATTACTATACCTATATAGTAAGCCCTAACATTGGAAACTGACTCCTCTGACTTTATTCTTCTTTTTCAAAGTTGTTCCCGCTATTCTAGGGCTTTTTCTTTCCCATATAAACTTTAGAATAAGCTTGTCTATGTCTACAAAAATACTGCTGAAATTTTGATAGGATTGCATAAAACCTATAGGACAATTTAGTGGAGAATTAAGATCTTTACAATGTTGAATTTTTCAATCTATGAACATAATAAATCTCTCTACTTATTTAGGTCTCCCTTAATTTCTTTCATCAATATTTTTTAATTTTCATTACCTAAATCCTATACATGTATTTGTACATTTATACCTGATATTCTTTGGAGCCACTGTAAATGGTATTGCATTTTTAAAATTTGGGGGTTTTGTTTGTTGTCAGTATATAGAAAGTACAATTAACTTTTGTTGATCTTGTATCTTACTGAGCTCATTTGTTAGTTCTAGGAGTTCTATTATAGATTCCTTGGAGTTTTCTATGTAGACAATCATGTCATCTCCACGTTTTATTTCTACTTTCCAATCTGTGTGCCTTCTTTTCCTCTCGGGTGCTAGAACATGAAGTACTATGTTGAATAGCAGGGGTGAGAATGGACATCATTTTATTGTTCCCAATCTCAGAGGGAAAGCATTTGGTCTTTCAACATATGATGCTAGCTATAGATTTTTTTTTTTTTTTTTTGTAAATCCTCTTTATGAGATTGAGGAAGTTCCCCTCTATTTTTGGTGTACTGAAAGTTTTTACCATGATTAGGTGTTGAATCAATTGATATCATACAGTTTTTTCCTTCTTTAGCCTGATGATATGGTGGATTACACTGATTAAATTTCCAATATTGAACCAGCCTTGCATATCTGGAATTAATTATTCATAAAATGAGTTGGGAAGTATTATTTTCCGGAAGAAACTGTGTTTTGTTACAAATTCCATTTTAGGATTATTCAGGTTCTCTACTTCATCTTGGCTTAGTAATGGTTGGTGATTTTTAAGAAATTTGTCCATTTTTACAAAGTTGTCAAATTTGAGCATAGTTGTTCATAGTATTCTTTTAATAGCTGCAGGATCTGTTGTGATAGCTTTATTCCTGATTATTAGTAGTTTTGTGTCTTCTTTTTGTTAATCTTGCTAGAGGTTTATCAATGTTTTGTTTTTAATTATGTATAATTTTCCCCTCATTTTACTCTTTTCAATTTCATTGATTTCTGCTCTTTATCATTTCCTGCTGATTGCTTTGGGCTTATTTTACTTTTTTGTTTCTTGAGCTATGAACTTACTTTGATTATTTCTTTATAATATAAGCACCCAGTGCTATAAATTTTCCTCAGTACTTTATTAGCTGTATCTCAAAGATTTTAATGTTTTCATTTTCATTCATTTCTATATATATGAGACTTCTTTTACTCATGGATTATTTGTAAGTGTGCTGTTCACTTTCCAAATTTTTGGTGATTTTCCTATTGTCATTCTGTTGATTACCAGCTTGATTCCATTATTGTCAGAAAACATGTTCTGTATGATTGCAATTCTCTTAAATGTGTCAATATTTGTTATTAAATAGCCCAGATTATGGCCTATAGTCATGTATGTTCCATGTGTACTTGATAAGAATGTATATTCTATTGCTTGATATTCTATAAATGTCAGTCTTATCCTAGATTTGATTATGTTGTTCAGTTCTTCTGTATCCTTGCTGATTTTCTCTAGCAGCTCTATCAACCAATTGGTGAGAGTGGGGATTTGAAGTCCCCAACTATAACTGGATTTGTCTATTTCTCCTTTTAGCTCTATCAGATTTTGCTTCATGTATTTTGAAGCTTTGTGGTTTGATGCATACACCTTTAAGACTGCTTTATCTTCTTGGTGGACTGATCCTTTTATCATCATGTATTGTCCCTTATTGTCTCTAGTAATACACTTTGCTTTGAAGTCTAATTTATCAGATATTAATATAGCCAGTTCCCCCCCCCCCTTTTTAAATTAGTGTTAGCCTGGTTTCAAAGGTCAGTTTCCTAGAGACACTCACAGTACCAATTATTCTAACAGTCTGGGTCCCAATAAGAAATAGCACACTGATAGGTAAATTGAGGAATACTTAATTTTAATAAAGGGACTATTTATAAAGGTGTGGGCAGACTATAGGAGAATGACAACCAGTGGTTCAGCACACAAGGACTAGAAACAGTAGTTATTAGTTACTGGAACCCAGAAGGAGAGTCTTATAAAGAATGCAACCTTGATATAAACACTGATCTTTGGTTGAGGATCAAAGCCAGAATGAGGTGATTCTGCAGGGAACCAGGAGAAATACCTTGACCACACTTCCTCTGCTCCATATCCTGCTCTGGCTCAATTGTTCAAATCCAATGAGAAGTGATGGGGTCCACATGGGTTAGCCTCCTGGCGCAGAAAGCAGGATGGAAAAGAGTGGAAAGTGAATCTGGTGGGACAAACAAAGTATCTTGACAGTTTCTAACCAGAAGGACCCTGAGCTCTTAACTTTTCTCTTGGATTACCTCTAGGTTTTTAAGACCCGAATTTTAGGGAGAGAACTTTAATAACTAAAATTATCTAAAAATGGAACTGGCCACAGAAGAAACCCCCAAGACCTGGAACTACTTCAGTGGACAGCCAGTGGTGGGAATGTCACGGAGAATCTTCAAACATTTAAGGACTGGCCTTGGTACTCTGAAGTTCCCCCAAACACCAAGGTTCTACTGCTGAGAAAACAACAAAATAGACTAAAATGTATGGAAAACCTAGTCAGTGTGGAGGTCCTAAGCAATCAGGTGGAAGTGCAGAGGAAGCAGATTAGCGCTATCCCTGGGGCACGACAGAGGCATTCTGTGTGAGGATGTTTGGAGCATGGCTGGGAAGATTAGCAAGGGCAGGAGCCTATCGGACATTGGCCACAAATGAATAAGAAAAGCAGCAATATCACATTATATATAAACTGGAAATTAACCTGTTCTGTTCCATCAGCACTGAAGTGGATGACAGCATCTGTAAATGTGACTTTACTAAACAGGGGATTTCATCTCTAAAACTTCTGCAAATTTTCTGACAATGGAATAAAGTTCAAACTCCCTAACTCAACATCCAAAGCTGTATGAGTTCAAGAAAAACCCTGATGAAACTGACTTAAAAACATTAAGGCGAGGTGCCTGGGTGGCTCAATCAGTTAAGCATCTGCCTTTGGCTCAGGTCATGGTCCTGGGGTCCTGGGATCAAGTCCCGCATAAAGGCTCCCTGCTTAGTAAGGAGTCTGCTTCTCCCTCTCCCTCTGCACCCCCATCCCCACTCATGTTCTCTCTCAAATAAATAAATAAAATCTTAAAAAAAAAAAATTAAGGAAAAGGCTTTTCCCTGAGTTAACATGGCTGTGGCCGGCAAGCAGCTGGGACTCTGATGAGGAAAGGAGGCAAGGTTTTTCCAAGGCTTTGCCAACGATCCCTCAGTGATGGCGCTCCAGTCGGGGTTCTGGGAGTGGCTGTCAGTTTGCAGGAACCCCGGGTGTGGGGTCGCAGCACTCCCAACCAGTTCCAAGCCAGCGGCAAAGCCTGAAGTGAACCCTGTGGAAAATGCACCCCAGAGCTCACCAACCAGAACCCCCGCAATCTGGGAGCTCAGGTGTGGTCACGGAAGAGCAGACTTGGGGACAGCATGGCCCTGCCATGAGTTCTGGCACAGGTTGCGAGTTATGAGGACTCAGCATCATGTAGAAGCCTTTGTTGAGCATGGCAGTGGCCAGGTTGTGGTTTCAGCATCCACTCGGGAATGGGCTATTAAAAAGCACCTTTACAGCACCAAAAATGTGGTGGCCCGTGAGACTGTAGGATGGGTGCTGGCTGAGCGATGCTTAGAGGCAGGAATCAACATCATGGTCTACCAATCCACTCCTTGGGAGGCAGCCTCAGCCCCGATGACACGATTTCAGCGTGCCATGACAGAAGGTGGCTTAGTGCTGCAGGAGCCTCGGAGTATCTATGAATGAAACAGGAGCATTGTTCCAAACATGTGAATATAAAGCCGTGAGCTGTTGTTCCGTCCTTTAGAAGAGAGCTTCTGGAAGAACAGCCAGCTTGGAAGTTTTGTACAATCATGTAACAGTGGAATGTTATTACTAGTTAAGGTCATCCCCTCCTCCCCCTCTGTGTATGCTGGCGGGGCGGTGGCTTAATCAAGGGCTAAATTCTTCCCCTCTCTTGGACGGGAGAGAAGTGTCTGAGAAAAGCTGTTGTTGCCAGTTATAATTAACTTTTGAAGGACAAAGTAAATGTTGTTTATAAGTTAAAGAATAAACATATTATGAACACTTTCTGGTTACACGAAATCTTCGCCTTTGAGCCCTCTCTGGCAAGAGTACATATAGTTTTGTGCAAACTACTTGCTACCATGTCCAGCTCATAATGCTTGATCTCAATAAATGATAGCTGCTGCTGCTCAAAAAAAAAAAAAAAGGAAAGAAAACAGATCAGCTCTCAGGTCACGGTGGCTTCTGTGTTGGTAGATCCAGTAGTGTAAGGATGTCATCCGGGGCCCAGGTATATACTGTTCTCTGCTTTACTGGCTGCAGCATGTATCTCTTCCAAAGCCTGTAGACCCATATGGTTCAAGGATGGCAGCCAGTACTCAAGGCTACCAAAAACTAGAAATATGGCTGCTTCTGGGTTTCTACAAAAGAGGCCCCTCCTTTCTCAAGAGTCTTGGGCAAACTTCTCCTTGACCTCACTGGCTCAAACTGGAAAATCACCTTGGCAAGGTAGATGGGATTACTCTTGAACTAGGAAAACCTGGCTGGGTGGCACTAAATTAAGACCCAACAGCTGAGAGCAAAATATGGGGCCATTTCTGTAAGTGTGGAGTAACTGTACCTCAGTGCCAAAGTTAGAGTTACCACCTTTGCAACCTCCCTGAAGTCTCTTGACCCCTGGCTGGGGCAACTCAATACAAGGGGTTGCCTCAAGGCGTCGGTGGCCAACAGGTCTAGAAGAGTTGGAGGACTGAAACTGAGGAAGTTCTAGACTCCAGGGCCATCAGAGGGCAGGTAACACAAGTGCAGCTTCCAGCCAATCCTTGTGGGTGACTGTATGAGACCAGGCATCATTTCTCTGATCCTTAATACAGGACTAAGATCAACTCAGGGGCCTACACAAACCCGGGGCCATGGGGCCATGCTCGCTGCAAATAAGCCTTGTGAGAGGTGGTGCCTTACATTCCCACCCAAGCCTCTGGCCAGTCTTTACAATAAGGCACCAGAAAACTCCAAGTGCCCCTCCTGGCCACCCAGAAGCCTTTCCTGGTAAGTCAGGATAGGCTCAGAAGGCTCCAGCTCTTCTACACGGCTAAAGGAGACATCCCAGATGCAGCAAAGCTGCCATCTCTAGGGGAAGGCTGCCCCACCGGCAGGGGTACACTAAAGGCAGGGAAATGGGTACAGTCTATTCCATGAAAGCAAGTAAGGGATGCAGTCCACAGAGAAGTTAAAAATAACAAAACTTGACTACATCTACTTTTTATCCTTGCCACTTGCTATTGGCAATTCTAAACAATATTAGTGATAAAATATGCCACCCCATCGGAGACTGGAGACCACTTCTACCAGTGAGCTACTAGGGTTTTCCAACTTATCTGCTAATACCTTTGCACGTAACAAAGTATTCCACACACATTCAAGGAAGACCATCTTTCCTCCCTCTCTGATCCCTTCTGCCAATTCAGCTACATTGCTATGTTTATCTATAAACTTCTCTTCCCTGTGACCCCACAAGGCCTGACCAGATATCCAGAATGCTGGGGGGAGGGGGGGGCGGGGGGAGGGGGGGGAATGAGCATCGATCTGGGGTAAGATGCACTGGTTTCCAGCCCCAATTCTATTGCTTGCTAGCTGTGTGGCCCCGAGCAAGTAACCATCTCTTTGAGCTTACTTCCTCATAAATAAAATGGGAATTATCACAGCATCTATTTCCTAGAATTATTATTTTTAAAGATTTTATTTATTCATTTAAGAGAGAAGGAGGGAGGGAGAGGGAGCAACAATCTGAAGCAGACTCTGCACCCAGTGCAGAGCCCAACATGGAGCCTGATCCATGACCACAAAATCATGACCTGAGCCAAAACCAAGAGCCAGGCACCCCTATTTCCTAGAATTATTTTGCGGATTAAGCAAGAATGCTACTAAAACATGAAGGATACTGTCTGGCACACAAATAGGATTCACATTTTTACTTACTCCTAGGTTATGAGAATTGAAAGCACACACTCTACCGATCTTTTCACCCCTAATTCCAGTTCGTGTCTAATTTGGGAAATGAGCTCATCTTACATTAAGTGTGAATTTTTTTCTTCACAGAAATTATTTTCATGCCTACAGTAACTAGAGTTGTTTTCTCACAGGTTATATAACTTTTTCTGTAAGAGACTTCAGTTTAAGAAAAGCAAATCCTTCACCTCCAAGGTTTAGGGCCCAAGCAGAATGCAAAGATGCTGCTCAAGAGAGGATGTGCTAACCAATTAATTCCAGTTCATGCCTAAAGTATCCCAACACTAAAATTTAATTGGAAATATAGTCTATTGACATTTAACAAAATTACTGATATGGTTGGGCACAAGTCTACCATCTTTCTGTTAGTTTTCTGTGTCTCTTCAATCCTTTACTCTCCCTTTCCTGTCTTTTTTGGGTTAGACTAATTCTTAGTAATCCATTTTCATTTTTCAAGTGGTAGAGAACCTTAACTAATTACAGTCTCTCTTGAGTTAGTATTACAGCACTTTAGAAATAATGTAAAAACTTACAACAGTGTAATTCCATCTTAGTCTTTTTTTTTTTTTTTTAAGATTTTATTTATTTGACAGAGAGAGAGACGAGGAGAGAGGGAACACAAGCAGGGGGAGTGGGAGAGGGAGAAGCAGGCCTCCCGCTGAGCAGGGAGCCCGATGCGGGGCTCGATCCCAGGACCCTGGGATCATGACCTGAGCCGAAGGCAGACGCTCAACGACTGAGCCACCCAGGCGCCCTCCATCTTAGTCTTTAATCCCAATTGTTGTCATTTATTTTACTTCTCCATATGTTAACTCTTGATATCTGTATCACTCAGAAAGCATTTAGCATAGGCAAAATTGTCAAGCAACTTTTTATGCTCATGTTCTCATGTAAGCCCTTGGACAGGAACATGGTTTATATACATATACACACATTCATACACACTTTTTAAGTTCAGCACCTACCTCATAAGCCTGTAATGTTTTGCTGATGAAGGTTTATAGATGTCAAAGTAGAATAAAGCAATAGGGAGTCAATCATAACACCTTACTCCTCTTTCTCGTGCACTGTGGCATAGTTGATGTTACCCTTCTCCCCACCTTTCTTTTTAAATCTTTAGAAGTCGTCTTACAGAAACTACCCCTTAAAAAAAAAAGATCCTAGGGGTGCCTGGGTGGCTCAGTCGTTAAGCGTCTGCCTTCGGCTCAGGTCATGATCCCAGGGTCCTGGGTGCGAGCCCCGCATCGGGCTCCCTGCTCAGCGGGGAGTCTGCTTCTCCCTCTTCTCCCTCTCCCCCTGCTTGTGTTCCCTCTCTCGCTGTGTCTCTGTCAAATAAATAAATAAAAATCTTAAAAAAAAAAAAAAAAAGATCCTAAAGTTTTATGAAAAGGTGTACTTCCCTTCAGCTCATGGAACTTACTGTAACTTATCACCATCAGTTTTATGCCCTGTAAATTAAAAGGTTCAGCATCTGGCAAATTTCCTTCTAGATATACAGAGAATTCAGGTATTTTCTGGTTCTCCTCTGCCTTCAACCCCTATTCTTGTTGTCATTGGTTCTCCTTACAGATTAACAATCATTATAAAGACACAGGTATTAAAAACTGCTTATCCCGTAGATGTGAATCTGCCTACATATATAAAAAATATATTATAAAATTAACAAGGAACAGTTACTTACATTAGGGAGGGAGGCAACAGGATGGGTAAGAAAGGAGCTACACTTCTTTGAATATACCATGTTTTTACGAGTGTGACTTTAGAGCCATGTAAAATGCTTTTTGTAACATAAATTAAAAAATGTAACCCTTGGGCGCCTGGGTGGCTCAGTTGGTTAAGCGACTGCCTTTGGCTCAGGTCATGATCCTGGAGTCCCTGGATCGAGTCCCGCATCGGGCTCCCTGCTCGGCAGGGAGTCTGCTTCTCCCTCTGACCCTCCCGACCCTCCCCCCTCTCATGCTCTCTCTCTGTCTCTCTCTCTCAAATAAATAAATAAAATCTTTAAAAAAAAAAAATGTAACCCTTAAAAATCAAAGATAAAATTAAACACGTGAACCTCAAAGGTAATCTACAAGGTAGCATAACTACTAAAGAACTATTCCAAGGGGGGAGGGAGGTTTATGTTATAAACGCAAACAATGAATCATGGAACACTACACATCAAAAACTAATGATGTAATGTATGGTGATTAACATAATAAAAAAAGAAAAAAAAAGAACTATTCCAAGTGACTTGAAAGTTCTGGGATTTAAATATATATCCTTACTAGGATAGAGCCTACAGACAAAAACAAAAGCAAAGCTAAAGAAGTATTTTTTTTTAAGACTTTATTTATTAATTTGACAGAGACACAGCAAGAGAGGGAACACAAGCAGGGGGAGTGGGAGAGGGAGAAGCAGGCTCCCCGCTGAGCAGGGAGCCCGATGTGGGGCTTGATCCCAGGACGCTGGGATCATGACCTGAGCCAAAGGCAGATGCTTAACGACTGAGCCACCCAGGCGCCCCGCTAAAAAAGTATTTTAAACTGTTTTTTAATAATCACATTGTTGGTTGTGGTCTTAGTATTGTTTTTTTTGATATACGTAAAGTGAGATACAGGTAAGCAATTTTGATAGTTGAATCCCATCAAGCTGATGTCCTTGAGAGATTTAAGAGAGAAAAGATAAAAACCTGAAAGTCCCAAATTTGAACCAGAAGTGTCAGTATGATAATAATGCACTTTATCATAAAAACAAAACATACATTTCAGTGCTGTCCACTGAAAAGCAACAACTGAAACAGAAGCAATGACCATCTAAGGAACCACTGTTCCTTACAGAAATGGCTGACTTCAGGTCTAAGGCAGAAAGTGTACAAGATGAGCCTGCAAAATCTCTGTATGTGGAGAGCAAAGAACCCATGAAAATCAGTAGTGTTATGTCAAAAAGAATGAGCAGTCATATGAAAAAGGCCAAAAATATGACCATTTGAGCATCAATAAGGCTACTGCTGTAAAGGTTTGCAACATCCAATGTTAAAATTCATGAGTACAAGTTAATACCTAAATAAAAAGAATTTACCATACTCCGTGGGTGCCAAAACAACTCATTTTGAAAAAATAGTAAGTAAAGGAAAAGCATCAAATACTTAAGCCTTTCTTAAACAAAGGATACCACTGAATAACCAAAGAGCAGATGAAAGAAATTTCTCTTTTCAGGAAGTGTTCCAGCTTATACAAGGAGAAATATACAAATTAAAATACCATTTTACAACCCCCAATGAATAAATATACATCTAACCTTTAAGCATCAACTTCTACTAAAATCCCAAAGAAAACTATCAGATATTTTGTGCCTGCTGTTCAAGAAAACCACATCACCATCTAAAGTATTTTTTTTTTTAAAGATTTTATTTATTTATTTGACAGAGAGAGACAAAGCGAGAGAAGGAACACAAATGGGGAGTGGGAGAGGAAGAAGAAGGCTTCCCGCTGAGCAGCGAGCCCGATGCGGGGCTCAATCCCAGGACCCTGGGATCATGACCTGAGCCGAAGGCAGACGTTTAACGACTGAGCCACCCAGGTACCCCTAAAGCAGTCTTAACAAAAAGAAAAAGAACCAAATTCTGATCACATTTCCATATTCAACTACAAATTCAAAAGATATCAGAGGACAGAGGAATATGCTAAAATTATACTATGGGGTTGCAATCAACAAATCCAAACTGTGAGGAATGCTTTCAGCAGTGCTTCTCAAACTATGTGATCAATCAGCTTAGTTTTCCTTTCCTTTTTCCCCCCTAATTTCCAATCCATCACAGATTATTATTTTGTAAACTACAAATAAATACAGAAACTTAAAACCCCATTTTTAAATTAGCATAACCAACAAATAGATAAAAAGTCACTGTCAAACTGCAATAAGGTTTCTAGACACTCAATTTCTGTACTTAAGTCAACATGAAGTTGCATACTTTGTGGATCAGCATTAGATTCCAAGACCACATTTTGAGCAGCATGGATTTGTAGAACCAAATATCTCATTTCTTTATCTGAATTCCGAGAACATCCTTACATTAAAAATAATTTAAAAAACCTATCAAGCTAGTCAGCAATATGACTTTATTCAGATCTCCTCAGTAAAACAAAATAAAAATCATTTATGAAACATGAGAAAATTTGAACTGGATTTAAATAAGAAATATTTTTAATGATGTTATTACATTAAAAAATTCCTTATCGGGGCGCCTGGGTGGCTCAGTTGTTAAGCGTCTGCCTTCATCTTGGGTCATGATCCCAGGGTCCTGGGATCAAGCCCCGCATCGGGCTCCCTGCTCAGCAGGAAGCCTGCTTCTCCCTCTCTCACTCCCCCTGCTTGTGTTCTTGCTCTTGCTGTCTCTCCCCTGTCAAATAAATAAAATCTTGTTATTAAAAAAAAAAAAAAAAGAATCCTTATCTTTTAGAAACACATTATGAAATGTGTATGGGTAAAATGACATGCTGTGATTTCCTTTAAAATACAAGAGAAGTAAGGGTGGACATACATATATTTGGCTTTGAGTTGGTAACTGTTGAGACTACGTAATTAGCATATATGGGTAAGTTATCCTATTCTCTTCAATATGCTTGATATTTTCCACAACCGAATATTAAAATAAAAATTTAAGGTTTTTAAAACCTGGCTTTTTTTTTTTTTTTTTTTTAAGAATTCAAAAGGAGTTTTGGAGAGGCAGCCAATTTTCATAGCATTCTGTGCCAGAAAGGGTAGTAAAACCTAAAAACTTTTATTAGAGGTGATGTTGAATGCAATCTTTTATTGCTTTGGTGTCTAGATGATGAAATAATAGAAACTTTAAAAACTGTTACACCCTTAACCAACCAGTTATGTGTAGCATGAATAAAGGAGGGAGACATTTCAAGGTTTTCTGAAAAAAGTGTACAACAATTCTAAAATTATATGCAAAGAGTCTGTTTATTTTTAGAAAAACACAAAAATATTTTGTATTTGGAGCCTTAGGATAAAAATTCCCAGTCTTCCATACAAGAACATTATTTAATATGTATAGCTAACCATCAACACCTGTCACTAAAACAAAAATCACCCTTACCACTTTTAGGCTTTAGCAGTTCCTTTTATTCTAATATAGAATCCCAATTTTCACATAACTAATTTGGAAGAAATAAGAGTTTCCATTTTTTTTTAATTTTTTAAAAATTTATTTGAGAGAGCGAGAGCATGAGCTGGGGGAAGGGGCAGAGGGAGAGGGAGAAGCAGACTCCCCACTGAGTAGGGAGCCCTACGCAGGGCTGGATCCCCGGACCCCGAGATCATGACCTGAGCTAAAGGCAGACGCTTAACCAACTGAGCCACCCAGGTGCCCCTCACATTTAAATTTTTAAGATTAGATTCCAAGGTTGGTCCAGACAAGATTAAAGCTCATATGGTCTCTAGTTTTAAAAGCTTCCCCCTAAGGAAAAGATTCCTTAAAAAGTTAAGATTCTTACTTAGTCTGACTATGCTGCTTTACCTTGCTGGCACCTTATTCTCCAAACTTTTAATAGCTTTTCTCTCTCATTACCACACTCACCTATCAGGGATTTTTTATTTTTATTTTTAAGATTTATTTATTTGAAAGAGCACGCACAAGAGAGCAGGGGAAGGGGGTGAGGGCGGGCAGAGAGAGAGGGAGAGAGTCTTAAGGGTGCAACCTGAGCCAAAACCAAGAGCCGGATGCATAACCAACTGTGCCACCCAGGAGCCCCTCACCTATGTTTTAATTACAATAGACTCTTGGCATTCATAAGCCATCCCCCTCCCCACCCACCCCACTCCGTAGTCTATGGCATGTAGCAGTTTGTCATTTTGCTCAGGCTGTAGCTAAGCCCAAACTGAGTGTGCAATGAGTTTGGTGGCCAACAACAAGGAAGTTGCTGCTTTTTGTTCTTCACTCCACTCCTGCTCACTGTAAGGTAATGTGCTGTGATAGGAGTAAGAAATCTAAGAAAGTAGTAGTTTTTCATTTCCTTCCATTCACTCTCTGCTATTAACTGGTATACTCTCATCTTGGAAAGGCTGACAAATCTGGTATTAAAGCAATTCAAAGTCAGCAGGCCTACATCTGAAGCACGTCTTATCTAAAAATTTACAGTACAGGGCTGTGTCCTGCACCCAACAAGCCACTGAATTATTTTTTTACACCTTTACAACTTCTTACAAACATATTAAGTAATAATTTAAATGGTTTAAAAGCAACTGTAGGGGTCCACAGGAAGTAAAGGCTGCTTTGTCTTTGTAGTTTTTCAAGCTAATACTAAATGACTTGCTAGAAGCTACCTCAAATGGGTCCTGGCAGAAACAAATGTTACCGTGAGCAGGAAAAAAGATCTTAAGACATCAAGACACTGAAGACATCAAGCAGTTTTACTCAAACCACCCTGGGTCAATTATACATCATCTAATTTTATATCCAGAAATATTAGGAGATTTAAGAAATCTTTGACCTGTATATGAAGGGTTGGAGCAAAGTGAAACCCTGCTCTGCTATGACTTCCTGTAATACATGAAGAATCCCTAAACATCCCAAGTCACAGGAGTCTCCTGTCTGAAATCAGAGGCAAGCAAATCTTTAATAAATCAGCCACAAACACAAGAAAGTATTTTAAATATACAGTAGGAACATTTATTTTAACACTTCTAAAAGATATTTCTCCATGCCTGATGATTTGATATAAAAATCAAACCCATCATACTTTTCCCACCAGTCTTTCCACATCAAGGGCAATCAGAAATTTGTACAACATGAATATTTGCTTCTGAAACAAAAATTACAAATTAAGTGATAACAAAAATACACAAATCAAATGGACCCTAAACGAATTTCTAATGAAGTCTTTTCCCCTTTCCCCCCATCACCTAAAACTTCTTTCTTCAGCCTCATTCTGCTCCTTTTCCTTTCTTTGCTTGGCCATGAACTTCTGTTAAAAGCAATGTGCAATATAAAATATTTATTAGGTGTTGCTCTGCTGTGTATGAAAACATATCTAATATAGTTCACTGAATTTACAATTTAAAAGAGCCTGATCCTACAAAATAAAGATTAGAAACACAGTGCCTTACATTCTTTCTTTCCATTCACCAGTCATCTGATATTTATGCTATACCAGGCATTATGCTTGGTGCTTGGGGATTCAGTGGTCAACAAGATAGGTAAGGCCCTTTACCTCATGGAGCTTACACTCTAGCGGGGTAAGAGAAACAATAAAAGAATAAATAAATAAGACAAATTTTGGTGCTGGTAAGCACTATAAAAGAAAGAAATACAATAAGGTAAGTGACTGAGGTTGACCCTTCTTGGGGGTGGGAGGGAGTTTTGTACTTTTAGCTAGGTCTTTCTTAAGCAAAAGCCTTTCTGGGAAGCTGATATTTGAGTCCAGACTTAGCTAAAAGTGGGGAAGAGGCAGCTATCCAAGTGGGACTGGGAGAGGGCAAAGGAACAGAGATATTAAGGTGCAAAAGCAGCAAAGGGGCCTTTTATATGTATGAAAAAAAAGAAACTGAGAGCACCAGAAAAACTGAAACATAGTGAGCAATAACAGACAGTGAGGCCAGAGAAACAGAAAGGAATCAGATCATGTAGGGCTTTATAGACCTACAAGAAGAAGTTTGGGTATTATTCCAAGTGTAATACAAAGCCAGTGGAAAATATGATGGAAAAATGACACAAAGTTAAGAGCACAGATAGTATAGTATAATGGTTAAGGGTTTGAGGCTAGAATAAAACAGAGCTGGGTTAAAATCCTAGGTCTACCACTAACCAGCTATGTGATCTTGGGATTAGATACTTGGGTTTAGATACTCTTTAGAAGCCTGTTTTCCTCACCTTTAAAACTGGAATGATTTAAAAATAAATAAATAAATAATAAAAAAATAAAACTGGAATGATAGCATCTACCTCATAATGTTGATGGCGGGAGGGGGTTAAATAAGCTTCCAGCAAATAACAACTCAATAAATGTTAGTTGAGTGTTGGTGCCACAAATTCAATTTAGAGGATATATAAAACAACTCTCAAACGTTCGGAAGGAATCAGAACCACTGCTTCAACTATAGCTAATGATGATTCTCTAAAGTAGCACCTCCTAAAGATGAGTACAACTTAAAAGGGGGGGGTGAGGGGTTGTCATTAAATCAGTTTAGGAAATGGGTTAAGTAAAGTTAAGCAGATTCTCTCTGACTAGGTAATTCACAAATTTTAATATGCTGTATGTCCGACGCTGCAAGAGGCCTCAGAATACATGGTTTCCCACACTTTAATGGAGAGTTATATGGGACTAGTGGTCTGTACAATCTACCCTGGGGGATGCTGCGAGAGGAAAAGGAATAAAGACTAGAAGTTCCTGGCAAGGTACAGTGAAGACTGTACTTCTGAATTGTAGAGGAATAAACTGGCACCAATCTTCAAAAGTTCTCCCAAAGGGAAAGAATATACATTCTGGGCAAACACTTAAGTAGTTTAATTATACCACCTGAAGAATTTTATGAGGTGTTAAGAAAAAAAATTTACCTCTGTATTTTGCTTATGACGTGTACTCTTGCAGTGATTTGTCATTGCTTTTTCACCTGAGTAGAAGAGGGAACAAATTGGACAGAAGAATCCAGCCTTCGGTACAAGAAAGTCTAAATCTACAGGACAGGAAGAAAGAGGGGGAAGAGAAAGGAGGAAAATTAATATCTATAGCTGTGTTAATCAATTTAGCTAAACATGACAAACATGCTAATCATAGTATATACTTATATACAAACATGCTATATACTGCTATGTATCTAGGGATCAAGAGCAATTAAGCCTTTAATCACAGAACCGAGGGCTTTATTTTTTAACAAATTCTGTAATATTCCAGAGCCTCCAGGATACCACGAAATTTCTTCAGAATAGCAATTTGTTTGAAAAAGAATCTAATGGTGTTTTTGAAATGAATGCCTTTGGAATCCCATTAAAATAAAAGAAGAAAAAAAGAGGCAGAACGATGGGCAACTGTTTGCCTGAGGATGCTGAGTAAACAGATATGGTGCTCCTTTAGCTCATTTTAGCTGGCCACAGTTTGCTAGCTAAGCTTTTCAGCATGTTTACTGAAATTTCTGCCTGGGCAAGTATAACTTAGTTCTTACCACAGGAGCAAAGAAAGTACCAGGAATAAAAGAAAAGACTTATCCCAGACTTTTAAGAATGAAAAAAAAAAAAAAATCCTTGCCAGGTCATCGAAACACTTACTATGGTACCAAATTTTTATTTCATATGGATAAGGAAAAATGCCATGTTTACTTTACCTTCAGGGACATCAGGTACCACGGATTTCCCTAAAGAAGAGTCCTCAATCTTCTTACGTTTTCGTTCTGGTTCTGAATCCTTTAATCCAGATTCGTCATCAACTAAAATCATTAAATTTTTCAAGGAAAGAAATTATTCAAAATAGATGTACAGCCTGTAAAGCTAACATCAGATAATCCCTGCCTACAGAGTTTAATTTATGGCTCATCTCTCTAAGTAAACCTTCCTTGGCTAATCCCACTGGACCACTCTTCCAAGATTCTTGGATGTTAGGAATAAATGGACTAAAGCTAATAGCATATTTTATTTATATATTGTTCTCGAAAGAATTTCAAGAGTAATGGAAGAAGTTCAAGTTCTGTAATTACTGTCAAAAGTGTATTGTAAAGGGCTGGGTAGGAAAGAGTGTGGACTGAGGAGGAAAGGACGTGGGCAGAAAATAATTCTCATGCCCTTGCACTGAGGCCCTCCCAATCAAGAAAAACTGAGCCTAAACTGACAGAAATCCCTGTCCAACAGAATCACAAGTGACATCACAAATGTTCAAGTCCAGCAAAGTAAATCACATGTGAGAAACATTCAGTGTTGGCAGACTCTGCATAATATGATCTTGGGGAAGACAAGAACGGAAACTGGTTCCAAGCAATCCTGGTTACCCTCAGGAGCTGTAACACCTTACTATTACATGGTAACTGACAAGTCCCTTTCACATATATACCCTTCATTTAGCTTTTATCTCGTGTGAGAGAGGCAGGTCAAATCATCATTATCCTTATTTCTTCATAGATGGAGAAAGCAAAACCAAGACAACCAACCAAAATCAAAACTAAGAAACTGGTATGCCCAAGACTGCAAGGCTTTTAAGTAACAGAGGCTAGAACCAAAGTTTGTGACCTCAAGTTCAGTGCTCTCTTCATGCAACTGGGCCACTCTTCAACAAATCTGAAGGGATGGACAGGAACCATGAAATCATTATTTATTCCTCTCTTATTCCTTGTGTTTTACTGGTCCTAAAGAGTTGATTAAAAAAAGGCTATCTCCCTTTTCTTGACCTGATTAAAATAGCCTCTAGTCTCTTCCTACAAAAGTTTATTCCCTCATCAGAATAACTAATAAACCTTCTTAAACATATTTGCTCCTGCTACTCCAAAGGGATGTTTATGTTATAATAATAAATATATAATCATATAATAATTATTTAAATAGGGGGACCTAGGTGGCTCAGTCATTAAGCGTCTGCCTTCGGCTCAGGTCATGATCCCAGGGTCCTGGGATCGAGCCCCAGGTCAGGTTCCCTGCTCGGTGGGAAGCCTGCTTCTTCTCCCTCTCCCACTCCCCCTGCTTGTGTTCCCTCTCTTGCTGTGTCTCTCTGTCAAATGAATAAATAAAATCTTCAAAAAAAAAAAAAAGGTCTTTCTTTAAAAAATAAATAATTATTTAAATAGATTAGAACATTTATTTTACATTTAAAATTGCTTAGAAAATTACTTTTTCTTCAGCTAGGTCCTTCTGTCAAACATATTGTCCATTAACAGAAATAAACTGTTATATAAGCAGTAAATAAGTCACTTGTCTCTATTTTTTAGTTGAGATGAGGCAGTTCTAAGAAAGCTGGTAGTTGCAAACAGAAATCCTGGAGGTAAAATACCCTCATGAAATTAGGAGCTAATCAGATTTACTGAAGTAATTTAGATTACTAAACCACTACCTATTGCTTGGTATCAAGGAGAGGTTAGGGAGAAGAAGAGACAAAGAAGGGAAGTACCCACTTGGCCATGGGAGACAGCTTCAAGAAAGAACACATGATCAAGTAACACATAATGCAGAGACGTCAAGTAAGACTGAATTAGGAAGAAAAAAACCTTAATAAATCAAGTTTGATAACAATCCAATGGGGGTCTCTTTATCAACATAAATTTCAGGAAGGTGAGAAAAAAAAAAATTTCAGGAAGGTGGTTTAGAAAGGAAGCCAAAATACATTCAGTTCATTGAGATGAAGAAGTGAAAACAGGTGATTCCTTCCAGATACTTTGCCCTGAAAGGAAAAAGAAGAGTGGGAGCCAGAAGGATTCCAAGGTTAAGGGCATGGTTTTTTTAATGGGAAAGACCTGACCAAAATATTTTGTATGTGTGGTACCAAGGAAGATAAAACACAAGCTGGCAGAGAGTGGAGATGCTGTATTTGCCCTGGTAAATGGAAATAAAAGTAAGGTTATCCAGGGAGGAATGAGCTGGGTAAAGTAGTATATGATACAAAGGGGGGAAAGACTTACATTACACCTGGTTAGGAAATGGGAAAGAAAGAAGTGGGACAGCACTGAGGGCCCAGCTGAAATCAGATTCAATGAACGTGGAATGAATCGCAGTTGGTAGTTTTTCCTTAGCGAGGACAGGATAGAAAAGCAAGAGGGCAAGGAGGGTGCATCAAGGACAATGTACAAAGGATCTCTTGTAGTGCTATTTAAGTCATCCTAGCTTGATTTTTCGCTTTAACTCTCTGAATCAATTAACTTGAGATCTGGAACTGTGTGCTTTTTTTCCTACCCTTTTATTAATTTTGCTATGAATATAATGGACACAATGACAAATATTTGCTGAGGGACTAAAGTACTGTCCCTTACTAGACACTGGTCCATATTGGTTTCAACCTAAATTTTATCAATGTTAAGACATCTTGTTTCATTCATTGGCTGGCTGCATGGCAGCCTCCATAAAGCAAGGAATCTGGGTCCACAAATAAGAGCTGGTTAAGCAATGATTTCTACTTGATGCTGCAACATGGTCAGAATAATCTTTCCCGTATATCATTTCCACAAATTTGTCATGTTCTATTATCACATTCTATCACAAAAGGGATTGCCTTATTCTGTTATTCCATTCCATTATGTTCCATTATCTCTCAATTACAAAGACCAAAATCTTTATCCAGATAAGGCTGTTTCTCCCCCCCCCACCCCTACTATAACTTCACTGTTTTTCTACTTTTCTTCTTAGATGGTAGACCTTTGGAACTTCAACCACTACCCTGTGTTGTGTTACTCTCTACTCTGCTCCCCACTTCCATCAACCCTGCTTTACCTTCACTAATTTGGAAGGCCTCTTCACCTTTCATTGGGTCTGTCGCAACAGCTTTTTCCGATGGTGGTGTTTTCCCAATTCTAACTCTCTTGGTTGGCGTTTTAGCTTTAAAGAGAAAGTCTAATTTATTGCTATAGTAATAGCATTCCATTCTTAGTTCAGAAGTTATTTTGATTTCCCCTAAAGTGAGCTAAACCTATTACTCTAATACAATAAAAATATTACTTGAAAGTGAAATGGCACCTTCACAAATTTTTCTAAATCCTAAATCTGAGGAAAAACTGGGAGGCAGTCCGGTATAATATCGTTCTACTAATCAAAAGCTGTGTTTTCCAGTAACACAAATATACCATTTTCATTCTAATTTGGGCACTGTAGTTTGCTTTCCAGATTTGTCGTCTTTTTTTGAAGTATGATAACTTGGGACAAAGTCTGCTCTGTAATTAAAAGAAATCTGTAAACTTGTACACATTCCTTTGGAAAATATCACAGGCCATCACTATTTGTTGACTTCTTTTATCAATACAGGGACAATTATGAGTAATGCTGCAACATAAATTTTTATAATTTTAAATGTAATCCCCTCATAAAGCAGAAAATTACCGCTTCTAAGTATCTACCTGCTAAGTGTCTTTGAATCATGGTTTTCAGATCTTCTTCCATAACATTCTCACTTATTGAACCAACTTGGGAAAAGGCTTCAAGTTTCATCTTCCTTGTGTCCACAGCTCTCTTTTTTCTATCTCCTCTTTTATCTGTGGGACGGTCATTTTTGCTTTGTGCTAACTCAACTTTTAAATCACTGTCTCCATCTTCCTCCTCTCCAACTTCATCAACAGTAACAAAATTAAGCTCTTCTTTAAGGTTGTTAAAATCTGCCAGAGAATCTTCATCCTCTTCAGTTACTTCATCCAAAGTCACTAAATGCAGATCACTGCTGTCATCCTGTATTTCATCTACAGTAACTAAAGTAGAAGGGTCTTCAGGCATCTGGGAAGAAATGAACCCAATGGGATCCCTTCCAGTATTTCCCTCATCTCCTTTAGTATTTAAAGTGGCAAAACTTAAGTCAGCCGACTCATTTAAAGGTAGCTCCTCAACTTCTCCAATTTCATCCACAGTTACCAAGCGTTCTTGTTTGAGATCTTGCTCCTCAGCCACTGACAGTACAGTAACATCTTTAGGTTCACTGTGGGAAATGCAATCATCTTGATCAATTAACTCATCTAAAGTAAGAAGTGAATTTGAATTTTTTACCATTTCTTCCATATTTATTTCTTCTTCATCAATTACTTCATCCACAGTGACTAGAGCTTGTGCTAGGTGCACAGCTCCATCTTCCTCTTCCCCAATCTCATCCAATGTTACAAAAGATAATTCCCCCTCAACAACACGAGGGGCAGGAGTTTTCCCCTTCTTCTTCTTTAAGTTAAGTTCAGAGGAAGGGGCATTTTTGAGAGCTTCTTTTCTTTTTCCCTTTAGTGGGTTTTGCTTGGTTTGAAAAGGATTTACTTCTTCTATAACCTCATCCACAGTGACAAATTCATCCAAATTAAATGGAAATAATGGTTCCTGTTGAAGAGATTAAAAAAAAAAAAATCACAGAACCGTGAACAGAAACAATTACTGATAACTGGTTAGGCTCCAAATGGTCCCAGCAAATGTGCATGAAATATCATCTGTGAGAATTTCAGTGCAAATAAGTTTCCTATAGGCTATAAATTATTTTTTAAGGCTCCACAAATGAATTAGCTCTAATTCACAAAGTAAACACCTCCAAAGGTAAAATCCTAACAATATCAAACTAATGCCACCTTTACTTAATTTCAATTAAGATTACATTTCCTAAATGATGTACAAGTTCTGAAATACAAAGCACAAAAATACTACATTTAAAGCATTTATCAAACAATGTAAAGCATTTATCAAACTACAATGTAAAAAATTTATTGTTCCCTATTAAATGATATCTAATAAGTGTTCTAGGAGACTAAATGGACTATTAGAAGCACCTCAAATGTAGCTAGAAAGTCAACAGCTAAGACTACACCACTGACCAATTAAGATATACAACATTAACATAAAGTTTCTATTTAGAGAAATTTATATGGAAAAATCCTTACTAAGACTTAATGCCAAATATAACTGCACTTGGGGAAAAAAACCCCACAGTATCTGTAATCTGAAAAATGGTGCCAATACTAAAGAACATAAATTCCCAGCAGGACTCCTACAAATTTAGTATGCTATCAATAATCAATTACTAGCATATATAATGACATTAGAACATATACCCAGTGATTTTGGGGGGAAGAAACAAGTAAGCATTTATACTATCAACTTCTTAAGCGAACAGAAACATTATCCATACTTTTACTTCTTAAACTACTAACTATCTCTCCTCCGTGCCCTGATAAAATGACCAAAAAAATATTCTATGAATGGAAAAACCTAAAATATCAAACAACAACAACAAAAATAACACATTTATTTGGCAAGAGAACTTAGTACCAGGAAAATAAATCTTAGAGCCCATCCAGTTAGGTTAAATTGAGCCATCTCAAAGAGGACCACCTATTCGGAAGTTTCACAAAACGGCAAGGACTTTAGCCAAACACCAGTCTCCTTTAACACGTATGATTCTATTGTGTTTATAACCTATTGCTGTAAATAGGAGATTGGAGGGATTTTTCTACTCTAATTCCCTTCCTGCCCCTGCATAACTTTTTGCCCTGCACCATGAACACAAACAATTTAACCTAGCTCAAGGTCAAAAAACAAATTGGTGGTAGGGTCAAAAATAAAATATCTCATTCCTGTCCCTTGCTCTGTTATCAAATTATTATAGGAGAGACACTAGTTATAAGATAGATGAACTCTTCTGTGGAAGGATAGGATAGAAGGCTTATTAGTGTTAGTGAACTGTTTCTTACCTCTTTAGATTTGGAACTTCTACCTGTGGTGCTTTTAGGATTCTTCGTGTTTTGCCCAGCCAAAGCCTGAAATATTAAGTAAAAAATACAGAAAAATAGAATTTACAATTTTGTTATTAATGTTAGTTTTTAAAAAAGAATGCAAACACCAAACAATATCCAAACACATTCAATTATGCAAATAGTTAACAGGTATTCCACACTAAGTCAACAATCATTTTAACAACATAGGCATCATCTCTGTAAGTTGTAGGTAAATTCAGTTTTACTGATCTTTTCTTCCCTATACCCATCAATGTCTAAGTTGGGCAATCAGTAAGCTGATAAAGGAAGCTTCAATTTAAACGAGAAAACGGTTTCCCATTCAGAAGCAGAGTGGTAAATCACCTCAGGAGAGTCACTGCAGACTTTTTTTTTTTCCTTTAAACCACACTTGTATTTCTGACCACATTTTATCCAAATAATGCTTTTCAAACCTGTTAATAAATTACAAACATGAGCTTATTTTTCTAAACGTCTATTGGCTTAAGTCAGTGGAATCATTAAGAGAAATGGGAGCTTGGGGGTGGAGTGAGGAGATGGAAGTACAAAACAAGATTACATCTCCTACTCCAAAGTTACAACAGCAGAGCTACTCATTTCAAAGATACACTGAGCCATTCTTCCTACCCTCCTCACCTTGTTGTTGCTGTCATGCCGTTTCATGACCGAAGGTCTAGCCTCTGTTTCCTGAGACTGTTTTGTAATAAAATTGTAATCCAGTTCAGAATCCTTTCCTTGCAGGGCTGAGATCCTTCCACTGCCTCCTCTGGTAACACCGCTCTGAGTGGGTTTCAATTTATTGCTTTCAGCCAAGCCTGACCTGGCACTTGTAGGTTTAAGGAGACCCGATTCCTTGGCTGAAAGTTTCTTTTCAGCATTTATTTGATCTCTGAGTACAGATTTCAGAAAACTTTTCTGGTTTTCAGATTTTGAAGCTGTCACTTTTGCCTTTGGAGAAGAGACCATACCAGCTTTGATGCTTGATTTAGTGCTAGATGTATTTGATACAGCCAACATACTAGTTTTACCAGTTTCATCAGGCTTATTGGCCTGACCCATTCCTTTACTGGGGTATGCCTTGGTCACAGCATTTTCTGCAGGCTTTTCTTTCATTGCTGCCATGATCTTTTCCAACTTCTCTGCAACCATCCTAGCATCATTCTTTTCAGCCTTCTCTGTTCCTATTTGCAGATCCATTCTGGTTTCCTTACTATTAAATTCGTTTTCCTCCTTTTCATCCATGTTACTTTTCCCAGAAATTCCCTTTTTGCTCACTGCCTTCTCATCCCCAGTGGAAATTCCTGGTATCAGGGCCACAACACAAGTAGATGGTACTATTTCTGAAACAGTTTCATGTTTGTCCACTTCAGCTACAGCTTCTATCATAGACTGTGTAATCCCAGAAAAGAAATCTTCTGCTTCAGATGGAGATTCTTCTAGAATTCCTTTGATGTTCCTTTCTTCTATAAATGGAGTGTCAGATGTTGATAATTCTGTTTCAGGGTTAATAATTTCTGCCTCTTCCTTCTCAAAGTCACTGGTATACACCTGCTGATTTAAAACACACTCCTCTACATTTTCAGTGAATAATTCAATACTGATTGGAGTGGATGCTACAAGAGGAATTTCCACTTTGACCTCTTCTCCTTGAGTTTCAACTTCCAATGTTTCAATAGCAAAGTCAGAGTCACACAGTGCTTTTTCAGGTTCTTCCTCACAAGGTTCCTCCTGCTGTACAGAAGTTCCTGTTTCAACTTTGGGAACAGTTTCTTCTTCAACCTCACTAGGTTTAAGAGAGAGACTATCAGCTGCTGTTTGCACCTCACTTTCATCAACTGGACTGTTTTTCAAGTCAGGGCTAAAAGTATTTAAAAACAAACAAAAAAAGAACACAAACAAAACACAAACAAAAATCAAACTATGATGAGAATTCAACCATTATAAATAATCCTGCTGATGCCAATTGTTAAGACTTCCTGATGCATTAGTAATAAGCACTGGGAAATCCAGCCAATCGGCATTAAAATGGTTAAGATGTTTTGACATAAATAATGTAAGCAATATAAAATTTTAAGAGATCCTCCATTGCATTGAAGATTTTAGTTCAAAGGAAATAATGGCAAAAATCTGACCACTGATATAATTCTTATGACCAATTTTTCCTTCTGTGTTACATTTGCACTAGACATGAGGAGGCTGAACATGAATCTGAGACATTTCAAATTATTAAGATCTCCCCAACAGTGGTTACTGAAATAATATGTGTATATAGTTCTACAATGTAACTAAAAGTCCATGCATTGAAATTTAAAATTTTAAGTGAATCTTACCTAAAATGAGCAGAAACAGAAAATGGTAAGGAGAAAAGACTATACTCCTAACCATGTGAACTTTTTTTAAGATGTGAGACAATTTGTTTTTCCTAAGAACTGTATTTAATAACGACACCAAAAAAAAACCTTTCTTTGGAGGTATCTTTTAAATACTCTATTGGATTTAAAGTTAGAGGCAAAACCGATAGAATCACCTTAACATAAAGTAGGTGCCTCTGGCTACCTGAGTGAGAAGGTATATATTAAAAAGAAATTGTTCCAGTTACAGAGAATAACTTAGACTTCCAATACATAATTTAAAGTTTTAAGTAAAATTATTCAGAAGAAATGAAGAAAATACACGGCAAGTACATGCAATTGATCTTATTTCATTGTGGTCTTCCCAAATCCAAGGTAAACAAAAGTGTGTATGATTCTATAATTCAACTTCTTTCATTGAGACAGAGACAGAATAAACTGTTTTTATATTAATGTTCCATAGATCAGAGGTTATCTTGAAGAGTGACAAGGAAAATCTTAGCTTCCAAAACAATGTCCAGCATGCTGTCAATACAGATCAAATTTAACAAATATATTCACTTATTACATTAGAAGCACCCGGTTAGAGGAAGACACCAGAAAGTGATGCATTTCAACACCTCATAGTAAAGAATACTGGTTTTTTTCCTCCTAGTTTTCAAGGAAGGAAGGGATGAGACATCCCCTTGATATGCTTCCCCAAAGAGTGGCCATAATATCCTTTAGCTAATGCAAGGTGATGTGTATCTGTGTCCCGAGGTGTTAATATTTCAAAACTTTGGGAAAAGTTAAGTGCTACCGTATCAGGGTCTACACTTGATCTTAGCCAAAAGGCCGAGAAGCGATCCATATCAGGGTCTAATAATTTGAACCAGTAAACTGGTCTTCCCCGCGGAAGATGGTTAAGTTTAAACTTCCAAAGGAGATCTAAGGCATCAGAGAAACACCTCTTGATGAAAAGTTATAGAGGTAAAGAGTTTGAGGAATTTATTTAAGTTCAACAGTCGGTAACCATAAACCTTAATCAGTATGTATTCTACTCATTTGTGTAAGCTTCCTTGGTATACTGAAAGGGTTTAAAACTTTTATTTGAAATTATTCACATCGCTTATATTCAAAAATACCAATGGCTGATTTTAAGTGTTCCAAATTCTTAGAACTAGTCAGAATAAAATTTGTGGCCAGGCACAAATATGACAAAGATAAGAAGTTCTGACATTCAGTTATAGCAGTTATGTAAATAATACTCCTCAAATGTGAGCTTTTATTTTTAAATTATAAGACTTATTTCCAATAAGGAAGATTAAATTCAAATTCCTGCCTCATTACAGAACTGCACCATTAACCCTAAAGGCTTTATAAATTAGGGTTATACAAAAATACCAATCTACTCAGCTAGAAGGATAACTGGAGATTTTGATTCCTGGCTCTAGCAAGTCCTTCCCCTTTACCATATTTAAGTTTGTCAGTAGAAAAAGCTATTAAGACCTTTTATACGAAATGAATCACTATGCAGTTCCATACTTCAGAGTATTGACCTACTTGAAAAAATGGCTTAATACAATGTTTTTTTGTCTTTTAAAATTACAGTGCTGGGGCACCTGGGTGGCTCAGTCGGTTGAGTGTCTGCCTTCGGCTTGGGTCATGATCCCAGAGTCCAGGGATTGAGCCCCGCATGAGGCTCCCCGCTCAGCAGGGAGTCTGCTTCTCCCTCTGCCCTTCACCCTGCTTGTGCACTATCTTAAGTAAATAAATAAAATCTTTAAAATAAATAAATCAAATAAAATTACAGTGCTTTCTTCACAGAATTCATTTACCAAAAATTAATATCTATTTTTCTGGCAAATATGGGAAAAAGTCTCCGTGTTCCTCAGGTTAGCCTGGAAAGTCCATTTGAGATGTAAAATAAATGAAATTATTAACACCAGAGTCAAAAAAAAAAAAAAAAAGACTTTTAAAGATCAAAGGAAAACACAGTCATATTTTGGGAAATGCACAAAAAAGAAATAGGGAAGGCATTCAGAATATAGGTATCTAATTTCCACCCCTGGCCCACTTCCATTCCCCCATAATACCAGGGTTTCAAAACTCAAAAAAAGCTGGTGTGAGAACAAAGATTAATACCATACCCTACACTTTCTGAGAAACTTTAGACTGCAACTTAACAATACTGAAGATTAGCATTTATTTAAGAGGGCCACTGGGTACTTTCCAACATTGTTCTGGGTGAAAACTGCACCTTGCATCCTTATTTGGAACCTTAATCACATGATAAGTAAATACAGTTTACATGGAAGGGGATGAGAACAGGCAAAATGTAGATTATTATTAATATATCCATAGGAGATTTCCTTTAAGTAGGAAATATATTTAAAGACTTCACACTAATTATAAACAAAAGGATCACATTCATGATGAATCAGCACCTGCAAGTGCTTCAAAAACAAAAGCAACACAACAAGCACCAGTATTTTCCCAGGATCAGTTTACTCAATAAAGAAATGTGAAGTATTCAGGCCCCATCCCACGTATTTTTTTCTAACGTCATATAAGTCAGAAAAAACTGACTGCAAAATGGAAAGTATTAGTACTAGAATTTTTAAAATTAACTTTATAAGATTACCATAAAGAATCTCTGATTGGAAAGTCAAGATAATGAGAGGAAAAAAAAGACCAGAACACAGACAAGAGCTGTTCTTGCAGACCTAAAACTATGTCAAATGAAATCTATAAAATGAGATTCCTCTATAAAATGAATTTTTGAAAAAGCCTACTCACTTAGCCAGAGTTACCGTGGTCAAACCGTAGGTCCATCTATATGACATGTAGCATTACCAGTCTATTGCCCTTTGTGGGCTTTTAGAGCCAACAGTGCTGTTGGTATTACTTTTAGACATGTGAACATAATTGATATGATGGTGTACAACTTCATAAAAAGTCTGTGCTGGCATTTACAGCAAACCTAATTGCTTAAAGTTACCACCATATTTTAAAGCACTCTTAATCATCTTTATCATTTAAAAGCCTCATATAAGAATTACTAAGAAAAATCCATAAGACATCCTGCTTTTCAGGCATCTTAAAATTAGTGCATCAAATAAAACAAACTTTCCATATTGAAACACTTTCAAAATGCTCTTTCAAACTGATAAGCTCTTACTACATTGACTCTAACAAATAAGAGCAAATCACTTAGTATCAAAGAGGGGAAAGAATTCTAAATCAGTGATTCCAATGAAAAGCAGTAAAAAGAAGGTTATTAATTGGTGGGGTGAAGGTGGTGATAAAGGTGGTATTCATCAGGATGAAAAAGTTACTAAGAAGAGGGTGCACTATATGTGGTCAGAACAAGACTGTGAGTCACTGTGTTTACACCGAAGAACAAGTTTTCATCTTTCATCCAAGTTTTCATCCATTATTTTGCTTCCTTTCCCCCACTCCAGTTGTCTTCAAAAAGTATCAGAATACATACTGAATACCTTCTTTTTGGTTTTAAGTCAATGAAATTTTAAAAGACTATACAAAATGATTAAAATTTTATTACTGTGTTTAACAATTTTGGAATAGAAAAATCTAACAAGAATGTAATGCTGATAACGGAGTCGAGTTGTTCAAGAGTCCAGCAAAACATTTCATAAAGAAGTCATATTTATGTATTTAATTCAAACTGTGTTTACAAATTTAGTTTTTCTAAAAAATCAGTAAATAACTGAAAGAGACTAAAAAACAAAACAACGCTCAGTCAAAAAAAAAACACAAAAAACCACACACACACACACACACCCGTAACATTCATATATATACACAAAATGGACATGAGAGATACAAATATTTTGCTACAGGTGAACAATTATCGTAAAGTACAGGAACAAAATTCAGTCATTAAATACTACGCAAAAATGTCAGCAAACTTAAAGCAACATACCTTTCTTTTCCTAGTTCTGGGTCTTTGTCAGCTTGAGCCTGTAACACAATTCCACATTTCATTAGAGGCTATTCTACTGGATTTTAAATATTTAACCCATCAATGCAATGAGTTCAGTTCTTAAAATCTAAGCTAAAAAAAACAATATCACATCTTGTCCACATAACTATCAGGTGCTAGAATTATTTTCTTATTAGATAAAGAGCCCTAAGTTAGGTGATAGGGAATAACTGACACACAGCAATTAATGACAAGAAAGTCTCCTTAATATTGATATAAATAAGAAACTCTTTCGGATGCTTGGGTAGCACAGTTGGCTGAGCGTCCAACTCTTGGTTTTGGCTCAGGTCATGATCTCAACGTCCTGAGATCAAGCCCCGAGTCAGGTTCTGCACTCAGACGGGAGTCTGCTTGAGATTCTCGCAGCCCCTCTCCCTCTGGCCCTCCTCCCGTGCATGCATACTCACACTCTCTCTCTAATAAATAAATACAATCTTTTAAAAAAAAAATTTTTTTTTTAACGAAAAGCCTGGAAATGCTGCTTTTTTTGAAGAATAAAAACAATCAAACCAAAATATCAACATCTTCATTGTGCAATTTTTATTTATAAAAATCCCTTCTATTTATAAGGGAGATTAGGTGACTTAAAAAGCTTTCTACTCACAACACTTAGAAGCACTGAAGAAAATTTAACAATCCCTTTTTTTTTTTTTAAGTAGGCTCCTGCCCCGGGGGGAGCCCAATGTGGAGCTTGAACTCACAACCCTGAGATCAAGACCTGAGCTGAAATCACGAGTCGGATGCTTTAACTGAGTCACCCAAGCAACCCTAACAATAATCCTTTTAAACATATACCTGAACCACCAAAAAATCAATGTCCTACGGCCCAAAATGGAAGCAGAATTAAAAATTCGATGCCTAACATACCACGCACCAGTCCAGGTACTGGACACATCAGTGAACAAAACAGCAAAAACTGTCTGTTCTTTAGAGCTTATATATACTAGCTGTAGGCTTTTTCTCAGGGAATCGTGTGTGCTCTGAGTTGAGAATTATCTTTCTTTAGATATATTAAAACTGAAAATTATACTTTAAAAAAATTGAATAATGTGCTTAGAGAGGATTTCTGGTGTGGGTGATGGGAGTCCCAGAGTAAACGCCTTCTTTACTGGGGCATTTTGCTGGGTATTCAGTCTACACTCTAATGATACATAACCAAAATTAAAGATGACAGTTGATAAGCCCCATCCATAATATTTACAAGCAGTCTTCCCATTCATGGGAAATGCTTATGCGGGGAGGGGTCCTCATGACAGCAGAGGAAATCTATACCAGATACCAGTACAAGCTAACTTGCTTCTTTATTCATAAAGAGAAAAACAAATGCACAACAGAGAGCGAGATAAGGATACAAAATGGAATGAAGACATTTCAGACAATGAAATACTCCACAAAATCAGTATAGGTGCTACTTCCAGAAAGACAGAACATTAAAATTTAAAGTTAAGAAGTAATCAAAGAAATAGTAAGATGAAGATCTTCTTCAGGTGAAGGAACACACTAATCTTTATAAATTCACTGAGTGCTCTAAAGCAGGATATATGAGTAAGTCCGAAACCAAGATAAAACCTTGCTCACTGGGCTAGCCATACTGATCCTCCTTGGAGTTCCTGAATCATCAGATTTGTCCTTAAGGACTTAGCACTTGCCCTTCAGTTTAAAAACCTCCTCTCCTTATTATTGTAGAGCTTGCTCTCTTACTTTGCTCAGGTCTCAAATAACTATTCCTCAGAGGGACTATCCCTGCCACTCTAAAATATACATTCCCCCCATCCATTACTCTTTACCCTTTTATTTTGATTGGTCTCCATAACACTTCATAGAATTTTTTAACCACCTAACATTGTGTGTGTGTGTGTGTGTATACACGTATAATCTTTTTATAGTCCATCTTCTCCACTAAAATATGAGCTCCTTGAGGACTAGGACATCAACTCCTCTATTTATCAATGTAGTCCAATGTCTAAAACAGTGCTGGCATAGAAAAGGAATTAGACAGGTATTTGTTTAATGAACCAATCAATAAATGCTAAAAGTTTTCAAAGGAAAAAAATAAAATACATAATGATATGACTAGAATCAGCTTTCTCGGGGCACCTGGGTGGCTCAGTCGGTTAAGCATCTGCCTTCAGCTCAGGTCATGATGCCAGGGTCCTGGGATCAAGTCCTCCATCAGGCTCCCTGCTCAGTGGGGAGCCTGCTTCTCCCTCTGCCTCTGCCACTCCCCCTGCTTGTGCTCTCTCTCTTGCTCACTCTCTCTCAAATAAATAAAATCTTAAAAAACAATCAGCCTTCTCCTTAACAATACAGGTTAAGGGGCACCTGACTGGCTCAGTAGTTAGAGCATGCAACTCTTAATCTTGGGGTTGTGAGTTCGAGCCCCATGTTGGGTGTAGAGATTTATTAAAAATAAAATCTGTTTTTAAAACAAACAAAAGAACTACTACAGGTTAAGAAAAACAATGAAAGGAAAAACAATCTGAGCACAGAATTCTCCATCTAGACAAACTATCAATGAAATATGTAAGAGCAAAATAAAGTCAATTTCAAATATGCAGGGATTCAAAAAGTTTACTGTCCACACATACTTTCTGGGGGGGAAATTATTTGATGATGTAATCTAACAAACAGAAAAGCGAACCAAGAGAGGAGGAGATAGAGAATCTAAGAAATAACAGAAATAACTCAGAAGAGCAATAAAAAGAAAATAAAGGTGTGTAAGTTGCTTTATGGAAACAAATGGCCATAAATTTAGAACAGGGAGCTTTAACAATAGAGTAGATTCTATTCAACAAATAGTAATAAATGGCCTGAGTAACATGAAGACACTCTTCCCTTTTCCTCTCAGCATCAATTGCCCTGCCACAATTGTACAGGAAAGCCATAATCCAAACACTGAAGAAAACAAAAACAGCATCATTTTGAAAAATGAATGGGGATATAAGAAAGTGACCTCCAAGTGTACAAGTTATGGACAGATGTGTATTTCCTTCTTTACAGATCCACTCTCATGCTCTTCAAATCTAACTAATCAAGGTATCAAAAATACAGATATTAATTTTCAGTACTTAGAATTTAGCCTTCATGCTTCATATGCAGAGTAACTATAGTTATACAACTAAAAGTTGCAATGTGTACCTTATTCAACTTACTGTAATTTAGACAAATTTACACTGCTCCATAAACCACGAAAATTGAAGTAGTGATTGAAACACATTTTTAAAAGAAAGAATATCTAAACAGCATCATTTGTGCTCCTCTCCAACATTTTGGAGAGCCAATGTTTGGCTACTCTCCAACATTACAGGTAAAAAAATGAATGGGGGGTGCCGAAGAATAATATAAGGATGTTAATTAATTAGCTCATTATAAACGTAAATTAAAAACTGTTATTTTAAAAATCGGGGGACAGGATTTATTTCCATTTCCTAGTCTAGCTTAGGCTTTCATTACTTCTCATATAGACCATTATAATACCTTGAAATTAGTCTACCTGCCTCAACCATCAATTTACCATTTGTTAAATGAATATAATGAACATGCTAAAGATTATGAGGCTAGCTAAGTCTACAGTAAAGATTATGTGGGGCTAAGTCTACAGTAAAACAATGTGTTTTTCAATTTAATAAGCCATAAGAACAAGGTTCTGAGTAAAAGCTTGGGAAGTAAAGTATCGTTCAGGCAGACATTTTCTATAATTATTTGTTTCATTTTCTTTAAGTCTAAAAATTCAGGACTGTATTTTTTAGAAGAAAAATTTCTGTATCATCAGTGTTTACTATAATTCTGAACAAAGTAATAACTTCAAAATATCAAAAACACAATTTTTTTTTTTTTTTTTTTTTTTAAAGATTTTTATTTATTTATATGACAGAGAGAGACAGCGAGAACAGGAACACAAGCAGGGGGAGCAGGAGAGGGAGAAGCAGGCTCCCCGCGGAGCAGGGAGCCTGATGTGGGACTCGATCCCAGGACCCTGGGATCATGACCTGAGCCGAAGGCAGACACTTAACGACTGAGCCACCCAGGCGCCCAAAAACACAAATTTTTTAAAATACCATGTACTGTTGAGAGAAAAAAAATGCTAAAAACTTCCGAATTTTTCCTGAAATTATCAGTTTAAACAAGCCACTCAAATCTGTGCTGAAATCAGTACCTCTCATGGGGCACCTGGGTGGCTCAGTCAGTTAAGCGTCCGACTCTTCTTTTCGGCTCAGGTCATAATCTCAGGGTCATGAGATAGAGCCCCGTGTTGGGCTCCGCACTCAAGAGGGAGTCTACCTGAGGATTTTCTCTCTTCCCCACCCTCAGCCCCTACCCCCGTTCTCTCTCTCTAAATCTTAAAAAACAAAACAGTACCTATCATTATGCATTTACTTAGAATTTTTTTTCTTGAGCTAGCACAAGATTTTTAGCATATTAATAAACAAAAAACATGCAGACACCAAATATAGGCCCCATTATTTACCTCCTGTTATGGAGATAAAATGAAACTATTAGAGAAAACATCTGGGGCGCCTTGGTGGCCCGAAGGCTCAGGTCATGATCCCAGCATCCTGGGATCGAGCCCCACATCGGGCTCCTGGCTCAGCAGGGAGCCTGCTTCTCCCTCTCCCTCTGCCTCTCCCCCTGCTCATGCTCTCTATCTCTGTGTCTCAAATGAATAAATAAAATCTTAAAAAAAAAAGAAAATATCTGAGTCTGAATTTCATTCTTACAAAGGCAGATTACTTATAGTTTTCATACATGTATTATTACTGTGTAAGCCAATAATGTGTAAAATCTTATGTCTTATACAAGAGTTTATAATAAAGAAAAGACTAAGTAAACTTCTATCAGGAGGCAGCCAAAATGGACTCAAAGTAGATTCTGCACTCCGGAGAGAATCATGATCATGTTACATACATGGAATCATTCTACACATATGTCCATAACAGGTATCAGAATGAATATGCTACATTTTTCAAAATTATTCAACTTATTATAATTTAGACAAATTTACACTGCTCCATAAAGCATAAAAATGAAGTAGTGATTACAACACAAATTTTTAAAAGAAAGAATATCTAAACTCAGTACCAGTTTGGCTACTCTCCAAGAATAATTCTTGAAATTTCCTTCAGAGTACATCTTCTAGCTTCGGAAGAATGACCTTTACACTTTCTTCATTTTCTAAAAGCACAGAAGTTGATAGAAAATAATCTTACCTCTGATGAGTCCATTTTCGGAGATAATGTGCAGGTCAATACATGGTCACCTATATTCTGTGGATTTTGTTTCAGAAAGCTATACATTGACTGAGCAGATTCAGGACTATCTAACTGAAGAATTGCCTTTGGAGAAGATAAAAAAAATATTAAATAGTTCATAAAAAAACTAAAGTAGAATTACCGTATGATCCAGGAATCCCACTTTGCGGTATTACCCCAAAAAACTGCAAGCAGGAAATCAAACAGACACTTGTACACCCATGTTCATACCAGTGTTATTCACAATAGTCAAAGGGTGGAGCAAACTAAGTATCAACAGATGAAGAGATAAACAATGGATTACTATTCAGCTTTAAAAAGGAAGGTAATTCTGACATATGTTATAATATATGCTGGAAGACATTAAGCTAAGTGCAATAAGCCAGTCACTAAAGATCAAATATTGTATGATTCCATTTATAGGAGATAGCTAGAGTAGTGAAATTCCTAGAGCGGAAAGCAGAGTGGTAGAATGGTGGTTGTCAGAGGCTAGGAAGAGAGAGGCACGGAGGAATTACTGTTTAATGGACAGGGAGTTTCAGTTTGGGAAGATAAAAAAGTTCTGGAGATGGTCTGTGGTGACGGTTGTATAACAACGTGAATATACTTAATGCCACTGAATGGACACTTAAACATGGTTAAAATGGTAAATTTAGTTATATATATTTTAGTACAATAAAAACATTTTTAAATTTTTCTAAAGAATAGATATGTTTTTCTTCCAGACTTCAAATGTGATTACAAAGGTAAAGTTAATCTTCATTTCAAAGGAAACAAGAGAAAACAATCCTTAAAATGTTGCAAAGTCCGGGCAAAATGGAAAAGTATGATAGGAATTTTTAGGAAATTAAAAAAATACCTACCAGAAGATTAAACATATCTAAGTTCAAAATTCCTTATACCATGTCATCTCCCTTCCCTCCTATGTCACACTACTTCTAAAGTATCAAACATGCTCTATGTATCAAGTTAGAAGCATGTCAAAGAAATTAGTATCTACCTTTGGTGAACCAGGTACTTTTTCTGAAGCAAACACTATCAACTTTGATATGAAATCCTACCTTTCTAGGTAATATATGGTTGCTCACAATCTAATTTTACTAGACAAGTATCTGAATTAAATATTTAACACAGAGGGCATAGCAAATGTCAAGAGGTTAGCAATTTCTTTTAAGAAACCAAACCCCTAAGTAAGGGATGATCATTTTATACTTCTTTCTGTATAACTAAACAAAAAACTTTAGAAAATATCTGGTAACACCTTTTTTCATTTTACAAATAAGAACTATCTAAAAGTGTAAGTCAACTCAGCCAAGGTCATAAAGGTAGTTAAGGCTAGATGAACTCAAGTCTAAACTTTCCCATAAGATAATGCTCTTTTGCACATACTACCTTTCTCCCTTGTGCAAGTTTTGTTTCCCATTAAAACTTGGGAGTTCTGGGGCACCTGAGTAGCTCAGCTGGTTAAGTGTCTGATTCTTGACTTAGGCTCAGGTCATATTTCAGGGTCATGGGATCAAGCCTTATGTCAGCCTTCCCACTCAGTGGGGAGTCTGCTAGAGATTCTCCCTCTCCCTCTTCCCCTCCTTCTGCTCTCTCTCAACATAAATAAATAAATAAATCTTTAAACAAAACAAAAAAACACTAGGAGTTCTGAGGAGAAAGTCATCATCTCTTCTTCTTATAGCCCAGGAGAAAATATACTGATCTATCATAGTTTGGCTAAGAAATAATGTTTATAGGTGCTTCAGTTCAGAAGATGGATTAAAAGTTGCAAACCTGAAGAGTACAGGGTTCAGTCATATATTCTCTACAGAACATATAGCTAAAACAGGAGGGACCTCATTACCTTGTTTTTATTACTCATGAATACGTGGTGAGCCACTTTTCCAAACTGAAGTCCAACACAAAGCACACACTGAAGTCCATCTTCTGGTAAGTTATCAAGATGTACAAATCGATTGTAAATTTTATCTATATTTGCCTGGAGGTTTTTTTTTTTTTAAGAGACAGCACAGAAAAAGAGAAACACAGCTGAAATATCAAACTATAAAACACAGACTAACAGTAATTTAATTTTTCAGAGGTCAGATGATATCCTCTCCCAGGAATAAGAAAATGACTATGTGAGTGAAGCCAGTGAGATCTTAGTTTTAGATTTGAGTGATCAATGCAATATACTAAAACAAGAAGTATAATCTTTCTTCTATCAACATAATATTTACCCAAAACACTTTATACCTAAGCCACTTAATATGGTTCCAGTATCTAGAAAATATTTCACAATAGGGATTACCATGTCCCTTTATTTCTTATTTTTACCAAGAGAAGATCCATCTGACACTTTCATCACCTCAATATTTTATTTTTTTAATTTAAAATCAATTAACTAACATATAGTGTATTAGTAGTTTCAGAGATAGAGTTCAGTGATTCAACAGCTGCATATAACATCCAGTGCTCATTACATCATGTGCCTTCACCATCACCTCAATATTTTAAAATTAGTAGTAAGGTCTTCTTTTATTTGTAACAGGTGAATAACCAATGTTTCCATCAATTAAACCAGTGTACAAAAGCATTTAACTGTAAAACTTACCTCTGGGTCATTTTCTTTAATCAAGGTTGTAAATATAGCTTCCTAGAAAGGCAGAACAGAGGGAAAGTGGAAGATATAAGTCTTCCTCATTCACATATTTATTTAGTCAGGATTTATAATAAAATAACCTATGTGAATAAACATTAAGCACTATTTCATAAAATGAGAAGTCAGCAAAAGTTTTGTTCCTTCTAAAAATCTTTCCTTCTTCCTAAACAAATCATTCAAGTCCCACCTTAATACACTTTAATTCTTCCTATTCCCCTAATTATATTAAAGATTAGTAAGGTGGCGTCAGGGGAGAACATTCAAATTCATATACAAGGAATAAGAGATTTAATTTAGCAGACAATAAGAGAATTCAAATTGTAAAATAAAAAGTTAACTAAGCAAAGTAGGGGATGAGGAAGAATAGAAATGTAGGCTAGTAAAAAAAAAACATAATAGTGCAGAGTATTAAATGTGCAATTATTTAGTACTGTTGATTATAAAGAAGGCTAAGAGTAGCATGAGACAAAAATGTCAGAGCTGGGAAAGGCTAGCTAATGGACGGCTTACCAGTATAGCAAAGGAACTTTATTTTATGAGACTCTGGTTCTTGAACTTTTTTTTTTTTCTTTTCAACACTACTGACACATATAAAACAATTCTACCAATTACATCAGAGTGATTCTCTCTGAAAGGCTTTCTCAAGTAACTTGCATTTCCACCTTCCTCTAGAGATTCTAAAAACTGCTTCATGCCTCTTAGGAGTTGATAATAAATATTTGCATGCCACAAAAAAACAGTGAAGGGTTTCTAAATCAGTTGACTTTGAACAGATTTAATTTTATATCAGTCTAGGGGTGCCTGGGTGGCTCAGTCGGTTAAGCGTCTGCCTTCCCCTCGGGTCATGATCCCAGGGTCCTGGGATTGAGCCCCATATTGGGCTCCCTGCTCAGTGGGAAGCCTGCTTCTCCCTCTCCCACTCCCCCCTGCTTGTGTTCCCTCTCTCACTGTGTCTCTCTTATTTTTATATCAGTCTCATTGCTTCGTGGAGAAACATTTTAAGGGAGAAAAAACTAAAGGTAGGAGACATGAAGAACTACTTTAGTTGGAGTTTTCAAGAAACAAAGCAATGATGGATGGGATAAAGAGGAAACAAGCTACAGAAATATTTAGACCTAGTGATGGACCGGTTGTGAGAAAATAAGAGAAAAACTAAAGATAACATCTGGGATTCCAGTTTGGAGGACAGATAAAGGCAGTAAAATAAGAATACAGAGTTGTCTACAGATAGTAGTTTTCAACTTTTTTTCCATTCTGACATACATGAGGAATTACAGTCCCTCAATATGGAAGTAACTCTCAAACACTGGGATGGGAGACTGTGAAGAGACAGGAAGAAGCTTTCTCAATGACTCAGAAAAAACATGTAACCTGAAGAAGACACAAGCTAGAAAACATAACCAACTATAATAAACCCGATCTAAAAATTTTATATTCTAGTAAAAATGACGGTAAGTGCATTATTTACCTCGTCTTTTATATTCATGTTTTCAGGAACCATACTTATTGAGAGTTGATTTCCATCCATTGATATTGGGAAGCAGGTATAAAATTTTACCATAGAGTCTGCAGATTTTCTATTTATTTCCATAAATATCTTTTAAAATAGAAAGCACAAGAACAAGAAAATAAATGTCTTTAAGTTACTTTTTCTTGAAAAGATTTAATACTTAAGAGTCAACTGAATAACTTAGTAAACATTAAGATAAAAAAAATGCATTCCTGAGAAAGTGAGGCCAACAGACCCAGAGTATTACAACAATAAGGAAGAAATAATGAATGAATGAACTCATAAGGCAATACTAAAGAGAGAAATAAGGGACTTTCTAGTAAAGGACATTAAGGAAAATCTTATTTATCTTATTCATCATTGTACCCCTAGTACCTAGAGCAGTATCTAGCATACAGCAGATATTTAATAAATATTTAAATAAATTTAATGACTGATAAAATATGAGAATTGAAAGAACCAAAGAAATGTGTAATGATTACCAAGTTATTTTTAATTTTGTTGTTTTTCTAATTATAAAATTATAGTTCCATACATTTTGGTTTTAATTTTCATCACTGGGTAAATGAATAGTTGAACATTCTTCTGTGTCTGATAGTCAGTGAGGTAGAAATCTTCCATATATTTGTTCATAGTTGTAATTCTTGTTTTCAAAGGAACTATCTCTGTGTCATTTGCCAATTTGTTTATTGAATTTTTACTATTTTATAGTGTAATGAGGATATGAATCTTTGTTTCTTTTTACAAATATTTTTAATTTACATCTTGCTTTATGTTAATTTTAATTCATACATGTTTATATGATTGAATCTGGTATTTTTCACATATCTAGAAAAGTATTAAATCTCCAAATAGTTAATAATTCTACTCAACTCTAATAAAAACTGGGCAGATAATAATCTACATTTTCTGTATTTGGATTTCAATGTATCTACTCATACTTTGGTATATGATGTAAAGTATGAATCTGAATTATTCATTTCCAAATTCCCATAATTTCCCCCTATTTCAATGTACTGTCACATAAAAAAATTTTTATTAAAAAATTCATTTTTATTCTTTTATTCTTGTCTCTAAATAAAAACAGCTTTAATGAAATATAATTTACATATCATAAAGTTCACCAGTACAGGTGTAGAATTCACTGGTTTTTAGTAATTTATGAAGTCGTGCAACCATTCAAATAATCTACTTTTAACATTATGTGAAACTGCATTTAACTCACTTGTATTCACTCTCTTCTACTCTGTTTTCTGAAGCACACTGGTTCTGACCACCAGTAAACATATATATATCCTACTCTCAAAGATCTCTAGTGATCAGTAACTCCTTTCTAATGTAGGAACACTACTACTAACCACCAGAATGGTGTTTCCAGTATTTAAACTTTCCTGAAATCTCACTCCCTATAAGCTACCTTCCACAAGGTGTTTTTATTAATACATTTCATTTTGTTTTAAAATTACAAAAGCAGTATGTACTTATTACTGAAAACGTAAAACACACAGATAAACTAAGGTTATTCCAAGTACTGATGACATATTTGAGAATGGTTACTTCCCATTTGAGTCTAATTGGTAAAACAGCAGGAATACTAGTAAAAAAGTGCAATAAAGTTTATGTTGTTATAAAACTCTGCATTACATATTAAAGATATAAAACATTTTCTTTAGACTAAAATTTTGAGAATTTTGACACATTCAGTAAGCCATCCTCCCCATCATTCAAACTAGGTCAGATGAGAATAACATTAAAATATGGGATATCTGTTTTATATTTTAAAAATCCCTTAGTTTGAGTGGCTTAATTATTTTGAGGTGCTGCTTTTAAACCCTTTCTTTTCAAGTTTTGTGAACTTAGCGTTTTTCAAAATGTGCTTCAGACAATATGAACAGCTATTATCAACGCTTACCTTTTTATGAGATGATAAAATCAAAATATCCTTTAAAGCACCAAATGGTTTTACTAGGTTGTAAACTTCTTCTATAGAATATCCTTTATTAGGCAAATTAGAAATAAGTACCACACACATTTCCTCTGTTTCCTTCAAAACAAATTTAAGAGTTGACATTCAAATTTCTTTAACTGTTTTTGTATTTACTTAAGTTTATGCTGCAGATCATGTTATGTTAGTATTTAAACTGCATTTAAGACTAAATCTTATCAATTAAGAAGGCCGGTCTGAACCTCAAAAACAAAACAAAATGCGAATTTCCTCTCTTCAAGTACACAGCATAATTTCAGTCATACCATCTGTCCTCTAGTCGAGGCTTTTAGTTCTTTTTCAACCCGTTTAAAAATACAAGTTTAAGGGGCGCCTGGCTGACTCAGTCAGGGGAGCATGCGACTGTTGATCTTGGGGTGTAAGTTCAAGCCCCACAACTGGGTATAGAGATTACTTAAAAAAATAAAATCTTAAAAAAAAGTAAAAATAATAAAAATGCAAATTTATTTTTTTTTTGAAGTGCAAATTTAAAAACACCAGTTCATCTCTGACAACAACTCCCTCATGCACTGCTGCCATTCCTGTGCCATGTGAGGCTCACATCCCCAAGCTCCAAATCAGAGCATATCCTTTTATCTTGCTGAATAATCTTACAGGCAAAATTAAAAAGCTTCCCTGATGCCTTGGAAACCTTTCCCTATAACCCAATCCCCACTACGAAGTAAATACTTTCACTTCTGCCTTTTCTTCTTTCAGATCTTTCTTCAAGAGGACTCTCATCAATGCCAATTTTTCCTTTTAGTAAATTTCGAGAAAATCCCCAAAGATGTACTGTAGTAAACTGGACAACTTGTGACTTTTCTTTTGGAAAAAAAGGGGGGGGAGTGTGGGTGGAGACAGGAAGTTATAATTTTCATAAATCAGTTGAGAATGATTTTTAACTAGCACATCAACTGTGTTCATAAATGGTTCCTTTGGAAGTGCTTTAGATCAATCTATTTGTGCTTTAAAATATTTTTCCTGAAACAAAATAGTTAAGACATACTACTTAGTTACTACTTGAAGAATCAATCTACCAGTCAAAAATAAACTTATTGTTTAGCATCTGAATGATCTCAAGATCTTAACCAGTAAAATCTAAATTAACAAGACATTAATACAGTCATGACAGATGAAACCACAGAAAAACAGTAATGTGAACTTTATGCCCTTCAAATAAAACTTCAAACTCTACTCGCTATTCTAAAAACACAGAGAACTGGCTGGTATTCTAAATATTAACTTATCTTCCATTTGCCTCTAAGAAAAAAGAAAAACAGATTTCACAAAATTCTACTGGTTTTAATTTGACAACCTGTTTTTCTACTCAAAAACCCACTTTGGCCTAAACTTTTTTTTCTTGGTAAAAGGTAAACCTCAAAAACATGTACAATTTATTGATAATCTGCACTTAAAACTTTTATGACTTACTGCAACTCAAACCCTATCTAAAAAGCCACAAATGATAAGAGTGCCTGGGTGGCTCAATTGGTTAAGCATCCGACTATGGATTTAGGCTCAGGCCATGATCTCAGGGTCCTGAGACCCACCCTGGAGCCCGCTTAAGATTCTTTCTCCCTCTCCCTCAGCCCCTCCCCCACCTCTCCATTTAAAAACAAAAACCTAAGGTGAAGCAATAAAACTTAAAAAAAAAAAAGTCACAAATGACAGATTTTTCACCATGCCAAAACCTGTACGTTTTTTAGTGGGTTTAGAGTAAGAAAAATATATTGTGTCAAAATTTCCTAAGCTTTTAAATAATAAGTAAAATATAAAAACTGACCTTGTTAACTGGTTCTTTTTCTGTGGCCTCCACAGCAGCTACTTAAGATACAAAATAAGGTAAGAATTCATGCAGGTGTTTTTTATTTACCAACATCCCTCTTTCCCCACAATAGATTAAATAGCAGCTGCATGAAAATGTACACAACTGACAAAATACTAGAAAATTTAAGAAGGACATAGCTACAGAAGTAACAATGGCTTTTAAATAATGTTTCATTTTATTTCTTGTAAGAGGAAAATTCCAGAATAATCAAGAGACAGTGTGAAGATCTGAATCTTATTTTAAATTTCACTTAGGTATGAGCCTGAGATTTTAAAAAATATACATGTATATATGCCACAAAATTAAAAATCTTATTTTCTTAAAATTTAATTTTCCATCTTTAAACATAAAAGAACAAAATAAAATTTTTTTTACCTACCTGAAATAGTTTCCTTAGCACTATTTTCAGTGGCTTTGACTTCCATACTGGTCTTTATTTCAGAGTTTTCTGCATGAAATAGTCTGCTTTAATAGTCTAGAAAAACACACTAATATAATTAAACTAATGAATCTAAACAGGAACTTAAATGAGTTTATTTTGTCATTTTAAGACTCTTTAGACTGACCTGATTTAAGTCAAAGCTAATGCAGACTTTCCTTTGAAAATCAAAACAATCCCTTTGAAAATTTTAAAGCAGTAATTCCAAAATATACTTCAAATGTACACAAGGAGATCTAAAGAAAGCACTTAAACGAATAAAAAGCGTTTAAAGCTTACCTGGTACAACCACAGGTTTACTGGTGTCTCTGTTTTTGACAATGCCAGCCTTTTTGACTTCTAGAGACCTCTTTCCACCAGATTTTGCTTTTAAAAGTAGAAGTGAACAATTATTCTAAGGATCTGTTCATTTAACATGTTTCATAATAATACATATAAGTAATGTGGTCCAACTTCATTATAAAGGCAGTTTTTTTCCATACAGTTATTATTTCCAATAAGATTAAAAGCAAATTTAAAGGGGCAACTGGGTGGCTCAGTGGGTTAAGTATCTGCCTTTGGCTCAGATCATGATCCCAGGACCCTGGGATTAAGCCTCAAACAGGGTGCCCTGCTAAGCTTCTCCCTCTGCCTCCTGCTCGTGCGTTTTCTATCTCAAATAAATAAATTTTTTAAAAAAGCAAATTTAAAATGAGATACAATTCTTGTTGATGGCCATTAATGGGCCACAGGTTTATCTTCCATGTGGCAGAAGCATTATCATAATTACACAAAAATTTTTTTGTAATTTCTACAAAGGCTCTTTAAAATTACCCTATATATTAATAAACGGATCATGTTAGTTTCAACATGTTACATTACTTTCTTTATAGAGGAAATATATTCTTTTAACAGGGAAAGAAAAATATTTTTTGGAGTAACAAACTGAAAAATTTACAAGCTGGGGAAGGTAATATGAAGTGACAGCTCTAAAAAATGAGGAAAATAAAGATTTGTAGGGGGAAGTGGCAGAACAGTCTGTAATTATACAGCTGTCAAAAATGTTTCATCCGCAAAAATATATCTGCAATGGCACACAATGTCAAAAACCAACGTACCAAAAAATAGAAGTCCCATTATGTATCAGGTTTTAAATATCAAAGAAGTATCTACTAAACTTTTCAAGATGTTATTAGATACTATAAATTATATGAATTTAAAACCTGCTTTTGGTATTATGTTTATTATATTCTTCAAGGCAGGATTAAGAACAAACTTAATAAATCCTCTCTCCAGAAAGTCTTACCTGTTTTGATTGAAGCTTTATTACCTTTAGCAGCTACTGTTACCACAGATTTTACAGAACCCGCTGATTTCCCTAAATCACAAAAGCTGTAGTCAAAATTGGATTACTAGCATCAACAGGTCAGTTTCTAAATCTAGCAGTGATGACAATTTCTTCAGGGAAAAAAAAAAAATCACTAAATTAAGAATTTACCTCCCCAGTGGGGTACTTAAAAATAGCATTCGGGCAAGTTAAATAAACCTCTGAATGTGTGGATCAACTAAGAAGCAAAATTACTAACTGTAAAGATATAAAAACAGTCCCATAACGCTTTTAATGGTTTCATAAACAGTTATAATTAGGGTCTCCCAGCCCAAGCTTCCTTGGCTCCCAGCTGACTGAGAAGCATTCAAGAACACCTTCATCATGGTTAAGCCACATAAAGCCTGCTTTGACTCATTCGTAGTGGGCTCTATGTGAACAGGACTATTTAAAATCGTTCTGACCCTTCTTTGTACATACGCATCTTTATTTTCGAAGATAACGTATAAAGACTGTGATCATCAAAGTGTTACTGAAAAGATCACCAGAGAGTAAAATCCCTTTCTATTCAGAGAGCAACATGAGGTTTAGCTCTGAAAATGAGGACTCACTAACAACTAGCAAGGCTGCATTATGAGGAAAAAGCTCAGAATCAGAAGTCAGTAGATCAAGTTGAATTCCAAATTAAATTGTGAAGTCTTGGGGCATGAATCAATTTCTGTGCACATTTGCCCATTTGTAAACAAGGGTGGCGATTGCTATAATTACTTAAGAGGACCCTTGTAAGAATATGATTATGCTTTTGAAAAATTATCATACAAATAAAACTGACATGCACAAAAATCAACTGAAGCAGTTTACAAATCCACCCTTTATATCCAAAGATAGACCCTAACCTTTGCTCAAAAAGATTAATACCAATCCTTATAGAGTTATCACCTAACCAGTCATTTCTTTGTCAATCCCAAGTTTGGACACACTGCTTGAGTCACACTGAGCCCCAAATGGCTCTTAAGTATTTCTTTCACTATCCGTATATTATTACAAATCAATTCACTTTACTACTTCTAGCTGGGCACCAGAACTTAAGGAAAAAATATGGAGAATTAATTTCCCAGCACAGTTAAGGGGTGGCTAAGCAGCTTTAACACCCATTTCCCCCAAATCTCTACCAGAATTCCCATAAACTATCAAACTGTTTACTAAATAAATGCATCCTCCAAACAGTATTTCTAGCTTCCCCTGACCCCCTCAGATTACTGCTTCGAAGAACCTACTATATAAAAATTCTGGATCTGCCACTAACAACGGTATTTACCAATGCAAAGCTTCCTTTCTACCATTACAGAGAAGATAATTTAATATATTCATCTCTATCCACTTAAAAAGATGACCCTAAACTAACCAGCATTTAGCAGAAATGAGAAGTAGGAAGGATAATGCTAGAGGAAGGAGAAAAAATAATTACTTTAAACCCATGAGGGGCGCCTGGGTGGCTCAGCTGGTTAAGCGTTTGACTCTTGATCTCAGCTCAGGTCTTGATCTCAGGGTTGGGAGTTCAAGCCTGGCACTGGGCTCCATGCTAGGCGTGGAGCCTACTTAAAACAACCAAAAAAAAAACCCCCACTAAAGTCCATTAACAACTGAAAAGAAAATATAATTTTGCTGTTTGTTATCTGAACTATTTTATTAAAGAAAGTAAACCGAGAGACCTCAATAAAAGAGAAAGAAGGGGATTATCTTATTTTGATAATTACTACAAAGGAGTATTATCTACTAAGTCTCCTTTTTCAGAATTTCTAGATGGCTATAAATTAAAAAAATATACACCCAGCATATACTTTGTCACATGAAATCCAAGACTACCGTTATATACTTAAGTAATTTAAAATTAACTAATATATCTAGAATTTTAGCAAAAAACATACCTGAAGACTTATTGACTTTGGCTCCAGATGTCTTGGCTTGTCCAGTTTTGGCTAATAAGAAAAAACATATCAATGACACATTACAAATACTTTCATTTAGATTTAGGGAAGAGCTAACCTGGCAATGACTGAGAAAAACACTGTAAAAAAACATCCTTATACTCATCTTTGTATGCTTATGAAACTATACAGGTAAATTCTGAGACATGTAGTTGCTGAGACAGAAGGAAAAGATTTAAATTTTAACAATATTAAATTGTCCTGCATGAAGACTGTACCAATTGATATTCCCATCAATAGCACACGAGAGTGGGGCTTCCAATTTCCACACATAGTAGATAAGAGAAGTTATTAATCACTCCAATCTGAGATGGACACCGGTACGGATTTTTATTTCTTTAATTAGGAGTAAAGTTGTGTTGATTTTCACATGTTTATTAATTCAACACTATATCTTTCTTATGTTTAATTCAACACTATGTCTTTCTCTGTGATCTGCTATTCTTAATATTTGCCAATTTATCTTCTGGGTTGTTGAGGTTTTTCTTACTTACTAAGAGGTCTTTATATATTAAGAAAATTCATCTATATCACATAGGTAACAACTTTTTAAAAAGTTACACAAAATACTTATGTAAAAATACTTTTTATGCAATCAAGTATTTTCCTGATAGGGAAGGATGCCCTCACTCTGCAATTAAAACCAAACAAAAAAACTCTCCATATTTTCTTTCAATACTTTTAATTACCATTTTGTATATCACAATCTGTAATTTATTTTGCCATTAAAGTCCTTTACTTTTACAAAGTGACTAGGCAATTTAATGAATAATTGATCTTTTCCTTGCTAATTTAAAATACTGCCATAATTATTTACTGATGTTCCGTATGTCCTGGGAACTACCTCTGGAATCTCTCTGTCCTACTGATCTTTTGTCTATTTGTGCAACTACATGAAACTATAATGAATCTTTACCTCTGTAACATATTTTAATATCTGTTAGTGCTAGTCTGTCCTAATTATTCTTCCTCTGCAGAATTTTCCTGTCTATTCTATGTTCATTCTTTATGTATAAACTTTATAATCAGCTTATATGGTTTAAAAATCTTATTGTTAGTGCCAACTATATTCAAATTAAAAAAGAATCTTACTGGCAGTTTTAATGGGTTCCTAACATTTATCTTAATATAAGAAAAAAAAAGCACATTATAATGGTGAGAAGCTTTCAAAGAATGAGCTAAGTTTTCCCACATAGCACTACTTTATGCCTTACAGTATTTTAAAATTCTTTTCATAGCTTTTACCCTTATTATTTTAAATGGAATATTTTATTAGATTTCATTAAGTGGTTACTCTTTCTATATAATAAAGCAATTGAAACCCTATATTAATTTAGAAAATTAAGGTGACTAATTAGATTTAATAGCATTTCAGTAGACTCTCTTGGGTTTTCCGTCATACATACACATTTGCAAATAATAATGTTGAATCATACTTTCCAATTTTTATGCCTCTTGACTTGCACTGGCTAGTGGCTATTAGTTTTAGGACAATATTTATGTTAATTCACAGAACTGATGAGTATCCCTTCTTTTGCCCCTAACCTTAATGGGAACACTTCTACTAGTCTCACTATTAAGTATTAAGTAATCTGGGACAAAGGGTAAAGGGTCATTTATTCAATGCTAAAGAATTTGGACTTTCTCCTATGAGTCACTAAGAGTAGAATGATCAGATCTGCCTTAAAGAGATCTCAGGGCAACAGTATGAATAATGAAGCAGAGAGTGGAATAAAAATACCAGTCAGGAGGCTATCCTCAAAATTCAAATATGAATCAAAACAGTTACAGGTGTGATGAAGCAAAGGCAAAAGACATAGAGTGAATGAAACAGATTTGAGAGAGAACCAGTTTGAATCAGCCACTGATTGTATGAAAAGAGGAAGATGTTATTTAAGTTTGAACTGAGTAGGACAGAAGAGAAAAGACAGAGAAAGGATTACAAACAATTTCTACACTGGATGATGAGTGATGACTGTTAGATAACAAATGAGAGGAGTAAACTTGAGGGGGTAGAGGTTTGTGTATGTATACAAGATGTCAGTGGTCCTTAATGCTGTACGAAGATAAAATCAGGAAGAAAAGTATGACATAAGAGGAACAGACATTTAGGGAAACCATTAAGGGAAGATAAAAGAGCAATCAACGGAGATTAAGAACAAGTTTTCATTCTCAGAGAGGTAGTTTAATGTAAGTGAAAAGCTCTGAAATCATACAGTTTTAGATCTGAATCCTTACTCTTACCCCAAGTCATTTAACCTTGAGTAAGTTATTAATCGCTCAATCTGTTTTCTCATCTATAAAATGAGAAGATGATTTGAAAGATTAAGGAAGAAAACATAAATTGCCTAGTATTAGTGTAACCAATGCTAAGTTTCTTTCCCTTGTTTTCTGTCTTCTGGCATAGATTATGCCCCTTAGTAGACTCTTCTGTTTAACAAATCATTACCTTATTCTAAAGTAAATTCAAACTCCAAACTAACCCTAGATCTCCTTTACCCTGTTACAACACTTTCCACTTTATAAAACACGTTATTTAGTATATATCATCTGTCACCTGAAGTTAGTATATAAGCCACTTGGAAATAGAGATCTTGCCTACTGGTTTACTGATGTATCCTAATACTTTAAAAAGTACATCCAATTATGAGCATATAGCAGGTGCTCAGTATTCTTTCTTTTTAACTAATGATGGGTAACGGTTCTCAAGTTCTCTTTCTGATCAAATTATACTTTTGCTTCCTTCCTGTACTTCTCTTCATCCTTGTTGATTTGTGCTTATAACCAAAGTTCTCTTTAAAACTACCTTATTAGGGGAACCTAAGTGCCTCAGTCAGTTGAGTGTCTGACTCTTGGTTTCCACGCAGTCATGATCTCAGCATCCTGAGATCCAGCCCCACATTGGGCTCCGCACTCTCAGTGTGGAGTATGCTTCAGACTCCCTCTCCCTCTGCCCCTCCTTGTTCTTGCTCAGTTGTGGGCACCGACGCGTGTGCACACTCTCTCTCTAAAAAATAAATAAAAACTACCCTAATTAGCCTATCACTGTTCAATCTGACATTGCTAATCTCAAAAAAGATATCATGCACCCTTACTTCACCTGACACTTTCTCAATCCTATTTACCAGCTCCTGTCTTTCTACATTTCTATTAGAAGGCAGGATGTACTTGGTTTGAAGCACTTCTCCCTCTAATCATTACTTTTATTATGCTAGGACCACTCCCAAAATTTAAACCTTACACTTAACAAAAAATTTCTCAAGTATCCCACTTTCAACACCCTGTGACTGGCTGACCTAAGGCTATCTCCACTAGATAAGTGTTTGACAGCTGAAATTTATCAATGTTGAAATCTGAGTTCATGATTTTTCTCAAGAAATCACTACATCTAAGTTTTCCTGTTACATATATATATAATCAATATCACCACACTCTTCTAGTAAAATCTACCTAGCCTAAAACCTTGAAAATTTTAAATTATTTTCATTTTATCCACTACAAAATTTACAGAATAAACATTCAGATTTTACCATCGCACACCATTTTAATTAACATTTTTTTATATCAGGTCCCTATTACCTTAAAGTGAATCCCAACAGTGTTTTCTCAACAGGATTTTTCTTTCCTTTCTTTTTTTTTTTTTGGTGCAAAAAGGTGGTTTTATTAAAGCATGGGGAAACGACCCATAGGCAGAATGAGCTGCTTCAACAGGATTTTTCAATCTCTCCATTTATCCAATCTATATAAGAATCCTACACAACTAGTGGTTCTTTATTCTCTGTGGCAATTTCCCAGAGTCTGTAACCATTACTAGGTCTTACAGAGGAAAAACGGCAAGAATCTTAGCCAAGCTTCATGAACAGTGGGTTAAACAAAGCTAAATAGGTTTCTTTCCTGCAAGACTTCATAATGAGAATGTGTTCTGTGGAGGTTTTTTTTTTTTTAAAAAAAAAAAAAAAAAGAAGCTATAATACAAATCTGATCCAAAACATCTTCCAGGAATTAGTCTCTCACACTCTATTTTGAGAAATGCTATTAATGAAGTCAAATTCAAAAACTTCCCAGCACAACGCTTCAAGGACTTCTACAAAGTGATTCCCCAAATCTGTTACCTTTGTTGTATCATCTCCCTAACTGATCTTCTGCATCTCTCTATCCCTCCTTCCCCATATATATATGTACACACATACATAGATATATATGAATTTCTGAATAGAAATCCAGAACACACTATACACCTGTCTTTCTAAGAGAACATACAAAACAATCTAACTTTCTAAATATAGTTTATGTCGGGGCGCCTGGGTGGCTCAGTTGTTAAGCGTCTGCCTTCGGCTCAGGTCATGATCCCAGGGTCCTGGGATCGAGCCCCGCATCGGGGTCCCTGCTCAGCGGGGAGCCTGCTTCTCCCTCTCCCACTCCCCCTGCTTGTGTTCCCTCTCTCTCACTGTCTCTGTCAAATAAATAAATAAAATCTTAAAAAAATAAAAAAAATAAAAATAAATAAATAAATAAAGTTTATGTCTACTTTATTTTAGCTTTTCTTTCTCATCCTTCACTATCAAGCCATTTATTCTTAATAAACTCAAGAGTGTTTGTTTTGCAGTAAAAGAGAAAATTCAGTTTATTAAAATTGTATAGAAACTCACTTAGTTAGATTCATAACAAAGACCTGCAATGTTTTCCTGAGTATAAAGAAACAACTTTAACACATGAGTGTAATAACATCGATTTCTGTTTGGTCTTTCTTGTTTACCTTTTGGCTCTCAGCAAACTTTCAAAATCAAAGGAGACTAAAGAGCAACTTTAACACGTTTTGTCTTATATGTTTTGTCTTATTGGTAGGGGATGGAAGGAGGTATTACAAAATTAACCTAAACAGCTATTACCTATGGAACTATGCATTATCTCATTGAGTCTTCATGTATTAACTCTTAACCACTAGAGCTTAATATGGGGGCCAATATGGGTCCCCTCTACTAAAGCACAATAATGTTTTCCTAGCATCATCTTGCAAGAAGTTTCTAGTAAACTGACAAAATATACTTATTTGGAGTATTAAAAGTAACAACTTACTGGCAGAAGCTGAAGTCACAGTTTCAACAGCTTTGGAAGCGTCTATATCTTTTCTATTTGAAAGAAGAAAAAATTAGGCAAAGATTGAAATTCTAAGTTCTAAAGCTTCTAAAGATGCAAAGTTTAAATCTAAAAAAGTTTAGGGGCACCTGGCTGGCTCAGTAGGTAGGGTATGCGACTCCTCATCTCAGGGTCATGAGTTCAAGCCCCATGTTGGGCACAGAGCTAACTTAACAATGTCCCATTTAAACTGGAGTCAGGATAATAAAATATATTAAAAATGCAGTTGTATAAAAATTTTAAAATTAATTCATATGCACATTCATTCTCGCATATGAAATCATGGAATTACTTACTTTAAAGTAGCTGCAGATGCTTTCTTTGAATCTGCGGTCTTTTTCTTCATCTCTTTGTTCTATGAAAGAAAAAGATTTTGAAAAAAAATCTTAGTTTCTTCCCCAATTATAAAGGGCACTTTAGAAAATACACACAAGCATAAAGAAATACAACAAAAAACATTATTATGAAATTCAGATCAATTTAACATATATTTACTGACTATTCACCAATTGTCAAGCACAATTTTAGGCACTGGAGAGGAGTAGTAAATAAAACAAAGTCCCTACTTACTCTCGAACAAGATTAACTTCAAGGGGTAAGGAAAGAAAAACCACAAGGAAATTAAAAATACATACATATTATGTCTGTTAGCAACAAGTGCTGTGGAAAAAAGTAAGAGAGAAAGGAAACAGAAGTGCTCTTGCTGGGGAATGAGGAGCAACTTCCAATAAGTTTGTTATACAACTCTCACCGAAAAGGTGATATATGAGCAAATACCTAGAAGAGGTAAGAGAGCAAGCCACTACCTGTGTTGAGAGCATTCCAGATAGAAGGAACAGCAACTGTAAAAGGCTTTTGAGCCTACTAGCTTGTTTTAGAAGTATAAATGATGCTTGGGGTTGGAAATAGAGAAGGAGAGAAAGAGGTATGTAGTGGTTTGGGGGTAGAGTGTGGGTGGAATGTGTGGTGTAAACTCATAAGCCATTTTGAGTACTGGCTTTTCCTCTGAGTGTGATCAAAAGTTCTGAGTCTAGGAATGGCAATATCTGGTTCCATGTTGAGAATAGAGTCAAGGTGAGTGAAAAGGCAAGAAGAGGAGGACAATCTCTATTGTCATAATGCTACTATAGTAACAAAGCAAAAGACGGTGGTAGACTGGACCAGGGTGATAGCAATTAGATACTGAAATGTCACGGTATTATTTGAAATATTTTTTGTAAGACAGTGATAAGAAAATGTACATCAATAGTAAAAGGTAGAATTAATGAATTACAAAGAATTGACCTTTCTTCCATTCAACCTTGAGAATGTGTTGCTCTGCTATCTAAGACTAGACTATTCCTTTTCATATTTACACTGTTTCTGCCTGAATCACTAGAGGCTGCCCCTGCATAACTATAAAATTTAAAATCTTCAACTGTATTAAAGTGGTGTCCTCTTTCTGGAATTTCAGTTATATGCAGATTGGGTCTCCCAAATATATCCACGTCTTTCCTCTTCATTACTAATAGACTGTAAGTTCCAAGAGTGAGAGCACATCTGTCTTGTTCATCACTCTATCTTCTGCAGATACCACAATGCCGGACATATAACAGATTTTTAAGAAAGTTTTTCAATTAAAATGAAATTAAACTCTCATCTGATGAATTCTCTCTTTGGTTTTGTTACTCATTTAGATTTTTCTATAATGTTCAAACCACTGATAACTGTTTTCCAGCACTGTTTTCCATTTCCATGCAATCTTCTTGGATCTTAGCTGACTGCCTACTCTGGGTTTTCAATATAATGTCGCCATGAATCTTTCCGAAAATACTAAATTAAAATTTTTAAGTTTTGTTTTTGTTTTGTTTTTGTAGAGTTGAGCTGCAGCACTATTTCATAGTTGCAATGGAAAATCTGATACTTTTTTGTAGATCAAGTGTTCCTGCTCCATTAAAGAAAATTTTGGGAGTATGGACTACTGTCTAATTCTGGGGGGGGGGGGAAGCTTGCTTTCATCAGATTCTTGGTAGTGGTGGTGGTGAAGGTAGCTCAAAAATGGCTAAGAATCAGTATTAAGAACTGAGGTCTACATTGGCTTCTAATTAAAGACAAGGTAACTGAGTTTGTTAAGAGTTGTGCAGATTCATTCACCTAAATCCTTCAGGTTTAAATACAGGGATGAGGGCAATTTTCACCTTTTTTTTTTTAACATTTCTTTATTGATTTGAAGAAGTAGCCAAATGGAGAGAATATTCTTTGAATCAAAGCCAGAGTCAAAGGCAGTCCTAACATGAAATATCAAACGTGGGCAGAAACCTTTTGTCTTGGTTTGACTATTCATGCCAAAATTAAGATCTGGGCCAAGAAAGCTATAGCACTGCCATTCTTCCTAGTTTGGGCTCCCAGCCTATTTTTGGCTTGCTCTAGCAAGGAAATTTGATTTCTTCCCCTGTAATAAGAAGCTAAGAAGGTTATCTATACACTTCCAATCTGAAACAGCCATGGCTGTTTCCTCCAGTCAGTCCCTAGGAAGGCTGCTTGATTACAACAGAGGAGTCATGAGTTAGCCCTATCCAAACTATATTTAGTTGAAGAATATCAGTATTTTTGACCCCGATGGCATGTTTTCTAGTTTATAGTGCTGACAGCTTCCCCTATTCCTTACTATGAAAATCAGAATAGTAAATATGATTGGGCTCTTCTTGGACTTCTGTTGCTACCTTACCAACCTTATCAAAATGTTATCAAAGAGAATTATTTTAATCTTACTGAAATATTCTTGAAGCCTAAATGTAACCTTATTCACCTATTTTCCCAGATTAAACTTTTCAGTATTAAAGAAGACGGACTTTCTCCCCAGTTCACAAATTTAATGATCAGCCAGGTCTCACCGGCGAGTAACTGGTTTAAGCTGTTTCTCCTTCCTATCTCAAGTTTACTAATCTACCTGAAACCATTACTATCATTACAATAAGCTGGTTGGCTAGATGAGTCTTCTAAATGTACTTAGTGGTTTTTTCGTCTCCCCTTTTAACACTCTTTTCTTTGCCTTCTTCAGTCATTTGCCTAATTCATTCTGCAGATCACTCCCAAATCAATCTAATCCATCCATTTTGTGTCATAGTTCTGTTCAAAACCTTGAATAACACTTAACTGTCTACAGGATAAAGTTTATGTTCTTAAATTATACATTCAATTCTTGCTTCTCCCTAACCTCCTCTGCAACTAGAGGTTATGTGTCACTGTTCTGGTAAATCAAATGTAGGTAAAAGTTGCTGAGAAACTCATTTTTCCATAAAAAAATAATTTTCTTAAAAAATCAAAACCCTTTTTTGCTTTTGATTTTCATTCCTTTATTCCTTTCTTTCTGCTTGGAAGATAAAAATGATGCCACAAGGTACAGCAACCATCTTACAACTGAGGGTGAAAAGTACACGCTAAAGGTGGTGAATCAGAAAAAAAAAGTCTGGGTTCCTGATGATATTATGGAGCTGCTGCAACAGCCATGGACCACCTACCTATAGATTTTCTGTTATGAGATAAATAAACTTCCTATTTCTTTCATAAACCACTGGTGAAGTTTTCTGTTAGTTGAAAATATAAGAAACCCTGAGTGATAAAATTGTTAATAACTAGGGTTACCATAAAATTCATTATTCAAATCAGGACAATGGAAATAAATAGATGGCATGTAGCAGATGTAACCTAGGATCATGCGTTACTCTAGTAGTAACTAATCAGAAAACAAACGAAATAAAAAATATCGATTCTTTATGGAATAGCAATTTTAGTAGTATTTATGAAATATACACAAATAAATATGTAAGTAAGAAATAAACTTAACATCCCTTCCAAAACGTACACTATGGAAACATTACAAAAGAACATTATGAAAAGACACTAAATGAAGTCTAAATAAACGGAGACAAACCCTGTTTCTGAACAGAAAAAGTATTATAAATCATCAATACAAATTCAATATAATATTAAACTCCCAGTAAGATTTTTCAGAGAACATTTTTAAATGGATTCTAAAACCAATAGCAGGAGTAAATGTTCAAGATTAACCAAAATAAATTTTTTATTTTTATCTATTTATTTATTTGAGAGAGAGAGAGAATATATGCGTTTGCACACAGGAGCATGTAGGCGGAGGAGCAGAGGGGAAGGGAGAGGGAGGGGAAAAGAATTCCAAGCAGACTTCATGTTGAACATGGAGCCCAACGTGGGGCTCAAACTCAGGACCCTGAGATTAGAACCTGAGCTGAAACCGAGAGTCGGACGCTTAACCTGAGCCACCCAGGTGCCCCAAATATAGTTTATTTTTTCAAAATAAATTTTAAATAAAGAACAAAGAAAAAGGATTCTACTAGAAAAACAGGCAATTACGTAAAATTACAGTAACTGTTATAATGACTGAAATCACATAGTACTGTAACAGAAATAAACAGACTGATCTGACAATAGTCTGATAGAGATCTGTGTGTGTAGGGTAATTTATACACATAAAGATAGCTTTTGAAATCAATGAGGAATAACCAGTTAGGTATAAATGGTGTTGGGCTAGTTGGTTATCCATTTTGGAAACAGTATTGATCCCAGTAACACATTAACCACAACTTATAGATCAATATAATAATGGAATCGTATCTTTTTGGCACTGGTATAGAGAAGGTCTTCTAAAACAAGACAAAAGGAAAAAAAAGCAGAAGCCATTAGGAGGAAAAAATCAACTTGAGTACACTAAAATTAAAAACTTTATATATGGATATACATATAAACAACATACTAGAAGAAAATACTTCTCATAAGTAATACAAAATTAGTATCTAAAACATGAACACCTTCAAATGAAGTTTTTTTAAAAAGGCAAACAATCCAATAGAAAGATGGGAAAAGGTATACACAACTCATTAAGACAGTAATAGCTATTATATTAAGATACTGAAGTTTAATAGTAATCAGGAAAATGCAAATTGAAGCTCGATACCTATTTTACATACTGGATTTTAAAACTGCAAATACTAAGACGTTGTGGATAATAAAACACTAGTACTCTCATTATTATCAGACTATAAATTATTATAGCTACTTAACATGAGATCTGGTATTACTGTATACCCTATAACCCAGCAATTCCACTATAGGTATCACCTTATAAAAACAGTACCATAAATGCATAAGAAAGGCCTGTAAAAGCCATAATCAAGAAGTTAACATAGTCCTGTTATAACAGTGAAAAATTAGAAATAACCTAAATATCAAATCCATAAGGAACTGGTAAAATAACTGTGGTATATTTATACAAAGTGATACCACACAGAAGTTAGGAGGAATGAGGAAAACCTGTATGTACAAACATGGTTAGATCTCCAAATTAAATTGCTGATTGAAAAATGTGTACTACAGGGGCGCCTGGGTGGCTCAGTTGGTTAAGCGACTGCCTTCGGCTCAGGCCATGATCCTGGAGTCCCGGGATCGAGTCCCGCATCTGGCTCCCTGCTCGGTAGGGAGTCTGCTTCTCCCTCTGACCCTCCCCCCTCTCATGCTCTCTGTCTCTCACTCTCTCTCTCTCAAATAAATAAATGAAATCTTTAAAAAAAAAAAAAAGAAAAAGAAAAATGTGTACTACAAAGCCCCTTTGAAGTAGACATTCTTCAGCAAATATAATTACATGAAAAGAACACTCATACACAAAGTTAAACTTACTGAATATATTTGTAAGTACTTCTATAGACATTATCAATATATAAACTAAAGCATAAAAAATGATCTAGAAAGACTAAATTCATAAACAGTAATATTTCTAATGAAGCAAAAGGCCCAAAAGAATATATACACTCTGTAATTCTCTTTATTTAAAGTTCAAGACAGGCAAAACTCAACTATGGTATTAGAAATCAAGTTAGGGGTTACTTTTGGGCAGAAGGGAGGGTTTAAGGATTCGGAAGAAGTATGAAAGGGGCTTCCAGGATGTTGTCAGTGTTAGTTTGTGACCTAGGTAGATTTCAGAGATGTTTGCTAATTTTTTTTTTTTTAAGATTTTATTTATTTATTTGACAGAGAGAGAGAGACAGTGAAAGAGGGAACACAAGCAGGGGGAGTGGGAGAGGGAGAAGCAGGCTTCCCGCCGAGCAGGGAGCCCTATGCGGGGCTCAATCCCAGGACCCTGGGATCATGACCTGAGCCAAAGGCAGACGCTTAACGACTGAGCCACCCAGACGTCCCAATGTTTGCTAATTTTGTGAAGTATTTTCTCCTAGTCTATTGCTTGTCATTTAACACTGTTTATAGTGCTATTTATGTAGATATAAAGTTGTTAATTTCAATGTATTTCAATCCATACACAATCTATTGAGTGAACATAAATTTATGTTCCATGCATTTTTCTGTATGTACTATACTTTAAAAAGTCAAACTTCATCAACAACAAGACATGTTTGATCTAAATCCAGTTTACCTGTGATTTTTTCTTTCCTGGAACACATACTTTCACACTTTTCCCTTTTATCAGAAGAGGTGTTGTTTCAATGTACTTCATGACTGCAGTAACTGCCTCTCTAAATTCCATTTCCAAGTAAGCCTAAATAAAATGTATTACATTTTTAGTCAAAAATCTAACTCAAAATTCTCTGCATGACTTAGTACTTTTTGTACTTTAGAACTTTTTGAACATAAAACTACGAAATTACAAGTCCTGGTTGCTTTTATCTCTTTTTGTTTTGCTAAAGTGTCATTTGATTTCTAGGGTGTTTTCACACATGAAATGGACATTTTACCTTATTACCAAGATAATAAGAGGGGAAACAGGTCCATGGCGCGCTCATGGAATAAATGGAGAAAAGGCAAGATCTGGCCTAGCTGCTGTTAAGTCTGACATTTTTAAGGCTTCTTGCAATAAAGAACACTACCAACTATGTTCCCATTTGTCTCACAATTTTATGTTCTGCTTAGTACAGGGTTGTTCCTAATTTTGATGAACTTTACCGTGTGAGTTATAGGACTATAACCCACATGTAAAAAATACTGTACAACAAAATCATTTTTTAGTATAATCTTACCAGTGTGCTAAAGAAATGAAAAAGCAAACTATAACCTGCCACCTGTTTTTGCGTATGTTTTTTTTTTTAACACAGCCATACCCATTCATTTGTATATTATTTATGGCTGCCTTTGTACTACAATGGGAGAATTGAATAGCTGCAATCCTATGGCATACAAAGCCTAAAATATTTACTACCTGGCCCTTTACAGAAGAAGTATGCCAATCCCTATTCTAAAAGATAGAAAACAGTATTTGGGGACCTTGTTCACTGGAATCCAAGCATTTACATTAACTCTCAATTAACAATTATGTATGTAGTAAAAGTTGCTAAAAGATCTTTATAAAGTAATAACCAGACTTTATAACATAGTAACTTTTTATGTATTTTTAGAACAGAGTGAATGACTCACTTCTTTTCTATAAGGAACAACGAGGACATCATTAACTTTTCCAAATGGTTGAAATATTTTTCTAATATCTTCTTCAGTACAGCCATCCTCTGGTAATTCAGATATAAGAAGAACTGAACCATAATGCGAAGACTGGTCTTTCCGAAGCTATTTTTGAATGAAAGAAAATTAAAAAAAAAAAAATTAAGCCATAAAGTACAATAATTCCCAATGTAATTTATTCTACCATTAACCTAAGTCTTTTAAACAGACTTTTCTAAATATTTTAACATAACTAAAAAAAAATTTTTTTAAAGATTTTATTTATTTATTTGAGAGAGAGAGAAATGAGAGAGCGCACATGAGAGGGGGGAGGGTCAGAGGGAGAAGAAGACCCCCCACCGAGCAGGGAGCCCGATGCAGGACTCGATCCAGGGACTCCAGGATCATGACCTGAGCCGAAGGCAGTCGCTCAACCAACCGAGCCACCCAGGCGCCCAATTAAAAAAAATTTTTTAAATGCTAAAGTAATAAAAGATATGTTTTATATTTTGCCACTCAACCCTAACAGTGATCAGAGCTTACAGGTAAACATAATCATAGATGCTCTTTTCTGTTTAGAAGCATTTTGTAACAAACAAGACCTATGGAATGGTCCAAAGTACTGAAGAATATTTTTCTACATGAATTTACATGGCCCATCACTAATAAAGATAAAACTATAGCTTTGTGCACTTTGTGTTTTAATAGTTGAAATGATATTTAAATAGGTATAACATTTTTAAAAGACTCATATATATGTATAAAACCTGTAATATCAAACTTATCACTTATATTAAAAATTGACTTAAAAAGTTCCACTGCCACCATCTAGAAGTCTTGAAACAAAATGAAAAGTGTTATAGATTAATTTAGCCTCTTCAAAATTTTCCCTATACTAAAATTTCTTCCTAACACTCTTCAAAATTGTGTAATTACAGGTCGATTATTTTAAGTGTATCTTTCTAAATATAAGCTCTTTAAAGGCAAGGATTTATAGTTGTTGAAAATATTTAGAAATGTATACCTAAATACCTGAAGACTTGTTAATATTACATTAAACATCTGATAATCTGCCCTAACCTTGGCAATTACTCTAATGTTCTCAGGATGCTTTATATACAATCTACTATAATAGTAATGTAATTAACATATACAAAACAATACCTCAGCATTTTAACTAGCAGGTTATAGTCAAAATACACCAATGAATCAGTACCAGAAAATAGGCTATTCTACATTGGAAAACAGAGTATTTGACTTGTGCACTGTACAAAAAAGTAAAAAATAGATTAAAAATGATCAATTCTCAGTAGACTCACTTTTACAACTTACTGACAAAGATTACAAAAATTCATTAATGTTGCTGGTGATTACATTCACTTCCCCCACCAGATAGCAAAACTCATCACAATGACCTGCCTGTGTGGTTAGCAAAAACACCAAACCATCAAAATGCTCTCACTTTTGATACATCAAATGCCAAACCTCTAGGATTTGTAAGCTACAAGATTTTAAATTAATGGACTTTTACTAAATTCATAAGCACAACCAATAAAACATTCCATTATCAACATAATTTAACAAGCCACCATTTCAAACTTTTAAAATATGAAAATAAAAAATTCAAACAACTTTTTTGTATCATAATGACGCATGTATGTATACACTTACACTAACAAATTAAAGTACTGACCTTACGCTGGATAGAAACAGCTTTTTCAGACACTGGTTTACATTCTGGTAAGGTGTCATCTTCAATATTCTTGGCTTTGTAACGAGCAGAATGTCCCCCCAAATTTCCATCACCCTTTGTAGGGTTTGTAGATTTAACTGATGGCTTTGATCCACTGCCAGTTTTAGGCTTTTGTGCTGGTGAGTGTCCTTTATCAACTATTTCAAGATGTTTCTGTTTACTGAATTCTGACCCAAGCCCAGATCGTTGTACTACATCTTCTAATGCTTTTTTTCTATCTAGTAAAAAGGACATAAATGCAACTTCAACTGAAAAGAACTTTAGGTGAAAACCATCTCATCACATTATTAAAAAAAGAGTAACTCCTCAACTGCCCAAATATTTATCACACAGAGCCGCTGTCAGACCAGACAGGAATCAAATACACACAAAACAATTCTCAGTCTTTAATTCTTCATTCATGAGCTAATCTTACACCAGTGGTCCTCAAACTTTTGATTTCAGTATCCATCTTCACTTTTAAAAACTGAGGACTCCAAAGAGTTTTTGTGTTAAATTTATCAATATTAACCATAAGATACTTAAATCGAATTTTTAAAGTATTTACTAATTCATTTAATAAACTCCTGTGTTAGCATAAGTAACATTTTTATGAAGAACAACTTTAATTCCCAAAACAAACAAAAAATTAGTTAGATGAGTAGCACCACTGTGTATTTTCCCAAACACTTTCATGCTGGGCTTAAAAACCTGGATTCTCCTATCTGCTTCTGCAACCAATCTGATAGAGACATTGTTTTGGTTGAAATGTATAAAGGAAATTCAGCTTCACAGACATATAGTTGGAAAGTGAAAACCTTGGAGACCTCTAAAAAGATCTCAGAGGACACATATATGAGCTATTCTAGAAATGTCACTAAACCAGTATTAGGACACGGTTGAAAATATGAGAAATTTCAAAAAACTTTTAGACTAATTCATGGGCAAACTAAGATGTTGGCATATCCGCAGTTTTTAAATTTGATTTTGGGCAGATAGATATACTCTTCCACACTTCTTCTGTTAATAAAAGGAAGAAGAATGGACTAAGGTTGGGATGTGGGTCAATTTCACACAGAAATTCTAAAATAAAATAAAACAGAGTATTATATATCTATCTTATTAAAAGAACTAAGGCAAATAGCTCAAAATGTCAACTTTTGTTAAATCTTGACAGTAGCATATAAGTCATGATTTCAAACTTATTAAAAATATAGAATTTAAAAATGCAAACAAAAAACTTAAAAAATTTAGTCAAAATAAATTTAGTCAAAGTAAATTTATTATGTTATATTATATATTATAGTATATATTATTATTCATAACCATAAGTGTACCTGATGATCTCACTGATCTCCGTGATGTCCTTTCAGGGCTAACTGAGCGAAAGCATTTTGGACTACCTCTAAATGGATTTCTCATTCGATATGGTGAACGGGATCTGGATCTGTATCTAGAAATGAAACGATGGCAAATTTTTGGACTTCGGCTTCTTGGTCTGTATATATAGCGTACTGGGCTTCGAGATCGATGGAATCTATGACTTGAGCTTGATCTCCTAGAACGTCTAGGACTGGGAGAATGAGAACGTCTTCTTGGAGTTTCATTTTCTTTTCTATTGCCTTCATTTCTATAAAGTATGGGGGGGAAATCACAAGATTCAGGGATTTAATGTAAATTTAAGTCATATTAAGTTATAGGACAGAAGTTCCTTCTTAACAACAGACTATAAGGAATACCAAACTCTGATACCATATATTTATTTAAAACAAAAACCTATTTGTTATGACACAATTCACCCTCACAGATAAATAAGAAACAATCAGAACAGATGCTCTGTCCTCTACTTGCTTGGATCCCTGTTTTGCTAATATACAGAAGAATATCCTCCACCAATTTCTTGGGCTTTTCCTGTACCATTTTATAGCCAACTATATATTGAAAGTATTAAGTTATATAAAGAATTTAAGAAGTGATTTACATAAACAAGTGTTTTTCAACTTTTTCCTGAGATTATGCCACCTACAAATTTTTTTTTTTTTAAAGATTTTATTTATTTATTTGAGAGAGAGAGAGAGAGACAGACAGTGAGAGGGAACACAAGCAGAGGGAGAAGGAGGCCTCCCGCTGAGCAGGGAGCCCCAACGCGGGGCTTGATCCCAGCACCATGGGATCATGACCTGAGCTGAAGGCAGACGCTTAACAACTGAGCCACCCAGGCGCCCCTCTACAGATATTTCTTTGACTACTGTACTTGTATATACAAACATTAAATAGGGACCTCCTAGGGAATACAAAGCTTAATAAAACCATTCCCAGCCTTGAAGGCATTTATAACATAAGACCCCACAAACATAAACAATAACAAAAGCATTAAGTATATTCAGAAGACTAAAAAAAAAAAGACGTTCAACAGAGGCAAGCTGTCACATTTAAGCTGGGATAATTAAAGAAAGATTCATAGAGATTGTTGCATTTGTCTGCTGTTTAAAAGTAAAAATGATCAAAACAGGAACTCAATTAAAAACAGTACCTTTAAAAAAAAAAAAGTACCTGTTTACTTTTAAAAGAAAATCAAGTCTCAACAATACCACTATTCAAAAAATTACCTTCTTGATGGGAGGATCTCAGGATTCCAATCGGGATACCTATTTTGAGAATAAATAGTATTAATGAACAGTTAAAATGGGACTGTATGTCTCAATCTTTCCCTGCAATGTATCAGGAGGACTGTTCAAAGCCTAAGTTTACATAGTTTACACAGTAATTTATTAGTATACTTAAATATGAAAATTTCTGGAAAGTATGATATTTTCAGTGTCTAATTCAATAAATAATCAAGGCATTATTCTAGTAGGCAATTCAAGGAATAGAAACACATTCCTAATACATTAAAGACTTCAAAGTGGGGCGCCTGGGTGGCTCAGTCGTTAAGCGGCTGCCTTCAGCTCAGGTCATGATCCCAGAGTCCTGGGATCGAGTCCCACATCGGGCTCCCTGCTCAGCGGGAAGCCTGCTTCTCCCTCTCCCACTCCCCCTGCTTGTGTTCCTGCTCTCGCTGTCTCTGTCAAATAAATAAATAAAATCTTTAAAAAAAAAAAAAAAGACTTCAAAGTGTAAGTGAAATAGGCAATACACATACAAGTGTTAAGATGTACAGAATAGGTACATGACACAAGTTTAGGTAGGGGTTAAAAGACAAAAACCACTTTGCAGAACTCCAGGGGACCCCATTCTACAGAATACAACATGTATGGTGCCCTTTGTGCTGTACCAAGCGGTCCTTGAAGAGATACATCTGGTGGAAGAATCGGGAAAATTTGCAGGAAAGGCTGCTTTTCAGGTGGCCCTTAAAAAGGTCTACTAATAGGCATGGATCAACGTAGGTTTCATGCAGTGGCTATACATACAAGAATTCAGAGGCAAAACAAGTGTTCTATTCCAGGAACTGGTCTGGCTGCAGCATGGCAATGATGAAAAGGAATTATGAGGGGGGAAAACCTGGAAAGGTAGCTCTGAGTTAGAAATTGTGAAGGTCCTTGAAATCAGGTAAGGAGGTTGCACATAAGTAAAAGGCAACAGGGAACCAATAAATTTTATGCACACTAACACTGAAGAGTAAAGCAGACAAACACAAACCAGTAAGAGATTAAGTAGTAATCACAGAAAGAAAAAAGTATAAGGAACAGTAACATCAGAGAAGCCTAAGAAAAAGACATCTTCCTCCTCAACTTTTTAGAGATTCTGAACTCTAAAGGTTAACTGGGGGGCGCCTGGGTGGCTTAGCTGGTTAAGTGTTTGACTCTTGATCTCAGCTCAGGTCATGATCTCAGGGTCGTGAGATCAAGCCCTGTGGTGATTCTCCTCCTCCCTCTGCCCCATCCCCCCAACCCCGGCTCATACGCACCCTCTCTTTTTAATAAAAAAATAAAGGTTAACTGGAAATTTTGGAAACATTATTAAATTGGAAATTAAATCATTAAATCAGCTAATATTCAAAAACAATTTTAATAACCAAGAGGAGAGCCAGGTAAGGAAATGGAGGCAGCCAACTCTTACAGCAAGTCACCTGGCAGGAAAATAAAGTCGGGTCAAAACCATAGTAAAGGTGGGGTGCCTGGGTGGCTCAGTCGTTAAGCGTCTGCCTTTGGCTCAGGTCATGAACTCAGGGTCCTGGGATCAAGCCCTGCAATAGGCTCCTTGCTCAGCGGGAAGCCTGCTTTTCCCTCTCCCACTCCCCCTGCTTGTGTTCCCTCTCTCGCTGTGTCTCTCTCAATTAAATAAAATCTCAAAAAAAAAAAAGTATTAAAGGTAAAGTGGTTTTTATTTGTTGCTATTTGTCTAAGACACTGTTACAGCAGGTTAACTCAACAACAATTCTCAACTCCCTTTTCCCTTGTCTGCCTTTACTACAGTAAAGGCTAAAAAAGCTAAATATTTGCTTTCCTAACCTCCTTAGAATATATAGCCAGTGATAGGTTCAAAACAATGAGACATAGATGCAAAACCGCGGGCAAAATTCTTCCTGCCTCTTGCCCCCTTCTTCCTTCTGAGAGCAGCCATGATGCCTGAAGCATCTTGTTGTAACTATAAGGTGACAAACTATGAAGAACAAAAAAAAGTTAACTTTAATCCAGTGTATCTATCATCTGGCATCAACAACTGTCAAAACATGGATAATTTTGTTTCATTTACACTTATGCTTTTAAAAACTTTCCTTACACTGTTACCATCTAAGAAGATAAATTTCTAATCTAACAGTATGGTGTTTAAAAGCAAGACTTCTGGAATCAAGCTATGCTAGGGTCTGAGTGTAGGTGCTGACACTTAATGGCCATGTATCTGAAAGCCAGTTAGTTAATGTAAGTAAGCCTTAGCTTTCTCATATGTACAATGCTAGAAATATGCTGGTTGTCAACACAAAGATGTTATTACATTTCTGGAGCTCTCCAGTTTATGGATTCACAAGAGCTTGAGGACTATTATTCAAGAGTCCGTAATTATGTTCTGGATCCTCACTAGGTTGACTGCTAGAATAAATGTTTTTGTCTCTGGTGCCCAGGGCAGAAAGATAATGCATGTATACTATTCTGCAAGTTGAGGTTGGACTGCCTGCACATGCCTAACTAACTAGTTTAAAATGTGCTTCAGAAG